>NW_022900938.1:18732788-18749568 GCF_012274545.1 Fukomys damarensis
AAAAAAAAAAAAAAAAAAAAAAAAAAAAATGCTATGCAAAAATAAATGCTGTGCACCGCTTATTTCTTTATTTTTTATCTATGGGTATGCTGGCCCTACCCCAACTGTATTATTTTGCAAGGCTAAATCTTGATTGATCTTTGTCATTTAAAACATACCTTATCTGTGCAAATATTCTGTTTTACTGAAGAAAATACCTCCTCACATCTTCAAATAAATACTTTGTTGACACACAGATATGTTCTCACACTTCAACAAGCATTTATATATCCATCTTTATAAAGCTTTTATAAGCAGTATGCACAAAGCAATAAAAATCTGCACTTTTGAGAAAAATAAATAAAAAATAAAACATCTTAATTTTAATTTTTATGGCTTAAAGTCAAGGCATAGCTTCACCTTCCACATCTACAAGACTCCGGATTTTTCTGTTCTTTTTCCTTCTTGGTTATAAGTCTGCTGATCTTTTCAAAGATGAATCCCAGTAATAACAATGGAAACAGTCAACAGGAATCATTGCGTGCTACTGAACATTTGTTTTCCAATCTCTTCTCCTAAGGCCATAAATTCACTAAGAGCATTATTAGCTTTATTTCAGTGATAATTTTACAAAGCTGTAAAACATAGTTTGTCATTCTAATCTGATAGTGGCCCCCAGACTGATGCTGCATAATTTAGGGTCTTTTTCTTTCTTTTCTTTTTTAAAACATTATCAGCTCCTAGCTTTCATGTCAATTTTTTAATTAGTCAGGGTTAGGCTCAGCTTAGCTGTTTAACTAATATATTCTGAAAATTCAGTTGCTTAACGCAATTGAAGTTCATTTTTTGCTTACCTCACAGTCTAATTCAATCAGGCAATTTTCTTACAAAGCTCTTGCCCGCATGAATGCTGATTTCATCTTCAGTGTGACATACTTGAAGTCACCAGAAGTTACATAAAGTAGAGTTAACTGTGAAGAATTTGTGTGGTTCAGTAGCATCTTTCAACCTCTGAGCCCACCATGTGCAGAGGTAGAGTCTGAGAATACACTGCAGAGAAGAAAGAGGTGGAGAGCTCTTCCAGGTATCAGGGAAAATACAGCAACTGGGGTGGCTGCTATGATAGGGATAGAAATGATGCAGGGTGGAGAGTGAAAGGAAGTCAGGAGGACTGGGAGAAAACAGAGAAAGAGAGGAGGGTAAGGGATGAAGTACCAGGGCCTTCAGAACCCCCCGTGAAATAGCACATCAAGAACTACAGGCACAGTTGCTTTCTTGGGGCAGGAAAGTGACAAAGTGTTTGGAAAGAACACAATTTCCTCATTGATATTTTAGATCATTTTGGGATGACCGATAGCCAGTTGTAAGTGGTCTTCTCGGTGACAGGTATAAATATTATTATTTTTTTTAGGATCTGAAATCATACTGGTAAGTGCAGAAACATAATAGTTCAAGGTAATAAAACATGAAGACATGTTTTTGCAAATGCTTCCATCAGAAATCTTGTCACAGGTCTAAGCTGGAAATCTCATTTATATTTGTCTCCAAATTGAATAGTTTTGGTTTTAAAAATTCTACTCACTTCTTGGTTTTAGAAAGCATTTGGATCAAACAATAGAATCTTCTTTAAAAAAATATAAATTTATTTCTAACTTCCCAAAGGTTGATTTTTAAATTCTTTCTCAAAAATGTTTTTTTCTAGGGTTGATTCCATTTATTCTTTCTCACTAACATGACTCTAAGCACGTGGGATTCCCCAGTGAGCCCCCAAGGTCTGATTAGCATCTCAGTTTCCTTCTTTAATAAAAAATTCAATCAGGAGCCACTTAATGTTCCTGATGGAGTTTTTAAGTACAAACAAAACAGTGGTACAAGTTAAACTGTGAAAAAAGCACAGGGGAGGGACCCAGCACAGCTTTAGAAATAGTGAGGAAAGACTTTTTTTTAATGTCTGCTTTCCAGGGGCTACAGAACTATGCAGGACTCCCACCTTGGGTGCCTGATGCGCACATTTACATTCCTTAATGCAAAAGGCTCAACTTCAGAGGAAGCTGAGAGAGAGTTCTGGGAACTGAATTAATGAGACCATACCCTAAGGGAACCACTTCTTTAAATGCAAGGCCAGTGAAAGAAGAGAGGCCCAGAGTGCTGAACAGAAACTTAGTGGCAGAGGCCTGCGAGGAGAAAAGCAAAGAGTTCTAAAGAATGAGCAACATCAGACAAGTGAAACTCCGGTGGTCAGAGCCTGGGGCAAGAGGGTGGTTTTTTGAGTCACTTCCAAATACTTCTAAGCAGTTGAATTCTTGATAGGGACCCATGTTTGTTAGAAATGTTTGGAATCCAAATTTAATGGATGTGCAATTTCTTTACAAATGGCTGCAGGTTGCTACTCAGATTTCTGTATGTGTGAGTTTGATGTTGTGTTTGAGTTTTTTCTGTGAGCTGTCTGAGATACACCTGTGATCTGTCTTGTTTGGTGTACTTGACCAAACAAACCCACCTCACCTTTGCCAAGTGTAAGAACCTGATATTTCTAAGAGTGTGGAATGGAGAAAAGCAAGTTTGGGTAGTCAGGTCGTCTTGCCATTAGTTGTCTAGGATTTTTTTTCTACTCTTCCAGTATTTTGTAAATCCAGCTAGTTCATTCAGAGATATTTTAGATGCACACCATAGTGTTGTTGAAAATACCTGTTCAATATGCATCTGCTATATCAATGAGCTTTCCATAAACTACGCTGAGTAGTTGAAGCTGGGGGAAGAGGAAATAATCTCTGATTTGGCTACTGATCACTAATTTCTCTAATGGATGAAAGGTAGGAATGTACAGCCTTCTGTGGTTTGGGGTAGAACAACAATTCTATTGTGCTTAGAGCAACAACGGCCTTCTGTAAATTAACATGTTTAATACACAGAATAAGACAGCCCAAAGACTAGATTCTTCAAAGTATGATTCATGATATACTTTAAAAGTCTGGTAGGAACAGGTAATCTTGCATTAATCCCACTCTTGGTTACAGTAAGAAGCAGAGAGTGTGCCCTGGGTTTATCTCTTTCCAAGAGCAAATGCTTTTGGTAGGAAGGGAGTTACAAAGTGTTTGTAGTGGCATCTAAAAATACATGGCATAAGTTCTCATTAAAAGGAAATCAGTTTCGTTGATTAAATTCTGTAATAGCATTAAACACAGGTTAATGTACTTCTTCATAAGCTTTTTAAATGATTGTATTGAAGACAATCACCACATCCAGGAGCTAGAGAGAATTTCTGAGTCTTGTGGTAAACTAATGTAAGTTAACATACTCCTGCATTTCAGGTGGCTGAACTTGTAACCAGTGAGTTCTTTGAACAAGGAGATCGAGAGAGATCAGAACTCAAACTCACTCCTTCAGTAAGTTCATCCTTTCATTATCATGAGTTTATCTTTTGAACGACATTTTAAAAAATAACTCAAAAATCGCCACTTAAAAACAGAAAAGACTGAGAACAGATTTAGGGAAGAACTCCCAAAAGTTTAAAACTTTAATTAAACTTTAATGCTAAATACCCTTATTCCCAGGTTTCCAACTAAGAATGGTAAACTACTTAACAAGCACTTTCTGAGCACCCACCATGGGACAAATATGCACAAGGGAGGAGAATCTGAATAGTTCACAGCAGAGTGGAATCCGAATAGTTCACAGCTCAGTACCAGTGTTTCATATGTGCTTACTATGAATTAGAAATATGGCAAAAAATTAAAAGCAAGCCGGCCAGCCCTAAGGAGGTAGTATTTATTTTCCAGTTTCAAACTTGAAAGATCACCAAAGCAAATCATTTCAAACCTTTTTCTTTGTTTGCAACATGCAAAAGTTTCCCCTGGGAAACTAGGTTCTGGCCATTGGAATGCTATTTATGTTGGACTCACACATTCAGTTATTATTTGAGAATGCTTGCAGTAGGCTTAGGATGCTGCTGTTTTTACACATCAGGACACAGAAGACATCAATGCTTCGGTCACCACCCCCAGAGAGGGGGCAGCCTCTTTATTCTTAGTGAATGATTTGCTAAAAGCACCACTTCTGACAGTAACGCAAAGTATTTTAAAGACTAGCAGCGCAGCACAGTGGATTCAGTGAAGCTCAAGGAATGTGTCAGTTGTCAAGAATGCCTGTTTTTAAGGATTCAAATCAGCCACGTCTTGGACATTTGGAGGCATTTGTAAAATCTTTGAGTTTTAAGACACCCTTGTTGACATTTAAAAGAAAGAGAAAGCAGTGAAACCATCTCCTAGCTTGATAGTTTCACCTGTTTGAAGTCCAAACTCTCAATCCTACTCATTTTGACTATTCTTAAACAGTAGCTTACCTATAAAAGGGCCAAAGACTACAATGACAACCACATACAAATTACTTTAGTTTTCAAAGCAGCATCTATTTTTGCAGTGTCCAAAACATCCTTTTTCTTTTTGGGGGTTGTTTGGCTATAAAAATAAAGATACTAGGTTATATGATACATGCAGTTCATGTGTAAAACCTAGGACAATCCAGATTCCTTTCAGCTACATACCTACATTTTAAAAAATGCTTTCCTTCCTTTTAAAAAGTGTTTCAGATTCATACCCTGGAAGGCTCATAGTATAGCCATACCACAGGTCATTTAATTAAATGAAAAAATACTAGCACTGGCCAGGGTTGGCGAACAGGTGGATGCAGTGGTACAGGGCTAGGAGCCTTTCTCTGTAGGCTTGGGTATGGCATTTTCTGAAGATGTAAATTAAATTAATTTTATAGTGGAAATGTAGCTGTAAATGCCACTCTTTCCTCACAAAAATTACTTAAGACAGCTGGTGATCTGTTGTGGGAGGCAGGATATACCTCATGTGTCCTTTTCCAGAAAGGTTTGGAAGGGCAGGCAACCAAAGCTAATTCCTGCTGTGTCTACTACCCCTTTATTTTTCAGAGGAAAATTATACTATGTTTATTTTTCTCTCACCAAACATTGATTAAAAAGTTGAGAAATAACCCCTTAAAATTATGCTGGACTCATTTCAACATGAATGTCAAGACAATATAGTGGGGGAAATAGTCTTTTCAACGAATACTTCAGGAAAGACATTCGAGGCAAAAAGAATGAGGTTGGTGCCCTACCCCTCAGTATACCCCAAAAAACTCAAATTGGATCATAGTGTAACAACTACAGCAATGAAAATCTTCAAAGAAAATGCAGGTATGTCTCTCTGGGCTTATTTATTCCATTACGTCTTAAATATGATACCAAAAGCACAAGAGACAAAAGATAAAATAGCCCAGAAATGTTGACCAGAGGCATTGGATTTTATCAAAATTAAATTGGACTTTATTAAAATTAAAAGAAAATTAAAGAAATTGAAAAAAGAATCTACAGTGGGGAGAAGTTATTTTTAAACTGTGTATCTGAAATGGGCCTCGTATTTAGAAGAAAATAAGGATAATTATACCTCAGTTTAATTTAAAAAGTGAGCAATGGATCTGAATAGACACGTCCAAAGATAATGTATAAATGGCCAATTAACTTGTGAAAGAATTCTCAGAATCATTAGCCATCACAAAACTGCAATTGAAACCACAGTGCAGTACCACTTGAAACCCATCAAGAAGGCTATAATCAAAAAGATAGATAATAACAAGTGTTGGTGAGGTTGTGGAGAAATTGAACTTCATACAGTGTTGGTGGGAGTGTAAAATAATGTAGCAGCTTTGAAAAAATAGTTTGGCAATTCCTCAACAAGTTAAATATAGAGTTGCCATATGACCTAAGAATCCTACTTCCATGTATATCCCAAAAGAAATGAAAACATGCATACACACAAAAATGTTCACATGAATGTTAACAGCAGCCTTTTTTATGATAGGCAAAAGTGGAAACAACTCAAATGCCATCCACTGATGAGTAAAACATGACATATCTAAACAATGGAGTATCATCTCCAAAAAAGATATAAAGTGCTGGTGTATGCTACATGGATAAACCATGAAAACCTGCTACGTGAAAGAAGCCAGTCACAAAAGCAAAAATATCATGTGATTCTGTTTACATGAAATGTGTGGAAAAGGCAAATCCACATAGAAACAAAGCAGATTAGTCCTTGCCTAAGGCTAGGAGTTTGGGAGAAGATGAAGAGTTACTGCCATTGGTATGGGTTTCTTTGGGGGGCAATAAACATGTTCTGAAATTGATTGTGGGGATAATTGTAGGACTCTGTGAATATACTAAGAATCAGTGAATTTAAACGAAATCTGTATATAATACCAGAAACTGACCAAATAAATGAATAAATAATTCAGGAAGCAAAGAGCTATAGACAAAATAAAACAAAATGCCATGGCTTGGATATGGTTTAATGTGTCTTCCGGGGTCCTAAGTGTTGAAATTTAATCTCCACTATGCTGCAGTAAGAAGGTGAGCATTTCACAGTACGAGACAGGGCTGAGCAGAGGCCATGGGAGTCAGTGACCTAAGAGCTATTTTCCTCAAATGTGGCAGCTACTGATTTCTGTCCCAGGCACTCTCTTTGGGGCTGGTAAGTCTGAAGGATGCAGGCATTTCTGACATCTGTCAGTCAAGGGGATACTTGGACCTGCCCTCGTGACCAGTTAGAATGTCAAAACAGTGTGGATGCCACATTGCATGTAGCAGAAAGACACAGTCTACTGTAAGATAATAAGGCAAAGCAAATCTTAACTAGGTACTGCCTTCCTCCAGATCCGTAAGGACACAGGGTAGTTTCTCAGGCCCAGCCCTTATTCACTAAAAACACAGGGAGGGGCATCCCCACTGCCTTGGATGGGGCTGCATTTCTTCAAGCAATCTGTGCTGACCCTCCATTTCCAACTGATTGTTTTCTCTGGCGAGTCTGTCCAACAGAAAATGTCACATCTTTTTCTCAAAAATATGCCTAAATTGTATCAAACATTATAACATGAGAGTGAAGAATGGGTGCCTCCTACCATCACCCATCCAATGATAGATAAATATTGGGAATTTATTAATAACAGACTTATTGAAAATACACACAGTAGCCAAACTAACACCTCACCCTAGAAATTGATAACGCAGTTTCTATTTCACATTTTAAAATTTAAGGATTTCTTTCCAATCTAATTCCCCATTCTTTCAGTATAGAAATAAAAGCCTGTATTATTTTTGTGACAATAAAATATGTCCCCTTCCCCTTGACTTGTACCCAATTTCCAGTGACCTGATGACTTGATTTAGTAGCAGTTACCTGTATCTAAAGACAGCTTTTGGCCTCTAGCTGTTGCGTACTAGAAAGTTCAAATAAATTCACTTACAAATCTCATAAAAACAGGGGAAGACTTTATTTCTCATCTTAGATAAAAGAAAAAAGTATGCGTAAAGATTGTGATTTGTGGAGGGCTCACTTGGTAAAAATTGGACCACTGTGGCAAAGAGTTTGACAGAATACCTGTAAAATACTCCAGGGTAATAAAGCAAGGTTGTCCTTCTGCTTTCTAGGCTATTTTTGATCGGAACCGGAAAGATGAACTACCTCGGTTGCAACTGGAGTGGATTGATAGCATCTGCATGCCTTTGTATGAGGTACTTATGATTTGGGAGGGTCAGCATGTCCTGACTAGAAGAGGAACAGTCTGTGTAAGGCACTTTCAGAAGCATTCATTTCAGATCTAGAGGACATATGTTGCTAAGACCTTGGCTCCATTTTGTTTTCCTCAGAATTCTGACCCTAGTTGGAAACTAGAGACCTGAATTCTCTGTTACTGCTTAGGACATAATCTCCATGGGCCTCATCTTCCTTGGATGTAAACCAGGGATAATAATATGTCATCTCAGTATTTCCCAAACTACCCCATGGAACACAAGTGTACCATGATAGCCTGTCTCTTCAAAAACACATCACAGGCCCAATAATGAAGATATTCAAAATATTAAAATCTCAACAGCTGGTAGAAATCATGCAGGAAAGAAATTTACTTGATCATAACTCTGAATTTCTCAAACATGTTTGACCATAGAAATCTTTTTTAAACATTTACAATTTTCTTATCTTGTGAGATACAGGGGTCTACAGAGCACGGTTTTCTGCTCTGATCTGCGGTATGGGCCAGGGGACTTATATGAAGCATGTTCTGTGTGCAAATTCTGCCCCTCTGAGATGTAAGCAGTGCTGTTTGACCACTGATTTCCAGCTCTGCTGCCTAGTGTGCAGAACCTGCCCCTGGCAAGGAGACCAGTGTCAACTGTGAATGGTTCACACTCCACTTTTTGAGTACAGATTAGGGCTGGCATAACACTAACGGTTTAGTGTACATTGGCTTTTAATTCTACTTCTAAGCACTTGCTTTCATTTGTAAAACCTGGCAAGTTCCTTACCCCCAACCTAGCTCAATCAGACTGAACTGCTTTTCTAATTTCAAAGGGGGAAACATGTAGGGAAAGCAGAACCTCTTTAGCTTCTCCCTCTGTGTAACTCCATTAAAAGCACAGTATTGTTTTTTAAGGACCTCACAATCATTAAGTTTCAAACTTATCTACCACTTCATTTTCAGTACTTTTAGGAACTGCTGAGCCCTGTCACAGTACCCTGAAAACAAACAAATTAGAATATTGCCTTGAAGATGGAAATGTAATTTTTAGTGGCTATAAATAGCAAAAATAAATTCATTTTTTGTTTTGTATGATCCATTAAATTCCTAATAAATAAAATCAGCCAAATACAGTTTTTAAATAATGTAAAATAAATTATTTTAGTTTTAAATGATCATAATGTTCTTTCATTTAATAATGAAATATGGGCAAAAAAAATCAAGAATGATATATGCTTGATTAAAAGGGAATCATCAACTCTCTCTTCTCCCTGTTTGCTCCTCCCATCCTTGGTGCTGCTAAATAAGCTGGGCCCCATGTGTAAAGCCCACAGCTGTTGGGTCAGGTATTTCTTGCTTTGCTAAATTGACCTTGACTACCCACATTGGGTTATTTTTTAATGCTACTCAGTTTCCTATGCACACTTAAGCAATACATGGCATGAATAAATTATTCTTGCAACAGCTTCTTTTACTGGGAGTAGGGCTTGGGAGGATGAAGGCATGTATTTGTGGGGCTGTTTATTATGGGATACTAGTTTGCAAAGCTCCTTTGGAGTGAACTGAAAGATACACAGTCTTCTTATGTGACTTCAAATCAGCCTGATAAGCTTTTTCCATAGTGATTTGTTTCATTACTGATTTATGATTATTTGCATTTATCATATACTTTCTACTAAATGCTTTGAAATCTTCAGTTTAAAAAGGAAGTTACTTGGCAAGTGCAAGGTCCTGAGTTCGATTCCCAGCACCGGGGTGGGGGAGGAAGTTACTTGAATTTAAAGTGAAAAATAACAGTGTCTAGGATTTAGGGAGTACTATTACCATGCCACATTACATATCAGCCTGTCTTACTTCACTGCTCATCTGTGAGGTTAAATATACCTGCTGTTTTCATCCATAGGAAATTAACATAAAGAAAGGCTAAGACACGTGGTGCGCCCTCCAATTTTGAGTTATGTCCTACTCAGCATGACCTTGGTCTTGATGCAGTGCCCTTTCAACTGGCCCGCTCCACTTCTGATGGGAACTTCTCCCACCATTTTTTTCTCCCTGGTGAGAAGCATGTCATCCTAAAAGGGGCCACAGAAAGAGCTGTTTGTGCACACTCATATTCATACTTGCTGTTGGGTTCTTCCCATTTAACAGAAAATGAAACCTTACCCTGTTTAAATGTCTTATCACCTCTGAAATTTTAATTCACAATTTCATTTGTAAATTCTTTATAAGGCTTTGAAATCAACTTTTTAAAGAGCCCTCAAACTGAAACCATGGCATGGGTTTAAATCCCCTCTCTCTCTCTCTGAGGCTCCCGGTCTTGTTCCATCTCATACTGTGGGGGTTTTCCCCCACCTACATCATCAGATAATCTTCCATCAAGTGTCAGAGCTCCAAACTGAAATGGAATCAGTCAACAGGCAAGAATCACCAATAATGGAAAGACAAAATCTTGAGGAAAGTCACTGATGGAGCACCAGCTAGGGGTCTGAGAGGCTGGAAGGCAAACAGGAAAGTATGCAGATGGCAGGAATCCCTGCTGTGATTGAGCTAAGAGGATCTGGTCTGGACTTCAGAGCACAAGCTTCCACTTTGGCCATGCTGAGTTGACCAGGGCATATGGCAAAAGGACACATGTGAGACAAAGACCGTCCCCTCCAATAACCGAACCTTGAACCTAGAGGCAGCAGGTATAGGTGGCGAAAAGACCTCACAGTAGAGTGAAAGCAGGCAGACTGTCATAGAGTGGGTCCTGGGTCCTCCCTCCTGCAGGCCAAGGAGTGTGGACAGAGACTACAGTGCTGGAGGCTGCTCTGGGCTGGAGGGGGACAGAATAGAGAGAGGCAAGAGACACAACAGATACGATTTTAGTGCCGCATTTTGACTTTACTGACTTTCACTGAGTAATTCTGTTTTACTTTATAGTTTTAAAAGGGCTGTGCTTGTCAAATGTCCTAATAGGTCATACACTTTCTGTTTGTGTGCTCCTGCTTGCTGACTTTTGTTCCTCCTTGAAGCAAGGGTCAGGTAGTCACTAATCTCAGGCGCAGGAAGGGCCCCTTATCTGTATGCCTGGGAGGAACCCCACACCAGTGTTTTGGACACCCACAGCATGTAAACTGACAGCTCTTATCTGTGTCATAGCCATAATCCCCAGGGCTATGTTGGGGAAAGATGAGGAATTTCCCTCCTCTAAAGTCTATTCCTTTGGAAGCTACCGAAGTAATCAAGTGATTGACTTTCAACAGCGACTGACAGAAAATACAGTACATGAAAACATATAAATGATGTGTGGGCCCTGTTTACCAAAGTACTGAAAACGGGTTGATGGATTTCACCCATGTGGAGGAGGAGGGGGACCACTTGAGGCCTTGCCTTAGCTCTCCGAGCTGGCCTTGTGGGGCGGGCACATGCCCAGAATGTCCCTGCCCCATGCCTGGTCACAGGACAGGGAGATCGGACATGTCTGCATGCGTATGCTTGCCTGTGAGTAATTATTCCCAGAACTTTCTCAGTCTTACAGTTCCAAACTTTTCTCTAAAAAGAAAAAGGAAAACAAAGCTGGGAGGGTGGAAGAAAAGAGGAAGAAGAAAGAAAATGGCCCCAACAGGCATAAATCATGATTTATCTGTGACAGCATTTTAATCAGGAAGTATGGAAAGTCAGGAGTGGGCAGGGAGCCAGCAAAGCGTATTCCCCAAGAGAAGCCTAAAGCCCCGGTTAGTTAGCTCTGGCCTAGCAGGGTATCTCTGAGGAATACATTGACATCTGATTCCAGTGCTTTCTGCTGCCTTTGCACCCTGCTGGAGAGCCATTAGCCTGCTGCTCAACATCTTTGGAGGGGGGAAAAATAAAAAAGAAGAAGAAGAAAAAAAAACAACATCAAACTTTGAAGTCTCCACACCAGCCTTAGGGATAAACAGAAACCCTGATGTCACAGTATCATTTTGAGCTTCTCCTCTCAGAAACAAGCCACATTTTTGCTCTTTATTTTCATTCTCAACTTAAATTTCCCTGTGCCTAGAATTCTAGTGATGTACATTATAAATCTTCTGTTCGTTAAGGGTTGAGGGATTTAGTTTTTCTTATAGACATAATCTGATTTGTAGCTCATCCCCATCAGCAGCTTGTGATTTTTGAGAAGGACTTTCTCAGAGGTAAGGCAAAGGACCTTGGACAGGGCCGCATCTACCCGAATAATTCTCGCTCTCAATTCGGAGATGTAAAATTTCTGAAGAGTAAGTGTGACTCCATAAAAACGTCCTGGGGTTTCTGCAACCGGCCGTGCTGCCCATGGCAACGTTACAATAACTTTTCACTCTTTCTTCCTCCATTCGTAGTGGTCATTTTGGAAAACACATTCCACCTGACTTAGTTATTAATATGCTTTCTGAAACAGCAAGGAAAAATATCTCTAAAATATATTTGAAATTGTAGAAACTGAGAGTTAGAAATTGACAAACTAGAAAAGACAATATAAAGTGCTGGGTCGGGGATTTAGCTCAGTGGTGCTGCCGCCTGACTCGCAAACCCAAGGTCCCGAGTTCGAACCCCTGAAACCACTCCCCAGATGGTTCATGGCTTGAGTCGACTTAAAAAAATAATAATAATAAAGGAGAAGGGTAGAAGGGAGGAGGCGAAACGGGGGAGGAGGCGAAGCAGCTTCAGAGTGACTGGTTAGAGCCTAAAAATCTCCCCTTAAAAAGCCCACAAGGAATGGAATGTGGGTAGAAAGAAAAACAACTTCATCAAATATTTTCTAAAGAAAGAAAAAGGAAAGAGTTTTCTTTATGTCGTTTATTTCGTATTCTTGTGGATGAGAAGAGATAGTGGGGCTAATTTCTTACCGGTTCTTACAAAGTGGGGGACCTGTGTGAAATGGCCTCGTGTAAAACTCCTCCAGAAGAAGGAAAAGGAAGCAGGGGAGGAGGAAGCGGGAGAGAGCGGGGTGCGGGTGTGATGAGCGCTTCCTGCAGGCGCTGCCCAAGGCTGCGCTCCTCCCCTCCCCTCCCCTCCCCCGTTGTCCTCCTCGTCGTAGCCTCTGTGGAAGCTCCTGCCCCCACCCACCAGCCTCCCGGTCAGTTCTAGTCATCTGGTTCTCCTGGCATTTGCTCAGTCCCTTTGGGGCAGCCGCGGACTTCAGCTGCTTTCTCTCGCCCCACAGCCCGCACAACACCCTAAGCCCTTCCGAAGTATCATCTGAGTAGTGCCAGCTTGCTTTAAGAAACTTGCTTTCCTGAACTGGGTTCTGAGATGGAAGATGCAAGCCCCTCCCCACTCCAGCGTGTGGCCCCCGAGGAACGGAGCTGGGAGGCTCCCTTCTGATCATCCTCCTTTCACCTCCTCTGCTTCTCTCTCCCAACTCTCCTCCTTTCTCCTTTCTCCCTGCCCACTTCCCTAACACCCACACTGCAAGGATTTTAGATTTCCTTTTGCTCGTCCATGCAAGGGGAACTCTCCTGACACAGCTGCCCTGCCAGAGTGCTGATAGCCAAGCCTGTTTACCTAAAGAATATTCTATTAGTACATTAAAATATTCACATATAAACATTCAGAAGGACCTGTCTGATGACCTTAATAGGCCCCTCCACTACAGACTTGGGCCAGAATGACCTTGTTTAATTAAAGAAAGAAAGAAAAAGTCTGATCACAGCATTCCCCTATTTAAAAACCTCAGGGCACTGCCAGCATATGTAAGACAACCTCCGGATTCTTCTGTTTAGCCCCAAGGCCTCTCATTCCATCCTGAGCTCTCCCTCTGCATCCCCTCACCTCCTGTCACCTCTCCCCTTCCTTGGCCAAGCATCCTCTGCTCCAAAGCCCAGGCCTCACTAAACCAGCTGTAAGACGTTAGCCCAGAATGTCACTTCAGTAAAACCTGCAGTCCTGCTCAACATTCCATTCTCTCTCTCCCCCTTTTTTTTTTTTTTTTTTTTTTTTTTTTTTGGTTTTTTGAGACAGGGTCTCTCGCCATCTAGTTGAGACTGACCTGGAACTCACTATGTAGCCCAGGCTTATCTCGAATTCACAGCAATCCTCCTGCCTCAGCCTCCCGAGTGCTGGGATTACAGCCACCACACCAGGCTCTCTCCATCTCTTCCCAAACACACGTAACCCTTTGTTGTAAACTATCTGCCTGTGTCTTTTCCCTGTGACACAGATTTCTTGGGACACCTTATGCCTAGCACAAAGCACAATGCCTGGTACATTAGAGCAGCTCAGCAAATGTTTGTTGGACAAATGAATGAAGATGCAGAAAACTAAATGATGGGATTCAGTACCACAGATTAATTATGAGTGGTACGAAGTCAGGTCACAAGGTCATTTTAAATTATTACCTATAAATATAAAAAGTGCTCATCAGTGTATGTACTGTTATTCCTGCCCGTAATCTGAAGTATATGGCCTATGATATCTTTTTAGAAAGTGGTTTAGTTCTTATCATTGTTGAATTGGCCCTTAATTCTATTGTAAATGACCAGTTTATAGCCATGAATTTTTCAGGGCTTTGACTTTTTTTCAGCTAGGAGATACATTAAATTTTCTTTCATCCAGAATTGCCAGAAAATATATCTTCTAGTTATTGTGATGCTCAAGTTAATAGATCTTAATAATCTATCATACATAGATTTCAAGAAAGCATGTGGTATGTTGTGTACTCGTGATTTCAAGAAATTATAATACAACAAAATGCACTAAATTTATCAGGACTGCAATGTTATGTTTCTTTGACCTAGAAGACAATTCAGATTCTTCTGTGCCTAATAGATATCAATACAAACATCAAATAATAATAATGTACTGTGTACGAGGAAGTGCTGAGGGGCACAATGGGCTCCTTAACACGGGGCAGTGACATTCCTGTCTCCCCTTGCTTCTCCATGATGCTTTTTGCAGGCGAAGGCCTCACACCCATGGCTGCATCTCACAGTTCTTCCTGAATTCCTGATGTGTCAACTGGTTTGATTTTGTGGAGGATTTTCTACCTCCATAAATGAATTTGACTTGATAAAACAACCAGCTCTAGGTACACTTTCTTATAAACAGAATGGCCTTTAATTTGTTTTATTTCATGCAACACAATTAAAAAACTTTTTTATACAGTAGCAGTTAATCTAGTCTATTTGTACGTATTTTATGAGTGTAAAAACTACCATCACAAATCAGTATTAAATCCTAGAATCTCTTGAAAAAAAATTTATATACTTCCTAGTGGGCTTCTTGAAGATAGAATTTAAGATAAGATCTACTTCTCCATATCCAACTGAACAACATGAATAACTCTTTAAGAATATTTCTGCTTTGAAATCAGGAAGGTAAAAGTCACTTAAACTCAAGCCCATACAAGGCTTGGAATGTTGTCTCCTTTTAAGGCACTTTCCAGTTTCTTGAGAGAGCATATTTTAAAAGCTGATTTACCTCTTCTTCGTGACCTTGTCTTCTCTGATACTTTTTAAAAGAAAAAGAAATGACGGCAAGGAAGGAAGGGGACAAGAAAGGAGGAAAGGAATATGGGAGGAAGGGAGAGAGAGGGGCAGGGAGAGATAAGGAAATCTGCAACTTCTTTGCTGGGCTATGAATATAACCCTCTTTTAATGATTGGTTTTGGGGGTATCGTAAGCCCCTCTCAAAATTTCTGCAAGTTAATTTTCTTTGAGAGGTCACCATTGTTTGAGCTTGAGATACACACAAAGCATTCTTATTATGCTATTGCCAAAGAGAACCTTGTGCATATGCTAAATGTTTCCTGAGGGAATTTAAGAAGATATTATGGGGAGGGGCCAGGGGTTTAGCTCAGTGGCACTGCACCTGCCTCACAAGCTCAAGGTCCTGAGTTCAATCCCCAGTAAAAAAAGAAATATTATTGGGTTTTTAGGTATCACTGTTCTTTCATTTAATTCTCAGAGATGCAGTCATGTATATTAGGTAAGCCACTGAGAGGCAATGCCTCATCCAGGCAAGCAGCTGCTATGTGCAATGTCATCAGAGAGAATGGGGCTTTCTACTTCATGCACCAGTCAGTGTGGCGGGCCAGCATTCGAGTCTGTTAGCCAGAGGCCAAAACAGAGTTAAAGCTTCTATTAGACTGAGATTTTGGAAAAGAGGTTCAGCATTAGCATCCTACACATACGAGAACATCATTTCTGTAGTTCTCAGTAGGCAGACATTTACTGAATTGCAACTGTATTCACCACTGGCTGACAGTTTAAATCTCAAGGTTTACAAAGTGCTTTCACAAATACAATTTCATTAGTCCAAACTCTGAGACTGAGAAAGTACTTCACTCCGGGTCCTGTAGTGCTTGATGGTCTGATTTTTATAGACGAGGAGCCTGAAAGCTAGTGAAGCCTGTAGACTTGGAGAGAAGTGGTTACTTCAGGGCAGCGGCAGAATTTCCAAGTCAAGTCCTCCGGGACTTGCTGCAGTGTTTTCTTCCCCCACTAACCTGCTCTGAGGATCAGCAGCTGCTTCGCTTTGCTCTACCTTCAGCAAACCCCTTGTTTATAAAACTTGGAATCCTTCAGAGAGGAGGGCATAGGCACCTGAGAAAAGGTCCCTAGACGATTGAATGAGCTAATGTACTTTGATTAGCTGGTACTGTAGACAGTTTTCTCAAAATTTCCTCAAATGGCCCTCAGTGTAACAACGGCGCCTATAAAGTAGGTCACTGTTTCCAAAAAGATAGTGGACTGGCTTTTCAAGTTTACCTCCTCATCTTTCTGGGAGTCTTCATTTTATAACAATAAAGGCAATTTTTAAAAGATATGCATTTCCTTGGGCAATGAAAAGAGGCTGGAAGGATTTTTGAAGAGCATAATAGAAAAGACTAGATTGCCCTGAACAGACTGAGTGTGAACGTTAAAGATTCTGCTAGTTAGGTCTCAAGAGGCATTGAGAAGAGTACAGAAAATACATATCACTCAGAACACTAAAATCCTTATGAGCAGGCTGTGAAGAGAAACAAGAACCTGGCGTTCTCCTACTCTTAGGATGCTCAGTCCTGCTGCTGTCTACACACAAATGCACTTCCCCCAGCAAACTGCTATATTTGGTTTCGATCACTTCACATAAAGTTCATAACACTCTTCCACTGTCCTCCATAATTTTCATATTATTCTCTGAAATGGAAGTTGGCATAATGTTTTTCCAATCATTCCCTAATTTTCTTCTTCTTCTTCTTCTTCTTCTTCTCCTCCTCCTCCTCCTCCTCCTCCTCCTCCTC
>NW_022900938.1:18749699-18771572 GCF_012274545.1 Fukomys damarensis
CCTTCTTTTTTTTTTTTTTCTCATGGTACCAGGGATTGAACTCAGGACCTTGCATTTGCGAGGCAGGCGCCTGAACCAATGAGCTAAATCCCTGCCCCCGCTAATTTTCCTCTAATAGAGAAAACTCTGAAGTGAGTACCTTTGTTCAGTATTTTATGGGTTTATTTATTTATTTTTATTTATTTATTTTTTTTGGTACTGGGGATCAAACTCGGGTCCTTGTGCTTGCGAAGCAGCCGCCGGAACCACTGAGCTAAATCCCCAGCCCGTATGGGTTTATTTAATATTGAGTGTAATTGAAATAAGAAAGTTGTATTTCTTTAAATAACATAATTTTGGAGGAATTCTCTGTTCACAGAGATAAGATATCCTTAAATGCTGGAAGATAGAAAGGGAGTAACATTCCAGAATGTCAGGGAGCCGGACAGCAACAGGAAACCAGTTATCTCCCTTTCAGAGATAACCCGTGTGAGGCTCAGGACCAAGAGGAGCAGGTCCAGCCACAACTGGGGAGATCAGTGGCCCAAGGCTGCTGTTACAAATACAGTAGATCCAGCAGCTCAAAACAGCAGCACTTTATTCTCACACACTCTGGAGACCAGAATCAAGGTGGCAGCAGGCTTGGTTTTCCAAGGTCTCTGAGGGAGACCCTATTGCAGGTCTGTCTCCCAGTTTTGATAGTTGCCAACCATCCCAAGATGCTCCTTGACCGGCTCTGCAGTTGTCTTCACCTGGCTTTTATAGAGCCACCAACCATTGGACTTAACCTTATAAAGCCACCAACCACACAGATTCATTTTTTCTGAAGAACATCAGCGAAGACCCTATTTCCAAATATGGTCACATTTGCGGCACCTGTAATCCCAGCACTCAGGAGACTGAGACCGGAGGACAGCTGCCAGTTCCAGGCCAGTCGGGCTACATAGTGAAACCTTATCTCAAAAAACAAACCAAGCCAAACAAATACGGCTGCATCCACAGGCACAAGCAGTTAGGACTCAGGCACTGTATCTTTTGGAGGACACAACTCCATTTGCAATAGTGAACTTGAGGCATGGGCCTGGAAATGAGCATCACGAGTCTCCAGTGAGTGCGTTGCACTGCCTGATAAGCAGGTGATCTCTGATGCCAACTTGGGGGCCAGAGAGTTCTCCCATCACAGCACAGGTAGGGAAAACAGAGCTGAAAGTTAGGTCTGTGGAATGACTGGCTGGGCCCCAGATCCCATCCTACTCTGCATCTATCTAGGAAGGTGGCAGCCATATACCCCCAGCAACAGAATATTCTGCCCGAGAGGAATCAAAGCATGAGCAGGTTCTGCACACACTTGAACAGGGACTCTAATCAGCTCCCCGGGGCAGGGACACCCTGGAAATGGTGCTCACCAGTTGACAAGCACAGCTCTCCCACTTCCTGCCCTCCTCCCCCTTCTGCCCTGCCTTGAGTGAGTCTCTCAGTGCCTTCCCTTTACATATTTGCAAACAGATAAGGGCTGCAGAGTGTCTGAGGAAAGTCACCAATATGAAGGAATGGGCAGTGGAAAACACAAAGCCAGGTGTGGCGATGCAGGCTTGTTATCCCAGCACTCTGGAAGGCTGAGGCAGGAGGTTCTCCCAGCCTGGGAAAAACCCTCTCTCAAAATTTAAAAATAAAGGGCATGGAGATACAGCTCAGTGTAGGTTCAATCTCCCATATGATGTCAGGGGGAATTCAGGGCATACAGCAAGCACTGAAAAGGCTACTTCAAAAAAAATCTTAAAACCATCAAAAAGACAAAAGGAAGTTATGAAACAAGATAAAATGCCTGGGCTTTTTTCCCTTCTCCATTCTTTTTATTGCCAAGTCATGGTTCTTCTTCCTCATCTGGGCCCCTGTATTAGTAGGGGCCTCCTGACTGCCGCACTCAGCATGAGTCGTGCTCAGCAGCCCTTTCTAGACTCATCCCACTTCCCATCCTCCATCCCCCACGTGATTCCCTAAACTGTCTTCCTACAGCAAAGCTGAGCCCCATTCACCTGTTCAAAAACTCGTCGGCCGTCCTCTCCCCTGGTCCCCAAGTCGCCAGGCGTGAACTTGGCATCCCACCTCCCCCTCTGGTTCCTGGGTGCCACCTGCCATTTCCCAAATTGCTACCTCACTAATGTCCCACACCTGACCCCTTGCACCCCCAGCTGGCCTTTCCCTCCCCCTAAGCCAATCCCACTTTTACTTTTGGGCTCAGCCTCCTTGTAAAATCTCTGTTTGCACCCAAGAAGTAAATATCCTAGCCTCAGGACCCGCCCTGGTTTCCTTCGTTAGCATATTGTAATTATTTGCATTCATCCTCTGTTAGCCACAATGCCCACCGCACATGAAGGCTACCACCCACCTCTCTCATCCCTGTGTATAAGTTGTTATGGGCTGGGCCCCTAGGACCCCAGGAGCTGCCTCAGAGAGGGACAAAGCAAGAAAGATTAGGTTGCTACATGGCTCCTAGTAAGACCTTGTGTTCCCTCAGTGTCTTACGCTCTCGGATGCCCTGCAGTGAGCTGCATTACTGAGGAGCCCTCTGGCAGGCGTTAGCATTTCTGCCTTCATTTCATGGATGAGAAACTAGGGAGGTTATACTTGGTGCTCAGAATACCCACCGTGAATTGGGGGAGTTTCGTCATCGGGACTAATACCTCCTACAAGCAAAGAGAAGGACAAGCTATATGATCCTAAAATAACAAAGAACAAAGTATTGCTGTCCAGATCCTTGATTTAATCTGTCATCTGCTAGGGTCTTAGTGTCTCTGGTGATCTGAACAGCTGAAAACTCTAAATAGGAAAGAAGGAACAGAAATACAGAGAAAGAGCTGGTAAGACAGAGAAACAAGATCTAAGACCAGGACCAAAGATGAGGCAGTAAGGCCTGAGGGTTGTTCTAAAGCATCCTCTTTCAAACCTGCCCCCCACGCTCAGGAACATAGCCCTCCTCATCTGAGCTGTCTCCTCACGGTGATTGTCACTGGCTCCCAGGACTGGCTGAAAGTAGCTTCACTCTGCAGCTTCTAAAGGAGTTTAGCCAGCAGGCTTCAAGTGTTTACTATGTGCTCAGCATTGCCCAAACATTACCTGATTTAATCTTAGTAATAGCAAATTATAAATACCATGACTATTACTTTTCTCAGAAGTGAAAACTGAGACTACTACTGTTACTCGCCCACAAGTGTACAGCAAGTGACAGAGCTTAGATTCGTTCTGCCTTCAAATCGGGGGCCCTTAGGCAGTGCCAGAACCACTGCCACCTGAGGTCACGTTAGCATTCTGCAAACCTCTTGGCCTTTATTGGGCCCTTAAACAGCAGCAGCGTGCTGCTATAATCCTGAAGTGCTTATCTCAAAACAGACCTGCAAATTCTCTGTGGGTGAGGAAGGCAGGACCCTGAATAGTGTATGATTATTAAGAGAAACTGGGGTGCCGGATCCCAGCACTCGGAAGGCTGAGGCAGGAGGATTGCTGTGAGTTTGAGATCAGAATGGGCTACATATTAAGTTTAAGGCCAACCTTCAGGCTGGGGATTTAGCTCAATGGTTCCAGTGCCTGCCAAGCAAGCACAACGACTGGAGTTCAATCCCAGGTACCCCCCCCAAAAAAGGCCAACCTAAACTACACAGCAGGACCTTGTTGTGGGGGGAGTGGAATTAGGACCCGAGATTAGTTTAGGGCTCACCTCATATAGCCCCCAGTCTACTATAAGATGTTAAGTATATGATCTCAGAGTTTTCAAAGCTACTCTGAGGGGCAAAATAAAAAGGAGTAATGCAGATTTCAGACAGGACGAAAGCAACTGAACCAGAGTTTGTTTTGAAGGACAGCATGGTGAACCAAGATGCTTTCAAGAACAGGAAAATGTAATGAAAAGTCAGCAAACAAGGTAGAAAAGACAGCCCTGAGAGGGCCTGAGAAACTGAACAGAAAATCTGAAGGAAGATAAATGGATAATTTAACAGCCATTCAGTTTTTAAGGAAGACAAAGAACGAGCTACATTGCATCAGAAAGGACCTAGAAATGATGATGGATGGGCCCCTTCCGATGCGTGGTGAACGCAACAGAACCACTGCCGCCTGCAGAATTCCCAACTGAGGGCAAATTTGAGGAACTAAATAAGGATATGAGACTGATACGGATTGAAGAGTTTTTCAAAATCTATTTAATGGCCAGGCAGGGGACATCGATCGTTTCTCAGAGGCAGGCTGGGCAGCAGGGAGGTGTCAGCGCTCTCTGCGACGTGGGGAGGGCGACTGTACACAGCACCTCCAGGGATTAGAGTCCCCCTGGACCGCGGTGGTGAAGCGCTAAATTATTTTGATCTTTATGAAATAAGCATTTCCCTCTTCGTTCCTCGTACTGGTAAGCATCCTTTAATATTAACAAGCGGATGACTTATTACTTAATAATTCTACCGCATGGCTAGAGGTTGTGTGTTCCTCTAGACACCTAGGTTTGAAATATTTTATCGTTAAATAGTCAATACACAACCAGTGAACACAATTCAGAAAGTACAGGGGACATGAAAGTATTAGAGAAAAGTGATTCTCCCCCAAACTGTCTGCCAGTCTCCGGTCTCAGGCAACCACAATCACCCAGTCCCTTGTGCATGACGAAGACAGTCTCTATGAAAGCATAAAACTGCGTGGGGCACCTTGTTTTGTTTCTTTGGCTTTGCAGTAGTGGGTATTGGACCCAGGGAGCCCTAAAGACGATCCCCACAGCCAGTGACGGTGAACCTTTCAGAGCTTTCAGTGATACAAGCAGCCCACTGTAGGTGCTATGGGTTTGCCACCACTTCCCCCATCCTTTTTTACATTTTAAAATTGGAGGCAGGTGCTTCCTAAGCTGCCTAGACTGACTTCAATCTGTGATCCTCCTGCTTTTTCTTCCTGAGTAGCTAGGATCACAGACTTGGGCCACCACGCCCAGCACCTGCCGTGTGTTTTTACACGGATATTTATACCAAAAAACATCACAGATCACTCTACACATGATCAGTGCATGTACAAGTGTACATCCCACTTCCTGTTGTGTATCCTTATGCTAAACACATTTATGTGATTGTTCATTTTCAGCCTCCTTCAGAAACTCTCTCAGTCCACTTTGGTGACTGCAGAGGTTCGA
The DNA here is from genome assembly GCF_012274545.1 of Fukomys damarensis. Lineage (NCBI taxonomy): Eukaryota > Metazoa > Chordata > Mammalia > Rodentia > Bathyergidae > Fukomys > Fukomys damarensis. The sequence continues at coordinate 18,754,840 of NW_022900938.1, forward strand.
TTTTTTTTTTGGTGTCAGGGATCGAACTCCGGACCTTGTGCTTGTGAGGCAGGCGGCAGAATGAACCACTGAGCTAAATCCCTGGCCCTAGGATTCGATTTTAAATATGAAAAATGGATTATTTAACCAATAAGTAATTATTCAATTATTTATGGACACTGATGTTTCTAGTAGTTTGCTATTATAAACATTGTGTAATAAGTATTCTTGTAAATAACTCATTTCCACATTTTATTGGCAGACTAAATCCCCACAATGGGATTGCTAGGTATTTGGAACTTGGGCACTTGAAATTTTGATAGACACTGCCAACTTTCTCTGTGTGGAGGTTGAAGTATCTCATACTCCCACTAGCAGTGTCTGAAGTACCTATTTTCCATACCCTTACCAATGCAGTATGCTACCAATGTTATCATCTCATATGGGCAAATTTTATCTCATATTTTTATTTGTATTTTCCACATTATAAATGAGTATGACTATACTTTTAATATAGATTTATCTATTTAGGAGTCATTTTTCTGCAAACTCTCTTCATATTTTTATCCACTTTTCTGTTGGCCTAGTGGTTTTATCTTACTGATTTGTAGGAGTTCACTCTGTATTAATGGAAAAAAGCTTTATCTGTAGCAAAAGTGGCAAATACTTTGCCCAGTTTAATCACTGAACTTCTCACCTTGTTTATGCTATGTGTGTGTTTACAAAGGCAAATTTATGAATTTTTTTCTTTATGACTGGATTTTGTGTCATACTTATAATGACTTTCCCATTACAAAATTAACTTTGTCAGGGCTTCTTTTAGTATTTCAGAGGTTTTTTTTATACTTATATCTTTGATTCCTCTGATTTGATTTTGTTTGATGTGAAATGTGAGGTGGGAATCTAGCCTTAGTTTTTAGATAGCTACCCAGTTTTCCCCACATCAGTTTTTGTTTTGTTTTGGTTTGGTTTGTTTTTTTTTGGTACTTGGGATCGAACTCAAGATCTTGTGCTTGAAAGGCAGGCACAATGCCACTGAGCTAAATTCCAGACCTCCCCGCATCAGTTTTTGACTGACTTTTCTTTAGGTGGTGAGAAGTCACTATTACCATCTACTACAGTTCTCTAAATTTGGTTCTATTTTTACTCTAGATGCTACGCTGTTGGCTTTATCTGCCTAATCATACTGTTTTAATTAATATCACTTTATAGTATATATTAACATATAATGAGCCTAGTTTCACCTTCTCCATTACTTTTTGGTATTCTCTAAGTTTGTGTATTTTTCCTTATAAACGTTTTTATTTTTTTGGTACTGGGCATCAAACTTGGGACCTTGCACTTGCATGGCAGGTGGCGGCACCTCTGAGCTAAATCCCTGGCCCTCTTTATAAACTTTGTATCACTAAAAAATCTAGTTTGTCTTCTTTTGGGGAAGTTTATTTAATATTAAATAGTCAAGTATTGAAAGGTAAACTAATATAAATGTTCGGATCATGTAAAAGAAAATGTTGCTCAAGGGCCAGGGATTTAGCTCGGTGGTTACACCACTTGTCTTGCTAGCACAAGGTCCCGAGTTCAATCCCTGTACAAAAAAAAGACAATGTTGTTCATTAGGAAATTTTTTTATCCATGGAAGTCTTATGCTCCTTTTTTTAAACTGCACTTTAGAAATGTAATAAAACTGTTGAGGATATTGGTCCAGCTGTTTGTATACATATAAACTTTTCCTATATCTTAATGTATAATTTAAAAGCCACAATAATAAATGTTATTGGAGAGATGGACCCTATTCTATGGATGAAGAGAAGGCCAGCTAAGGATATATCTTCCTCACATATCCATCCAGTGGCACATATAAATGTTTCCTTTCTTGTCTTCCTCTTCTTTCTATTGAAAACCTTATTTTCTTTTGTTTTTTCAGCTTTAATTGAGTTTATTCGTACATTTTAGGGATACAGTACAGTTGCTTTCATTTTTGGGATCTTGTACCTTTACATGACAGGTCTTGGTTCTCATTTTTCCCCTTGTCCCTGCCTTCCCTTCACCCCCTCCTCCCCTCCCTATTTACAAACACTTCATTTCCATCTTTTCATTATCTGAAAACCTTATTTTCTTTATTGTGTTATAGAATTAAGAAACAAAAGATTCCTTTTTCATGTGGAGAAAGATCACCAAAGTTGTGTGGAGGATTTTTGTTCCCAAAGGTCTTTACTAAACCAAAATATTTTTCCTGGGTGCTTTGAGTCTTGTCTGCTGCAGGACTGGACCACTGGGATGTGCAGTCCTGATGATTCTTCTCCACCATGAATCTGAGCACTGCTTGGTGCTAAGCATGAGAACAAAATTTAACCTCACAAAAAGTGCCCAGTAATCATCAGATTTGCCTGATGCCCAGTAAGTAGCTCATGACTACATAAAATTAGTCTCTGAGCTATTGGGACTCTCAAATATAACCTAAAAAGATAGAAGAGCAATGGGCTGGGGATTTGGCTCAGTGGTTCCACCGTCTGCCTCACAAGCACAAGGTTTCAAGTTCGATCCCCAGTACCAAGAAAAAAAGAAAAGAAAAAGAAGAAAATAGAAGAGCAAATGCTAAGAGAGTATTATAGAATCCACTCTTGGAGATCCTGTATGTTTATTCAGAACACTATTTGCACAAAAGGTAGAATTTGCAATTATATTTTTATGCAGCTCTCCCACACAGGCACCACACCCACTAAATTAGAGGGAGCCCTAGGACTCAAGGCACATGAGAAGCATATATAGAACTGTATAGTGAATGAACATTTACAGCTCAACAAACTAAAATTTTAAAATGATGCTGTTTACACATTGAACTTTGCAAAAATAATAAATGTTTTTATATTTCCATAAAATCTCAGGTGGCCTGATTTTATTGGAAAACACTCTGACATGCGGAGAGGTGGATTATTACCGTGTGGCTACGTTTTACTTACATGGTCCAACTACCTTTTATATGAAGCCCCATTCATCAGCAGGCTGTGGCTTCTGGGTCAGCAGGCATTCCTGCCAAGTCAGAAGTGGCCTACACAATGAACATGATTGATTAGCTTCCAGTCGACTCTGAAAACCCAGCCACCAGGATAAGCCAGGACAGGATCCTAGAGGGGCTCATTAGAACAGAAGAGACTGTTCTCCTTGCTCCCATTTACACAAGCTATCTTAGGCCTGCCTGTCATTTACTCCTTAAAATACTTGTCTTATTTTCCCAGAGTCAGCTAGAGTAGAAGTCGTAGGTAAGATTCACTGTCTACAACTAATGTTTGGGAGGTGGTGTTTCTTCCTTACTTGGTGGCAGCCCTCCCTTCTGTGACTTTGTCCTGAATGAATACCAGGGACAAGAGAACAAAAAATATTGTTCCATGGTCCTTGGCACTAGAGTAAGATGTGAGACAGCTTTTGTTACCAATGTTTCAGCTGAGATCCTTGATCCGTGGCTTGACATTCCAGCTTTGCCTTATATTTAACCATGATAAACCTTGGCCCTTTTAACTTAATTTTCACAATCTCAAGTGGCCCAATCTGTCTAAATAGGGCCAGTAATACCTACTCACAGCACTGTCATGAGGTTTAATCAGATCACCTGTGGAGAGTTCCTGGTCTGGCACCTGGAATACAGGGCCCTTTCATTAATGTGGTTAGCTATCTCAGCGAGATATGTTTTACTCTGTAGCACAGTGTGCAGACAGGTGGCCTACAGAATAAACCCACAGACATGTTTTATTGATTGAGCATGGGTTTTTAAATTTCAAAATGTGCACTTTGCCATAATCCCCACCACTCCCAACTGTATTATGCAGCCTACTTCATTCATTAATTTTACTGGCCTAGCCCAGAAGACATTTGAGTTTAAGACTCTTGCCCTATATTATGGAAATAACAATGCTATTAATCCAAGGAGACTAACATTCTTGCCTCATTAATTCAGAATGTTAATGTCATTTGTAAATATCGTTTTCTACAAAGGAATCCCTTGAGCATGTAAATAAAATAAGCAGAGCAAGTCACCTGTGAGGTAAGGCAGGAAATGGAAAGGGAAAGAAAAGAGCACTGTTGCATTTTCACTTTTACATGCTCTACTAATCTCTTCAAACCTTGGAAAAAATGGATGCCTTTCTAAATTATTACTAGTACTGTAATTAGCTTTCAGGATATTGGACATTGATGCTACAAACATCAGCCTCAGTTATAGTTTGAGAAGACGATGCCCTTAAGATTCCAATTGCAGATCTGAATCACTCTTGCACTGGGTTCTAACAAGCTGGCTTGCTTTCATACTAAACATTAGCTCTGTGGCTTTAACATCTTTACAGCTATTTGGATAACTGTCTCACAATATTTAGACTTTAAGGTCTCCAGTGTCACTAGCAAAATATATAAAGAAAACCTGACAGTATATTTTGGTATTTACATCAACCTCACACAGCCAACTTAATCATCATTGAATTGCATTGGTTCCATAGAGTAAAACACATATAGAAAAATAGTCTTTCCAGGTTGAAAAAGTTTTCCCAGTTGAAAAAAAGAATGGTAAACATGGTGTAACATTGAATTCTCACTGCGGAGAAAATAACTAGATGCTGTTTTTCCTTTCTGCGTCCACCTAGACCACAGAGAAAATTCTGGCTGACTGGAAGTTGCTCACTGGCTCTTTGAGTACTCCTTCCCTGCAAGCCACAGTTCACAGGCCTGCTGACTGCACCACCAGAGGAAGTGGGCATCCACTGCCAGTGTTTGCTGAGTCCCCATAACATGACAGGATACAAATGTGCAACCTTTAGAAGAAAAAGAAAATGTCATCCCTTTGTATTTGGCTATTTATACATCGTCCCTTCTTTAGTAACAGAACCTACCATTCTGGCCAGCGGAGGCAGATGAGTCAGAAGTTTGACCCCAGCTGGGGCAACTTAGTAACTTAGTGACAACCTGTCCCAAATTTGTTTTTAGAAAAAAAATTTTTAAGGACTGAGAGTATAGCTGAGTTTTCCATGAATTTTTTATCCCCCCTCCACCCTGTACCAGGGATTGAACCTCGGGACCTTGCACTTGCGAGGCAGGCGGCGGAACCACTGAGCTAAGTCCCCAGCCCACCTGAATTTCTACTGTATGAATTCTACTCATATCTCCCTGGCCACTCCTAAGCTCAAGGGAGGCTAAAGTTCATATTGGGCAGGTAATTAACTGTGACTACTAACCATATGTCAACTTGAATAGATTGAGAAATGCCAAGCAGATTGGTAAAGCACAGTTGCGAGGGTGTCTGTGAATGATTAACATGTAGGCCAGCAAACTGTGGAAACATGACCTATCTTGGATGTGGGTGGCACCAACCAGTAGGCTTCTAGCTTAGATGGAATAGAATAAAAAGGGAAAGAAGTATTCCCAGTTTGGAAAATCTCCAGTCTTCACCGCTACCAATGGGCATCAGTCTCCAGTTTCTTCAGCCTTCCAGTGCAGACTCTCCAGTGGGCTTTCATGCCCTCAACCTTAGACTGGTAGACTGGTGCTACATCCTTGATTTTTCACGCTCTGAGGCTTCCATCACCTTCTTGGACTGAGCAGCTGGATCCTCTAGCTTTCCAGTGCACAGATGGCCATTGCAGATTCTTCCCCTCTGATCCCACAGACCACTGTATATTGTCCCACCTCTGTTCCTGTAAGCTTACCTAATTAATCCCTTTACATAATTCTGTTCCTCTAGGGAACCCAAACTAATAATGATTTGAGTATCAGGAGTGGGGTAGGAATGCCTCTGCCACTGATGGTGGGGAAATCTTTCTTTTGGTACAATAATCTCATCGGAATTTCGGAGGTCAGTGTCCCCAGCTTCATTCAGTCCCTTGCAGACATCTGTATCCCAATTTACAGAATCCCATTCTTTTCCAATAAGTCACCTCACTTTAACTGCAGATACCCTATAAGGCCAGTCATTAAACATGCACTGTAACTCAGCAGATCACATTATAAGGGCTTGTATTTGGTTTTCAGCAACTTCATCCCCATACGTGAAGGAGAAAATGTTCTCATGACACACTTAGGAGCCTTTAAATTATTTGAGTATGTCGTTACTTTCCTTTGACAGTTTGTCCAGAGATGCTACAAACAACCATACAGCATCACTGTATTCCTTACTCTTCCAAAAATGTGTATTGTATGTAGAATCACTAAATTTCTGCTTTGCACAAGTGGTGAGTCAGGATGATCAAATGGGTCTATGTTGTCTATTTTTTTACACAGTTCACACCATCAACACTCTTGACGTTATCAGAAGAGATCATGGCAACTTTATGTCTCATCAAATTAGACAGCCAATTCCAGGAACCACTAAACCAATTAGAGAAATCAATCCTTACAAATCCTTACAATTCTATTTCTCTAGAACCACTCTCAGTAACAAAATCTCAGTGCATGAGAGAGTATTAATTAGGATTCTCTAGAGGAAATATGTGTGGGTGTATAGTATATATTAACATAAGGGGATTTACTAGTAGGCTCATAGGATCAAATGCAGGAGAGCCCACAATGTGTGGAGGATTAGAAGTGAAAGAATACATAATGGCCATCTGGGCACTGGAGAACTGGAGGATCTAACAAACTCTGTTAGAAACACCACAGTCCTGGCAGAATAAATGACTATGCTCTAAATAGAGTAGAAATTATAAGATGAGAGCTCTTTCAACTTTTGTGTATTCTACCTTGGGAAGAACTCAATAAATAATAAAATGTTCAGATCCTCAGCTCCTGTAAGCCCAATGTATCTGTCCGCTAGTCAAAGCTCTGGGCTTTTTTCTTATTATTCTACCCTTTGCTTTGTTCCCAAGATTCAGATTTACCTTTGGACAACTTTGAATCTTGTTCACTCAGAGTGACCAATATTTTCTTTCTGACCGATTTCAATATCTTGCAGACTATGTCATAGGAACACAGGGTGCGGCCACAGCAGCACGTGGATCTGTTAAGGAAACCATTTACTAGACAATCAGATATTCCTTAGGATAAAGAAACAGTGCCCGCCCGGAAATTTATTTATTAATAACAATATTAGCAGGGCTGTCTTTTGCAAAACCACATGCCAACATTATAAATATGGTAATATTACCAACATGAGCTCTGGAGTCAGAGTGCTGGGTCCAAACTACAGCTCTGTGGCCCCAGGCAAATTATATTGCCTTCCTGAGCCAAAATATTCTCATCTCTAAAATGGGCTAATGAGGAAAGCTCTTGCTCCTCTGGTTGTATTGAGGATTAAATTAGATAAAATATATGAAGCACAGATATAGCACCATGCCAAAGTCTTATGTGCACCCTATGGAAATATTTATTATCAATTTTCCAACTCCCACAAATATACAAAAAAACAATGTGGTAAGGTCTTTATGTGACTAATGTGAATGTATAAAACATTTATCTAAAGAAGTTTTGGCTTGCTTCTACATTCATCATTAGTGTTCATTTGGGTTTTTTTGAAATAAATTTTGACAACTGCTAGAAGCCTCTTACAGTAGTTAATACATTATCTTAAATAATGTGATGTAAATTAATTTTTACACAACCTTGGTTTCAAAAGCCATTGAGCTGGGAAAGGAAAAAGTGAGGTTTAGGAGTCTGCACTGCCTCCCATCTGGACCCCTGAGCCAGCTCCATCTGCTCTCACATGTAGTGACTAACACTGCAGCTACTCCCCTACCCTAAATACATGCAGTTTAGCTTTCTCTTTTTAAAGTCAAGAAAATGTTAAAGTGAATAGAAAGAAGTTCATCTCACATTTTCTAGGAAAAGGGAGGAATCATTTTGGCATTTCAGAGTTCTGTCTTTCTACTTTCATCAAAGTTTTCCATCAGGTTTTATGATTTGTTTTTGTTTTGTTTTGTGTCATTTCTGATTTTCATTATTTCTCAGTACAATAGTTCTCCTTCTCTGACAGTCTTATAGGTCATGTTGAGGGATCGGGACTCGATGAGCATATTTATATCAAGTGGGAGCCATGGAAAGGCTCAGAGTAGAGAAGGGCGAGCTTGGGTAGGTGGTTATGATCGACTTCATCCCCTGTGGCTTCAGGGTGGAGAGACGATTGCACAAGATCAAGAGGAAGGCTGGGAGATGGGTTGGGATGCTGTAGCAGAATTCCAACGGTTGGAAGGATGATAACACCTTGAATAAGGGTTGTAGAAATGGCTTCAGGCTGATGTACAAAGATCCTTTGAAGTTAAGCCTGACAAGACCTAGCAGTTAGCAGAATATGGGGAAAGATGGAGACGTTATGCTGGGCAGATGGCTGGAAGATAATGCTCGGCTTCTTGAGAGAGGAAACCTGAGAGATGTGAAGAAAGATGATGAGTTCAGCTCTAGGCAGTCAGTTCACGTGTGTGTCTGGCCTTCACAACAGGTGGAAGAGTAGGGGTTGATGAGCCAAACACGGCTTTACCAACCGTGTCGCTGCAGTGTAGTGTTGCCATCTGGGGAGATGTCATATTAAATCACAAGTAATCCTAATATTTTGGAACCAACAGGGATTAGTAATCCAGTACCTCACTCATTTAAAAGTGAAGATTTGCTCCCACATTTAGCCACTTTTTTTCTGAAGTCAAATACTTTAAATATGAATTTCCTGTGTGTTCTCAGAGATGTTGTCAAAACCTTGTGAATCGAGACAATTTCAAGGCCTTCCAGCACTCACTTGCTCTCTTATTCTTCATGTTTAAGGTATGGGCAAGGGTGAGGCCCACTGGTTATATTATCAATGATCTTCCATTTCAAAATACCAGACCCCAAATGGGCTTGTAACATTACAATTCAGAAATGAAGTCATTATGGTAGTAAAATTATCGTATTCTCATAACAAGGGTAATGCCCCAAACAGATATTTGAAGTGACTTCCAAATATAATCTATATTTTATCCCAAAAAATATTTCAAAAAAGACTCTAAGTTCTCTCTCTTACATCACACTTCATGTCTCTCAGCTTCTAATTATTTCTCTTGAGTAAGGTAGAGGTGAGTGAAGGCAAAAACTACTAACTCATATAGCTAGCAACTGTCTAAATATAATTCAACACAGGAGGGCAAAACTATCTTTACTTTGTCCTTAAAGAATTGAATAAGCAGGATTTAGCTCAGTGGTTCCACTGCCTACCTTGCAAGTGCAAGGACCTGAGTTCAATCCCTGGTACAAAAAAAAGAATTGTATAGCAGCTCAAATAATTTTTTCAAAGTTTTTTAAAGGTATTCGTGGCACAGGTAGACATTTTCAGGTTCAAAGGCAAATTTGGGGTTTAATTTAGTGATATTCTCTCTGCCCCCTTCCAACAACAGAATATGAGTACTCACTTTTTCTAAGAGCAAACCAGGCTGTTTGCAGACTCTTTTGTCCCATATCCAGCTGTTGAGTTCCAACAAATGAATATGATCAACTAACAATCATGCACTGAGCCAGGTGAGGGCAGGTGTGGATCACGCTGGCAGAAGGAAAACAAGACCAGAATCTGGCTCCTAGCAGCTTGCTAAACTGATAAAAACAAAGTCTCAGGAATAAGGTTAGTAAGAACATGATATTCATTTCCCAAGGGGGTTATTCTAGGTTTGTGTTTGCAGCAGGACTTTGTAGCAGAGTCATGAAAGATGACAAAGAACTAAATCAAGCCTGTAGAAATGAAGTCTAATCTTCCAGTATTGGGGCTTGAACTCAGAATCTTGTGCTTGTGAGGCAAGCACAGTGCCACTGAGCTAAACCCCAGGCCCTGAAAAGTCTAATATTTAAGATGAATAAAACAGTAGGTGAGATTCACAACAGAAGAAACCTCAATGATATAGCCACAGAAACCATCCAGATACAGGAAAGCCTGAAAAGAAATGTTCAGACACAGATGCAGGTCAGCACCAAATGACTTAGTACATGTATCAGTGGAGCCCCAGAGGGAAAAGGTGGCATTAGAAACAGTTGAAGCAAGTGGTTTTAAAAACTTGATGAAAATTATACACATAGAGAACCAAGATTCTCAATGAACCCCAGGCAGATGATACATGAAGGAAACTACATCAAGCCACATCAGGATCAAATTCTTTAAGGCCAATGATAAGAGAAAATCTTTAAAAGACAGAAGAAAGACATCTATATATTTGTAAAGTCCATAAGATATCTTTCAAGTAGTAAAAAAATACAAAAATACTTTAGATTTGAACAGTGTCATTGGAGAGGCACAGAATATATTTCAGGCATATGTGAAAAGGAGGCCAGAAGCTGGTGTGGTGGCACACACCTGTAATCCCAGCACTCGGGAGGCTGAAGTCAAGAAGTTCTACATACCAAGTTCAAGGCCAGCCTGGACTACTACAGTGTGAGACCTTTTCTCCAAAAAAAGAGTCCAACTTTACACCGGGAAATCAGAAACTACAGAAGGCAGAATATAAGCTAGGTGTTGAAGAATGACCAGTTTTCTATGAAGAGAAGTTTTCCCACAATACTTGGAGAATTGGAGAGACTTAAGTAAAATTCTTGGCTCCATCTCTCTACATATGACCATTGCCAGAGCACTTAACCTTATTAAACCTCAGTTTTATATCTATGGGGGATGGTGGTAAAAGTACCTACTGCATGAAACCACTATGAAAATTTTAGGAGGAAATGACTTCAAGCCCTCAGCCCTAGCCTACACAGTGAATGCTCAATATACAGAAGGTATTCTTACTTCTTTTTGCAAAGGGGCCTCAAAAAAAGAAGATAAAGAAAAGAATGGAATTAATATGAAAAAATGGGAACAAAGTCTTTGTAAATAGGGAGAGATGGAGGGTTTGAAGGGAGGGCAGGGAATGGGGAAAAAATAAGAACCAAGATAGAGTACATAAAGGTACATATTTTCAATGGAGAATGTCATTATACTGTATACCTAAAATGTACCAATAAACTTAACAACAATAACAGCAACAAAAGATATAGAGCAAGGGAATAGGTACAATTTGGAGGAAATCTTTTTGTCCTCTTCTAGCAGAGAACTATTAGGGTTTACACTGTAAAGCTGGTTAATTTTGGTCCTCCTTCTAATTGAAGAAAGCAGCATCAATTTAAGACCTGACAGGCAGTTCATTCTTAGAGGCCATAAAGTGATGGTTCTTAGCTGGACTGATACTACTCCTCCGGAGACATTTGCAACATATTTAATATTTAGGGTATTTTGGGTTACCATAACTTGATAAGGAGTTACGGTTGGGGGCTGCTGTTGGCTTCTGTAATATCCTACAGGACACAAGACAGGCCCACAAGGAAGAATTATCTGGCCCAGGGCTGGGGATTTAGCTCAGCGGTGCTGCCACCTGCCTTGCAAGCACAAGGACCCGGGTTTGATCCCCGGTACTATCCACCCCCAAAAGGAATTATCTGGCCCAAAAACAACAACAGAACTAAGGCTGAGAACTTACAGCAGCCTGTCAGTTCTTCTTACCAAATGAATGGCCATGAGTCCTTTAAACTGTCCGAGTCTTTGTTTCTTCAATCATAAAACAACAATGGAAAGAGAATGACAGTGGTACTTACCTCATAAGGTTCTTCAGAAAATGGGATGACACTGTCTGTAAAGTGCTCAGTGGAGTCTAACACAAAGTGAGCATTCAGTAAACATTTGCTAGCAACGGGAATTGTCTGTGAACACCCTGAAAACATCTGGAAATGGTCAAAGACAATTAAGAAATTTAAATAGATTGACTCACTCTTTGGGGAGTTTCTTTCAGAGAAGGAAGATAACAACAACAACAACAAAAATTCTTGGAGCAACATGATTGCACTTTTTGGGCACAGAGTACACATTAGCATCTGGACTGCATACAGGGGAGGGGGCCAGATGCCAGATTCATGTATTCTTGTTAGCTTTATCTGCCCTCACAGCATCATTACAGGCCTTAATCTAAACAGTCGGTATGGATTCTATGTTGCCTTTCTCTTTTAAGAATGGCTAATGTAAGGATGCTGTTCTATATCTTACATAGGGTTTGTACGTGCTGGTTTAGTAATGTCTGTCAAAATGCAAATGCATATGCTCTTTGGATCAGCAATACTGATTCTCGAATTTAATCTTTTGAAAAACCCAGTATCCACACAATGGCGCTCTATATGGGCATTCATCACAGCATTATTTGGAGTGGCCAACTATACACAATCCTTAGTTTCTATATTTTCGGGGTTTTTTTGTTTGTTTGTTTGTTTTGTTTTGTTGAGATAGGGTCTCGCTATGTAGTTGAGACTGACCTGGAACTCACTATGTAGCCCAGGCTGGTTTTGAACTCACAGCAATCCTCCTGCCTCAGCCTCCCAAGTGCTGGGATTACAGGCGTGCACCACCATGCCCAGCTTAGTTTCTGTATTTTTTAAAGGAACTGTTTAAACAAATTATGACAAAATACTAGGTAGCTATAAAAATGAGAAAGTCTCATTTATTATTTCATTTCATTTATTTATTTATTTATTTGGGGGGGTGCTGGAGATCAAACTCGGGCCCTTGCACTTGCAAGATAGGTAGCAAACCACCGAGCCAAATGCCCCAGCCCATCATTTTTTACTTATAAAGAATGGAAAAGTTCTTGAAGGATATACAAAAAATAAATAAATAAATAAATAAATAAATAAATAAATAAATAAATAAATGGATAACATCTCTTGCCTTTTGGTCAAAAACCCAATGGTTTAGGCAAATGAAGGGAGATTTTGCATTATACCTTTTGTATCCTGTGAGTTATGTAAACGTGTCACTTAGTCAAAACATAAATGAAATATGGAATAAATTATATGTGCTACACATGAAAGAATTCAACAATGGACTGTAAATTGAACCAGGAAGTGGGGTTCCTCAGCCATCCAGATGACTAGATGCCCAAGGTTAACATTGTGTCCCTTAGTGGAGCAAGTGTCCCAGATCCCGTCTGTGATGGGCCAGGAGGGGCCTGGAGAACACTTGGAGCTCTAGTGATAGCAAAAAAGTTGTCCCATGGGAGAAGCTATGCATCTCAAGTTGGGTTTTTGGTTCAGCATCCTCCTTAAACTACGCCTGGCACAGTACACGCATCATAATCCTGCATTGCTTGAGAAGTTTCTGGTTTAAGGGGAGATCATCCCAGAGATCAAAACCATTAGACAGAAGTTACAGAGGTGTGGGTTTCAGCTCAGCGTGGAGTAATATTCTCAGATCAGAATAAAGAGTGAAAAAGACTGACCCCAGAAGTAGTACAGTGAGTACCTCTGGAAACGCCCAACCAGGGCCTAAATGGTCACTCCACAGGGATGCCGTAGAGCATAGTTGGGCATCCTGTGGCTGACAGAGCCATTACAGCCCCTCTGTATGCATGTGGAGGCTGATCAGATGGGTACCGTTCCCTCTTTCTCTTTTATCAAGTGAGGAGCAAATCAAACTAGCCGTTAGTAGCAGTCTTAGAACCCGTCACCTGTCTGTCACTGTTGACAAGCTGTTGAGAATGTCCTGTCTTGGTGTGTGTTAGAAGCAGTTCTCTTGCAGATGGCACTGCATGAAATCACAATAAAACCCGGGCTTCGGGTTATGGATAGCCCTTTGCTTTGTAAGAGTTCCATATTCTCTCAGCTAATACATTTATACAACAAATATATGGGGCAAGAATAACTCCTCCTCAAGACAGGATTTTTGTTACCCTCGCCTAGAACCACTACATGGCCAGAAGAAAATGATGTTCTGACGTGGCAACTCTGTTTTGGGAGAATAGAACACAAAGAGAAGGAAGGAATTCTGAGAAAGATATGCCCCTTCCTCATGATTTTATTCAACACAAAAGAAACAAAAGGGAGAACAAAGAACAAGGATAAAGGAAAAAAGCTGTTTGGGGCGAAGCCAAATAAACTTACATGGTTTAAGGAATAAATTGGTGGAGTAACTCGAATCATGGGCAGGTGCTAGGAATGTAATTTAGTAAATGCTCGGGAACCTGCCAAGGAAGAGAAAAATGTGTTGCTTTTGAGATCATTTCCCAGCAGCTTCATAAAAGAAAACTGATTACAGGAATTTAATAAGTAAAACAGAGCCAGAAATATTGTAATCAAATGAGTTTTTAATTACATTTCAAGCAGAAAAAATTCCATTTGTGCTCCTGGGATTAAAAAAAAAATAAGTTCTAGAGAAATGCTTTTGTAGCAGGAAAATAACATAAACACTAATTTCCATAGGAATTATAGTAGTCAGTTTAATTAAAAGGCTTGATCAGAGTAAAGAGGAGCTGGTGCCAAACCATACTAAATAAAACCATGGCAGTTGTTGCTACTTCACACTATTGTCCATATTAAAAACACTGCTTGGGGCAGGAATTGGGCATCTGCATTTTTCTAATGAAAATAAACAGGATTTTTTGATCACCATCTGAGTTATGTTGTCTTGTTTCGTTATCATATAAAATAACTGGTACATCTGATTTAAAATTAGATGTTTATGCACAGTGTGATAAACATCACTGCTAGAGACAACAACAAAAACCGAGAAAATCCTCCATTTACCTGGCACCGAAGGAGAGACAGGTGCCACACTAGCTGGAGTGGAGAGCTCACTGTTCATTACTGAGCTGAATATTTCTGGACTGTCAACTCCACCCTATTGCTTTCATTTACATCTAGTTAAATTTTACTGGTTTTCCTGTACCTCCCTGGAGTGGAAGTTATCTCAGGGGATAAATGGAGGTTTACTAACAGGTGGTTTACAGGTGTGCACAGGGTGTGGGTGCATTCTGCCATTCTCAACATGAAAATTTATTCTTCCTGTTAGAGGAGTTGGCTGTTGACCACTTTCTAACCACGGAACATGCCTGGACTAAGGAAATCACAGTGGTTTAACTGTGTTCACTTTTTGTCCCCTTTGAGATGAGTGGGACACAGCTGTAAGGTGTCTCCATGCGACCAGGGGTATAACCTGTGGCTACAGAACAAGAGGCTAACTGACCAAAGCATAACAAGAACATCACCTTGCCCAGAGGCTGACACTCCCAAGGGCCCATGCTCCTTTTATTTGTTGCTTTATAGGAAAATATTTAAAACTACCTTATAGGGCTTAATGTAACAAGAGAGAAAAACTTTAATTTATCAGAATTCTAGGGAAATTGGACAAAGCAGAGTGGCTGCTGGGGAATAAAATAAGATTACTCTTCCTGTGTGAAAACCGTGGCCTTCGAGACGGGAACAAGCACGTAGGAGTGAGTTAAGTCTCTTCTATGAAAACCTCTAGTACTCAGCAGAGTCAGCGGGCATCCAAAATATGAGTAATTGTATTTCCTGTGAAAGGAGAGAACTACATGGAATTCTGTGTTAGGAATGATGAAGAATGGAGTCAAGAAGGCAGAGTCCAAGGAAGTAAGACTTTGAAGTCACGAAGAGGAGTTTAAAAGGTCGCAGGGTGTGAAATAGAGTTGCGGGAAAGTTTTATCTACATCTCAAGGATTCCAGCCCTACTGTCAGAATTCATGAGCCTTCTGTACATATCCACGGTGAGAGAACTGACAGATAAAAGAAGGAAGGGATGAAGAAGTGAGGGGAAAGCAAGTACCTGGGGTCAGGCCCCACCCAAATCTGAGGTCACCAGCAGTCACATTCAAGTTTCCTCAGAAGTTCATGCCTTCGGTATCTTCCTCTCCATCACAAACTTTAAAAGTTGTAAATCACAAAATTATTCGCCAGTTCGAGCTGATTACTAACAATGTCAAGATGTGTCCCTTATTCTTTCTCTGCTTGACTCGTGAAGAACAGTACAGAAGTAGACACTCATTCTATACGGCAGGCTGGTGCCCTCTCCTTGATCTTTCCTTGAGAAAAACATGTAAGACATGGCTTCAAAAGCAAAAGATAAGATTCTAAAAGGAAGCACTAACTTCCTGTATGGATTATCTTTCTCCTTCAATAGAATAAAGATCATTTGTAATCTTAACAGGTAAGAGATAACGTTTTGTCTTCGGTAAAATGCAGTCATTGTGAGGAATATCTAAGATGAAGTACATCAAGCAGCAATGTACCTAACACATAGTAGGTCTTCATACGCAGGAGCTCCAACTTACCCATGTGGATTGCCAGGTGTTTGTAATTCTTTGAGACTCTGGAGAGGGACAGTAGGTACAAGAAGTAAAAATGCTTAAAAACCAGTTTCTCATTAGATTCTGCTCATTTATGAATTGCTGTTATACAAATACCACCATGTGAATATATGTTCGGTGTTTAGTTTAACTATGCAGAAAACATAAAAGGAATCTGATTCAAGGCACAACCCAAATATTAGTAATGATTATCTCCTGATTATAATTATTGCTCTTTCCTACTTCTTTTAAACCCATTGTTCCTATGTTTTCTAAAATTAATGCATTACTTAAGAAATATATAAAAGGGAGGGCAGGGACAAGGGGAAAAAATGAAAACCAAGACATGTCATGTAGAGGTACAAATTCCCAACAATGAATGTAACTGTACTGTATCCCTAAAATGTACCAATAAACTCAAAGCTGAAAAAAAAAAGAAATATATAAAATAACTTTTTAAAAATCTTCATGTCTTCAAAGGATAATGATCATGTTAAAAGATTAAATGTCATCCAAAGACAATCAAGCCCTTTCTTGTATATATTTTTTTCATATATATATATATATATATATATATATATATGAAATATATATATACATTTTTTTGATTTTGGTACCAGGGTCAAACTTGGGACCTTGCACTTGCAAGGCAAGTGGCAGAACCACTGAGAT
>NW_022900938.1:18771927-18796650 GCF_012274545.1 Fukomys damarensis
AGGGTCTCTCTATGTAGTTGAGACTGACCTGGAACTCACTATGTAGCCCAGGCTGGTTTTGAACTCACAGCGATCCTCCTGCCTCAGCCTCCCAAATGCTGGGATTATAGGCATGAACCACCACGCCCAGCTACCACTGAGATTTCTTGTATATATTTTAAGATGGGTGGCTTTACTTATTTATTACTCATACTTACAAGATGCTTAACAGATAGTTTTTGCTAATCATATTTTACTGGCCAAATATTTGGAAGCTCCTCAGAGTGAAAAGTAAAAGATTTACAAGGTTTTAAATTCCATGTTTACCTTTCAAAAAAAGAGTTAGTGAAGCAGAGAATTATGAAATTTCCCCATTGGACAAACATTGTGCCCTCAGGCTTGTAAGACATTTATCTGTTTCTGTTTAACTTGAGCTTCCTGAATTCATTCTAGCTGGCAAGAGGCAATGTCCTCAGGTGCATCCCCAGGCTCTCCAGACCCCAAAGGGAGCATGCACCTTAAATTCAATTGCACTGTCTCACTGAAAGAGGCTCTCAGGTTTTGTGAGGCCAGAAACTTAAACCATTCAGGAGTAGAGAGATTCTTGTTTTTAAGAATTGCACAAAGTTACATTCAAAATAAAATATTTAGAAGGCCTGGTACAAGTGAGGACCCTGTGGCCTGGGCATGTGCCCAATGGTCTGCCTGCCTCTGGACACCCCCCACACCCCAATGTGGCCCTTTTCCTCACCTCACTCATGGCCCTGTTCCCATCTTCTACATTTCTTTCTCTTTCTGTCACATCTGTTTCTGTATGTTTCTCTATTGATCTGTCTATTGAGCCAGGCTCCCAGGTCTTTTAGCCTTAAGAATGAGCCTCTCCTCTTGCCTCTTACCATTTTAACTTAGCCTTTGCTTGTTCAGGGACCACAACCCAGGGGCACCAGTGGCGGAGTGATTGTACATTTGTCTTGGTAAAAATTTAAGTTAACAGCGCATTGAGACCTGGGCCCTCGGTGACAGGCAAAGGTACAAACATTAGTAGAAAAGTGTGAGCTGAATATTTTTCTTCTGTCTTGCTTGATACAGTTGTAAGACAGGCTGTGAGTCTAGGAGGCTGGCTCCCCCTGGAGTTGTACACTGCCACCCTGCTTTCTTTTGCCTTCTTTGCACAGGTTCTATTAGTACAACACAATGGTGTTAAATGCATATTTACTTCTTGTACATAGCTCGTGTTTACCAAAATAATGTACATTTCTTATAGCCATTTTCATTCTCCTTATAAACTGAAGGCAGAAATCCTATCTATCTCTGACTCAGGTTCCTCTCTCCCCACCTCTTTGTTGTTGTTGTTGTTGTTGTTGTTTGTTTTGTTTTAGGCATTGGTGAGAGTCAATGTGAAACTAAAGCCTATGCTGGATTCAGTGGCTGCAAACCGAAGTAAGTGGGAAGAGTTGCACCGAAAAAGACTGCTGGTCTCAGCTGCCTCCCCATCCTCAACCAGCCTCATGGTGGCTGAAGAAGACGGAAACTAAACCTCTGTCTTCTCGGAGCTGCTGCACAATGAGTGTGGCCTGAAGGACCAGCTCCAACCCAGCCATCTCATCCTTTTGTTCTCATAGCTCAATCAGACCTGAAGTCTTGGGGATGTGGATGCACTGGGAAGTGTTCTGGGCTCTCAGCATGGAGTGCTCAGCAGCTGAGAACAGTACAGAAGCTCAAAGAAGAGGAGCGTGGAGCCTCAGCTGCCCCTGATGATTGCACATGGGCTGAGACAAAGGCTTTCGGTACAAGACTGGTTTGGACCCGCAGACCTGGGGACAGCCAGGTCTGCCCAGTCTGAGTTGAGGGAATATGGAACAGTGAAAGCATGCTTACTGCTGCTTCATTCAGTATATGCGCTTCAATCTGTTACGAGCCAAACACTGCCTGATTCTGTAGCCTTTCCTAGAGTGCCCTTTTAGGCCAGACTGTCCCAGGAATCCAGCTTTGTATTCCATAGAGGTATTTTATTTTCAGTCCTACAGCTTCTTTTTTTTTTTTCTTTTAAAGATAAATAAGATGGTTTATCTGGGGAAATAAAGGATGAAAAAACAAGAGGATAGACAGCTACCATGTGGTGCAAGGGGACATCAGGGCCGAGTACCACACCTACAGCTTCTTGATGTCAGATCAGAGCCTCCAGAATTGCCTACCTGGAAGATAAAAGCTATACTACCCTTATAGACACCAACCAATCCTAATGCCCCCAGAAGTCCATAGCAGTAATGCAGCAGATGTGTTTGTGTGATTGATGTTTACATAAGATTTGTAACCTACAGTGAGATCATGGTCCTACTTTGCAGTTTTCAAATTCAGCCTTCATTGTAAACCAAGACTTCTCCCAGGAGAAATGGATTCATAAGCTCTAATTAAAGCAAAGAGGAAAGGAAATCTATAGCTAGATTTACCCCCCCGCCAAGTGACCTAAGAACATCTACGAACTATTTCCAACAATGAGAGGTATTTCACAGGACACACAGCAGAGCATTGGAAACTGAACACTGACTAGCTTGAGTTCTACCAAGGACAAGTTCTGGTATGAAATATTCTACCACTAACCAATGTAAAGCCAAATGCAGGAATCCTCAATTTTATATTAAGTGTAAGAAAGGATGTTTGAAAGGTTAAGAAACAATAGTCTGGGCAGAAAGCACATATTCTATAGGAAGTCAGCCTCATAATAAATAAGAATAAACTCTATTGAATAGAATGCCTCTCAGCCGGGGTTTTAGCTCAGTGGCACTATGCCTGCCTCGCAAGCACAAGGTCCCGAGTTCGATCCCTGGTACCAAAAAGAAAAAAAGAAAAAAAAAAAGAATCCCTCTCTCTCTTTACCTGAGGGATTGAGAATTGGGTGTGTCTTATCCAAAGAATGCTAGGCTAGAAGTTAGACTTTTACTGTATTTTTGTCACTATTGATTGGATGACCGGGGACAAGTCATTAAACTTTTCTGCATTTGTTTCCTTATTTGTTAGATGAGTTTACAGTGATTTTTAAACATGTATTAATTTTAGAGCTCTCTGTTAAATAAATCTTTCAGTGAATCTCCATAATATTAGATATCTAAAAACTGAAGTTCTCTGCTTGAAGAAGTTTGTGGATCTATAGTCCCTACACATCTTCACCTCTGGTTATTTACCTGGTGGTCCACAAAGGGACTCTGAGGACTTTGAAAATCTCTGCACTAAATGAAACCTGAGATTTATTCCAGCTCTGAAAAATCTAAAATTTGCAAAACGTTTTTTAGTTCTTATATTCACTGATCAGTATTAGTTACTAATGTTACTAACCGAATCTTAAAGAAATAGGGGCCAGGCTCCACAAGGACATTATTTCCCTGGCACGCAGGAGTCACTTGGGAAATGTTTGAAAAAGAAATTAGTAAAATTAAAATGTGAAAATGGAAGTTAGGGAAAACAGATAATCATAGAGAAGAAATAAGTTTTGTTATGGCAAGAAACAAAGTAAATTACAACCCAGACAAGGAGAGGGAATAATGGAAGGAGAAGGACAGAAAAAAAAGACCAATAAAGAAAATATAGAAAATGAGGCAGGTGCTAAAGGGGGCTGCCAAAGGAAAAGGGAAAGTCAATCCAGACAAAGAAAAATGGCACTTCCAACCACAAAATGGAGGTGTAGAATCTCGTCAGTTGTTTAAGATAAAGACAACTGAGCAGGGAGGGGTTTGACCAAAAAAGAGAAGGAACGAATGGGAGCCCTAAAAAAATAATGTTTCTGGCCACCCTTTACAGCTGTCTCTGCAGGGAAGGCTGGAGAAACTACAGGAGAAAATGAGTGCAGGAAAAATTGCCTCTGCAGAGCAGGTAAGAGGAGGTCGTTCCGATTTATGGATTTTATTAAGCCAGTTTTCTGAATCACTCCTCCATAAAGGAAAATAGCTTCTGCAGGGCTGTCTCTCTTCCTTCAGGTGAGAAACAAAGGCTGGGTGGAGTTAGGAGCAGACGGGTCTGCGAGATCCTCAGGCATCTGCAGCTGCGAAGCGCTGCAGGTGCTTCTGGTACTGTGCCATATCACGACGATCTCACAAACGGGAATTGAAAATCAGTCCGTGTTGAGGCAGAGATGAGCGTACATCTGTTAACTTCCCCGACAGAGAATAAATAAATAAATAAGTAAATGGCCAAGACAAACGGACGCCAGTCCGTGCACAGCAACATTCGAAAGCACAGGCTTTATGATAAAACTGGACGTAGGGTCGGTGAGAGACCACAGGCAGCTATAAACACAGTAGCTACCCTGAAGCTTGATGCTGCATATTGCTAAGGGGAACATAATTTATAGCACAAACCCTACAGCTTCCACTAAGGTTGAGTTTTACTCTCATTTTCTTGCCTTTTTATTGGCTTCACTGCACGGTTGCCAATAGCAACATCCACTGGTAGCAAGGGGAGTTCAACACCATTGCAATCTGCCGTACAGCGGAGCCCTGACAATGTCAACCATCAATCAAGTAGCTGTTTGTAATTGCCTCCATCTATTTCTCCTGTCTCCAGATATCCTTCCTATTGTGGGTCAAGATTCAGAAACTGCTGACTAATGCCACGATCTGTCCCTCCATGACCACGAAGCAGTGGAAGTGAGGGTAGCAGCCTTCTTGGTACCAACAGCCCTGGGGGTTGGAGGTTGAACTTCTGAAAATTTGAAGTACTTTTAATCCCTTTATAAAATAATTTATAATTTCCAAGAATGTGAGGTACACGTGGTTTGCCATATAGTTTGCTTTTCCAAAACAAAGAAAAAGAAAACTCCCCAGTCCTCATTATTAGTGTTTATTATAATTATCTAAGTAGTCCTTCTATTGAAGGGAGGCATTCGAAATGTGAGCCTCCTTGCAAAACCTCAAACTGACCAGATTAAGTATGCTTCCTGGGGCCTCTTGAGACTAAGAGTTGAAATGACATCATCCTATATTTTCTATGAGAGGTATTTTTTTTCAGACATAACATTTATTTATTATTAGTCAATATTGCAAATAACACCCATTTGGCCTACAATACAGCCTATCCTGACAGGTAAGAACAGAGTGGTATTCTGTGAGAGTCACCATCCAGTGCACAGTAGACTGAGGCTCCACCCTACCTGGCCACTGGCTGGACCGGTAATCTTGGGACTGTCCAGGTCTTAGGTTTTCCATCTGTTAAATAAAAGCAATGACATTTATTCCATTTCCACACCAAAGAATGAGCTGTGTTTTGCTTTTTAAATTTTTTCTAAAGCGTTTTATTTTTTCTTCTCAGATACAATACTACCAAACCTAACGAGGTCATCTTCTCACTAAAGATAGAATAAAGAATTACATGTGTGCAGTATATATAAAAACAATATATATTTTTAAAATGTATCATATGGTCACTGATACATTTTGAAAATATATATCTGTAATTTCATCCAGAACAATTTTAGATTTTCTCATTCATGGGTATCCCATAAATGATGTCATTTATTTATAAGTAAATTTATAAGGTGAGTCAAAAAAGTTAGCATTGTATGTGCATTTTCTGTTTCTAAAATCTGAGGTGCCTGTGCATTTCCAGGTATTTTATATTTGCAAACATTGGATTAAAAATAATCTTCACATATTTTGTATTCGAGGAATGGTAATATATTAATTCTCCTGGAATTTGGTTGCCTTTTCTGTGTATTAAATTTTATCATACTTTATTCATTTATCTTAAGTCATTAAACAATCTGCTCAATTTACTCTGCAGTACAATTATTTTGAAACCTATTTCTAAAACAAAAACAATTTTTAAAAAATCCATTTTTCCTGATAATTCTTATAAATTTCAGAAAGACAAAAAGACAGTCTCATCTCCAGTAACAGTGTGAAACAATTTCCTTCAAGTGGGACAGAAATCTAAATATATTTGGGAAAGAGTTAAATATAAAGAAAAATGCTTTGGCTGGCGGGGGAAAAGGCAAAAAGGATTTATTAAAGCCATGGAAACAAAACTAATTTGGAACCTTAAAAACTGGCGATGTCCCTGCAGTGAAGTTTTATTATTTGCCTCAGAATAATGGTCTCTGAAATTGTTATTCTGCCATGTGCTGTAAAGAACTCCCCAAATTCAAATGTACTAGGAATTTAAAGGTTAAATCTGGCTTCAAGGCCAAAAC
This sequence comes from Fukomys damarensis, assembly GCF_012274545.1. NCBI lineage: Eukaryota > Metazoa > Chordata > Mammalia > Rodentia > Bathyergidae > Fukomys > Fukomys damarensis. The sequence goes on from NW_022900938.1 coordinate 18,778,088, forward strand.
TTCCTAAGTTTCCTAAGTGAACAATAATAGAATAAAACATATGGATGGCAGAAATAAAATGAGGTGTATCTAGAGAATTTCATGGTGAGCATTTCTATTTAGCAATGCCCAGTGTTGTCCATATCACTATCTTTCCCTTAACTAATCATTTTTGGTTGTGCATCTACTTTAATTTTGAATATTCTTGCAGATTTGCTATCTCTCTCAGCAGTGCTAAAAATAAATCATCTATCTGTGTAGCATATCTACACCAATGTCACTGAACGTATACACTGGTACAGCAGTATGTTTATTAAGCAAATAAAATTTTTGCTGTGAAAAGTGTGTTCTTTAAGATTGTCATTTATCTTTGTGTTCACTTTCTATGTACATATGTTTATATTAAAATCTCAATTTCTCATTTGCTTTAGATTAAATCATATTTAGATGAATTAAAAACAAGCATATAGTGTGAAATAGGAAGCTAGGTTTCGTTGAGCCTCATTCCCTGGGGGGAGGAGGGGATATTGCTGTTACCATTTTATTTTGATGTACAATCATCTAAAAAGGATCCCCTACTGACTTGCTTCCTAATTATTATTGTTTTACACTAAACAAGGGAAATATGTCTTCAGCTGAGTTGTTTGCAGCCATTCCCTTTGTATTTCCCAGGCTGATGTTTCTTTGTAAGAATGCTACATTTTAGACTGCATGGTCATTTCACGAGCAACTAATCCATGATTTTAAATAGACTGCTTTAAGAGACATAAATACCTTTGTTTTTTATAAAATGCTTAATATTTAATGAAAGCTCTGGAATAATCTTTATGTCCTTCAGAAGGCTGAGAAAAAGAAGTATGGCTCTGAGAACCTACAACTGAAATTCTGATCATGAACCTTGTCTTGATCTGTGACGTCTGCCTCTCTGAGAGGACACTGGGACAGCATTTTTAAAATGACAAAGGTTCTTCGAATTATTTAAGTGTTTCTGGAGGTAGGAGACTGCAGCCAAATGCTGGGTCCCTGTGTCCTTTACACATTGCTCAAATTTGCATGGGCAATTACACAGGGGGATTGCATCAATGCAGGGCCGCCATACAATTACACAGTGGCTTCGGTGCTTAAACTTTAAAATTCTTACACCATTGTGCCTGTTCTATTAGAACAAACTGCAGCAAATGATCCAAAGCCAATTCCAGTGACTGGAGAGGAGGTGCCCAGGGAGAGAGAGAAGGGGTGCAGTGTGGCCCACTACTGGCCAGTGTAAGCAATCACTAGTGCTGGCTTTGGCAACTGCTGTCATTTTTGGCTTTACAGTCTGCAGTTTTAAAGTGGGGTCAACAATAAGAATCCCCTAATTCACAAAAGGGCTGTGAGGATTAATGAGGCAAGTTAGGCAAAGCAGGCCTGGTACTAAACTGCCTGCATAAACACAGGGCCTAGATTAGCTCTTTGTTTGGATGGACGGGTGATTGTTTTAAAACACCAGTATCCACAGTGTTGCCTTCTCTGCTAGTCCCTTTTACAAACCATAATGCTATTGTGCTCTCCTTGATAGGTCGATTTATACAGTGACATTGTAAACCTCAAAATACAAGCTGGTTTTTTTTTTTTTTTTTTTTTTTTTGTGTGTGTGTGTGTGTGTGTGTGTGTGTGTGTGTGTGTGTGTGTTTCCCGGTACTGGGGATCAAACTCAGGCAGGCACAGCACCATTGAGCTACATCCTGGGCCCCCTACATGCTGCTTTGATATACGGCACCAAGTAATCAAAAAATAGTATAGAAATAAACAAAAATAATCCTCCCAACGTGCTAGATATCCAAAATGCCAGGTCATGTTCTCTAAAATTGAAGAATTCTAAGAAGAACAAAGGTTAAGAGTAGGAAACATTTATTGAGAGAAGGATAGCAAGGTGGACTGGAAAGTGGGTTGCCCACCCACCCCACTTTTCAAAGGTATTTTATAGGACAAAGCCTTTAGGTGAGGCAGGTACAAAAATGAAACAACACTAGAACCTTTCCTAAAATGTACCAATCAACTCAATGAGAAAAAAAAAAAAATGAGACAAAACGCTAAGAACCAATGGAAAATTACAAGGTGGCCATGAGGTGGGACAAGGCCATGATCAACCAGTAAGATTACAAGTACAGTTACCCAGGTAACATGGATTAAACGGATCAAGTGGGAATATAAGTCACATTCAAGAAATTTCAGAAGGGAAATGGGCTAAGGAGATTGATGCCTATTTAGAATATCAGTCACTGCTATTTATACCCAGGGGAAGTAAGTGGGTACAGTATTTTTTTCTCCTTTTATAATGCTAACCACTGAATGTATTTCAATTGTCCTCCCCAGCCCTGTCTAACTGCCTACAAGATATCTAATTTACCTATCTACAATAAGTTCATCAAAAGCAAAATATATTCACAAAGCAAATTTAATTAAAATATTAATAAAGGTGGAAGCATCAGTGAATGGAGAGTTCCTAATGAGGTAAAAATGTCTCACCATCCAAGCATAAATATTCCCAAGTATATAGTCTTTCCAAAGGTCTTAAAAGATTAAACCGATGCTCTTAAAAGCCAGTCAACTACATTACCAAGTTAGCACTTTCCTTTCCTATGTACAATGAGTGATGGGATTGGGGTTTGGAAAAGGAAACTGGACTCTCAAACTGGCCGTTCTGAAGAAAATGGCCAGGACTCAAAAGGAAAAAGAAATAGTAACTGGAAAATGGTTTTGCAGAAGGACCTCCTTTAGGAAGGTGGGTTCCCACAACTGTGGTTGAAATCCTCATGAGGTAACAGTGTTTACCAAAAGAAAGTGGGCTCATTATAGGATAAATAAGAAAATATACTTTCCAACTAATTTTAAAGAGAATGCTAAATACATTATACATACAAATGGACTATGGGATTTGATCATCTCATATTTTGTTAGGCAGAACACAGGCACTCTAAAAGCCAAATATTATGCTTTTTAGCTCCTACTGTCATGGGAAAATATGAAATATGAAATATATCTCCCAACCTATTAACTGAATGATATACCAAGTTCTTGTTCTCTAGAAATTGAAGAATGAGTTCTAGGAATGATGGAGGTTGAAAGTGGGAAGATATTTATTGATAGGAAAGCTTTTGAGAGGTAGGAGGGGTCCTGAGTGGGGAGCCAGGGACCCCACTTTACAGAGAAGTTTTATAGGGTGAAACCCATGTGGGTATAACATGGGCCACAGCCACGAACATCCAATAAGGTTACAAGTGTAGTCACTTAGGTAATGGTGGTCCAATTGGGAAGCAAGTTATGTAGCAAGTGTGGGTGGAAAGAACCAGGATTCTCCTAGGAGGCAGTGGGTCCAGAGGTCTCTGGTCACTCCCAGGGTAGTCGATGCCTATCTGTACTTCAGTAAGCCCAGTTCTTGGAAGAACTATGTGGGTCTGGCCATCTTGTCTCCATCTTGAGGCCTGGTTTTCAGCTGACCTGCAGCTTTGGTGTGTTTCACCTTTGTCCTGGCCCTCTTGAGGATTTAGCCCTATCTGACTGCCTACAATATTTCTACTTACCTTATCTATCTATAGTACTTTAATGTTTGCCTAAATTGAACACCTCCCCAAGGTAAACTGATCCCTCTTTATGAAGCAAAATCTACTGAGTCTCACTCCACTTTTTTCAATCCCTAATTCTCTCCTACAAGTCTATAACTCATTTTATTACACCCACCAAATGTTTTCCTATTGCTTGGAATGCTATACATTTATTTTTTTGGTGGATGCACCAGACTTTCAAGATTCTTTTCAAAACAGAATGATCCTTTTTATTTCATGATATTATATTCCACCCTATTTATTGCTTTCCAGGATTTCTATCATTAATTAAAGGGCCTCCTTTTACCTCTCTTTCCAAAAAGGGGAAAAAATAAATAAAACCTAACCTATTCCCCAATTGCCTATCAAAGACTCAATAAAACTCAGTCTATCATAGTAGCAGTGATGGTCATGCCAATTTCATTGTGGCTGGTGCATTCATTTCATTTGAAATGACCCTACCCTCCATCTGTCTAAGCCGAATGTTCTGCTTTTTTCAAGCCAGGCCTCTGGAGCAGCATCACATGAAACAAGGAGGAAAACACAGAATGTCCTCCCTCCTGCCCACTTCACCTACCATGCTCACAAACAGGTAGCAACACAGAGAAAAAACCTCAAACTGATTCTTCTGGGGATCAAGTTTATTTGAGGGAGACCAGGCAGTCCTTTTATTTCTCATAAACTTTCAAGAACTCATTTGAAGGTGAAAGTTTTGATCAAGTAAGTATAACTTGTGAAATAGAATGACTAAAATAATAAAGGGCAATTCCTTGTTTCTGTGTTCTTTTATAACTCCATTTAATAGCAACTTACCTAAGGTAACAGTGCATACATAAGGATTTTAAAATACTGTGGCTAAGTTTCTAAGGAATAAGAGTCAGGCAGGCAGTCAGCTGTAAGAGAGAAGACACATAGCCTCTCATTATTGATCATCAATAGCCACCCTCCTCCACCTATGTACCTTCCTGGGTATAAGTTCCTAAAAGAGTACACCCTAGATCAGAATGAAAAAAGCCTCAGCTCATAGTTATAAAAGTAACCCTCAGCTGCTCTTGTTCTCACCCAGTAAGACAAAATTCCATCAATTCTCAGCAAGAGAGAAGACTGAAAAGAAACTAATGTCATTTATTCTATGATGTGAGCAACTGCCCAGCTACTGAACTCTACTTTCTTTTTCCTCATTGAGTTTATTGGTACATTTTAGGTATACGGTACAGTTACATTCATTACTGGGACCTTGTACCTCTACATGACAAGTCTTGGTTCTCATTTTTTCCCCTTGTCCCTCCCCTCCCTTCACCCCTTACTGAACTCTACTTGTGACATTAGGTGATTGAGTAGGAGCTACGGACTCTCACAAATCATTTCCTAACATCTGCTTGCAGCTGCAGTTGGGACTAGGAAGTTCAAATTCTTGTGCTCACAGAAAGTTAGCTGATAGTTGAATGAAAGAACAAAAAAACCCAGTTATCTTCCTTTACATTTCCTTGGCACCAAAAGCCTTTACAAACTCTATAGGAGATATACGGATTGGGTTATTTACAATCTTCTATTTGCTCTGGAGCTTAGCTGTTGGATAGCAAGGCTGAGCATCTATGAACCTCGTTGTAGTCTTGAGCAAATTAGATAAACCTTTAAATAAACTAGCCCAGAATATTTTATCAATATACATATTACAGGATGATTATTGACATTCGGTATAATTATGTGAATCGCCTATAAAACAGCTGGAGTGGGTTCTGAAATTTACACATAGAGAAGACAGTGAACTTGTCAATCACTAGAGATGACCAAAATAAGAACTTTCGCCCACTGAACCACTGTACTTTGCTTTTAAGAAATGTACCCTTAAGACAGCATAAAAAGAACCAATTCTTAACTTAAAGAGGATTCTAAAAAAGATAACCCAACTTTTTCATCTTGTTCCAGCCGCTAAAAAAACACCAAACGACACTGTTATGATACAACACGAGGTGTAAAAGTCTTAATATCTCTAAGGACTTTAGGCCTTAAACCTCCACAGTCCCAGAGACCCAGGTGGGACAACACACACAGCCAGCAACACTCACTTTAACAAAGAAAAGTCTGATATTCCCGTACATTAGACATCAAATACCTTTAGTGTGCTTTTTATTGCTCTTGAAAAAACAAAACAAGGCAGGTGACGCCTCACGACGCGAAGTTTGCATTGAAAACTACGTCTCCCAGCAGGCAGCGTAGCCACGAACCGGAAAAAACGTTCTGGCGCGGTGCATGCCGAGGCGCGGAGTTTACGTCCCTGAATCGCTAGGAGCCCTTTCCTCTCTCACCAAATCATGTTACTACGGAGTTTGGAGTATACTAGGACCTGACAAGAAATTGAGAGAATCATACGACTGATTCTGTTTTATTCCTGAGGGCTTCTTTCCTCTCCAAACTAACTTCTGACAAATTTCCGTTTCCGGTTGGCTCGTTACCTTGGAAACCAACAAACTCAGCAATCCGGGCAGTTATGGTGGGAATGAACAGCACCCCGATCCCCGACGGTGAGTTCACCGCGGTGGTGTACCGACTCATCCGCGATTCTCGCTTCTCCGAAGCGGTGCAGCTGCTGGCCGCTGAGCTGCAGCGGAGCCCGAAGAGCCGCGCCGGCCTGTCGCTGCTGGGCTACTGCTACTACCGCCTGCAGGAATTCCTGCTGGCCGCAGAGTGCTATGAGCAGCTGAGCCAGCTGCACCCAGAACTCGAGCAGTACCGCCTCTACCAGGCCCAGGCTCTGTACAAGGCCTGCCTCTATCCAGAGGCCACTCGGGTCACCTTCCTCCTCCTGGACAACCCGGCCTATCACAGCCAGGTCCTCCGCCTGCAAGCTGCTATCAAGTACAGTGAGGGCGATCTGCCAGGGGCCAGGAGCCTAGTAGAGCAGTTGCTGAGTGGGGAAGCAGGAGAAGAGAGTGGGGGAGAGAATGACCGCGATGGCCAGATCAACCTGGGTTGTTTGCTGTACAGGGAGGGCCACTACGAAGCTGCGTGTTCTAAGTTCCTTGGGGCCCTGCAGGCTTCAGGGTACCAGCCAGACCTTTCCTACAACTTGGCGCTGGCTTATTATAACAATGGGCACTATGGCCAGGCTCAGAAGCATATCTCCGACATTATTGAGCGTGGCATCCGTCAGCACCCTGAGCTCGGCGTGGGCATGACCACTGAGGGCATAGATGCTCGCAGTGTTGGCAACACCTCAGTCCTCCACCAGACTGCCCTGGTGGAAGCCTTCAACCTCAAGGCAGCCATAGAGTACCAGCTGAAAAACTACGAGGCGGCTCAGGAAGCCCTCACTGACATGCCACCTAGGGCAGAGGAAGAGTTGGACCCTGTGACCCTGCACAACCAGGCACTCATGAACATGGATACCAGGCCTACAGAAGGACTTGAAAAGCTACAGTTCTTGCTCCAACAGAACCCCTTCCCTCCAGAGACTTTTGGCAACCTCTTGCTGCTGTACTGCAAGTATGAGTATTTTGACCTGGCAGCAGATGTTCTGGCAGAAAATGCCCATTTGACTTATAAGTTCCTCACACCCTATCTCTATGAATTCCTGGATGCCATGATCACTTGCCAGACGGCTCCAGAAGAGGCCTTCATAAAGCTCGATGGACTAGCAGGGAAGCTGACTGAGCAGCTCCGGAAACTCACCAAGCAAGTACAGGAAGCAAGACATAACAGGGATGAAGAAGCTGTTAAAAAGACAGAGAATGAATATGACGATACCCTTGAGAAATATATTCCTGTATTGATGTCCCAAGCAAAAATCTACTGGAATCTTGAAAATTATCCAATGGTGGAAAAGATCTTCCGCAAATCTGTGGAATTCTGTAATGACCACGATGTGTGGAGGCTGAATGTAGCTCATGTTCTGTTCATGCAGGAAAACAAATACAGGGAAGCCATTGGTTTCTATGAACCCATAGTCAAGAAGCATTACGATAACATCTTGAATGTCAGTGCCATTGTATTAGCTAACCTCTGTGTTTCCTATGTCATGACCAGTCAAAATGAAGAAGCTGAGGAGTTGATGAGGAAGATTGAAAAGGAGGAAGAGCAGCTGTCATATGATGACCCAGATAAGAAAATCTACCATCTCTGCATTGTGAATCTGGTGATAGGAACACTCTATTGTGCTAAAGGAAATTACGACTTTGGCATTTCTCGGGTTATCAAAAGCTTGGAACCTTACAATAAAAAACTGGGAACTGATACCTGGTACTATGCCAAAAGATGCTTCCTTTCCTTATTAGAAAACATGTCAAAGCACATGATAGTGCTTCGTGATAGTGTTATTCAGGAGTGTGTGCACTTTCTGGAACACTGTGAACTTCATGGCAGAGATATACCTGCTGTTATAGAGCAACCGCTTGAAGAAGAAAGGATGCATATTGGGAAGAACACAGTCACTTATGAGTCCAGGCAGTTGAAAGCTTTGATTTATGAGATTATTGGATGGAATGTGTAGGTATAGCTGGTAATGGCTTTTGTGAAAATCTGTTTCACACTGTTTTGCATTTATCCTTGGCATTTTTATATCATTTATGTTGAATTTTGCATACTTATAATAGCCTATATTGTGTTTGAAGAACTTTTTTTTTTTTTTAATTTTATTGAGTTTATTGGTACATTTTAGGGATACAGTACAGTTACATTCATTGTTGGGATCATGTACCTTTACATGGCAAGTCTTGATTCTCATTTTTTCCCCTTACCTCTGCCCTCCCTTCACCCCCTCCTCCCCTCCCCATCTACAAACACTTTATTTTCATCTTTTCATTCTCTCACATTTTTTTCTTTTCCCTTTTTGTTCTTCCCCTACGCATCACACCTTCCCTACACCTTTAGCTCCTTTCTTCAAATTTCTAAATGTCAGTAATCTTATTAGAATCTTATGCATTGTTGCAGAATATTCACACCAGGGAAACTATTTGGTATTTACACATGTGTGACTTATTTATTTCACTTAGGAGTATATCTTCAATATGTATCCATTTTCCTATGAATGAATCTATTCTCTCGCTCTTTATGGCTGAGTAATATTCCATTTTATAGAAAAACCACAACTTCTTTATCCAGTTTCCAACGGATGGGCAAATAGGTTGTTTCCAAGATTTAGCTATTACAAACTGTGCCGCTATAAACATGGGTGCACATACTTCTCTGTGATATGATTCTTTTAGTTCTCTTGGAAAGATACCCAACAGAGGGATGGCTGGGTCAAATGGAACCTCCAGTCCAAGCTCTTTGAGGTATCTCCATATTGATTTCCATAGTGGTTGCACTAGTCTGCACTCCCACCAACAATGGAGGAGGGTTCCTTTCTCCCCACAACCCCGCCAACATTTGTTATTGTGTGATTTCTTGATAGCAGCCATTCTTTGTGGGGTGAGGTGGAATCTCAGTGTTGTTTTCATCTGCATCTCTCGAATGACCAGTGATGTGGAACATTTTTTCATATATTTTCTTGCTGCTTTCACTTCTTTGTATGAGAAATGTCTGTTCATTTCGGATGCCCATTTTTGGATCGGGTCTTTATATTTGGGGGGACTGATTGTTTTGAGTTCTTTATATATCCTTGATAATAGTCCTTTGTCTGAGGTACAGCTGGTAAAAATTTTTTCCCACATTGTAGATTGTCTCTTAGTTCTGCTAATGGTTTCTTTTGAAGTACAGAAGCTTTTTAGTAAGATGAGATCCCAGTTGTTGATTCTTTCTGCTAGTTCCCGTGCTACTGAGGATTTGTTCATAAAGTCTTTTCCTATACCAATGTCTTCCAGAGTTCTGCCTAACTTACTTTCCAGCAAGTTTAATGTTTCTGTTTTAATATTTAGATCTTTAATCCATTTGGATTTTAATTTAGTGCATGGCGAAAGATAAGGGTCTAATTTTAATCTGTGACAGGTTGATATCCAGTTTTTCCAACACCATTTATTAAAGAGGCTATCTTTCCTCCACTGAGGATGGTGAGCTCCTTTGTCAAAGATGAGGTAGCTGAGTACATCTGCATTTGTTTTTGTGTCTTCCAGTCTGTTCCATTGATCCTCAGGCCTATTTCTTTGCCAGTACCATGCTGTTTTTATCACAGTGGCTATGTAGTATAGTTTCAAATTGGGAATTGTTACACCTGGTGCCATGTGACTGTTGCCTATAATGGCTTTTGCTATTCTAGGTCTCTTGTGGTTTCAAGTGAATTTTTGGATTCTTTTTTCTAGTTCTGTGAAATATAGTGTTGGAATTTCAATTGGCATTGCATTGAATGTATATAGTAGTTTTGGTAGTATGGCCATTTTCACTATGTTGATTCTTCCTACCCAGGAGCAGGGGATATCTTTCCATTTTTTTATATCCTTGAAGAACTTTTCTATTAAGGTTTGTAAGGACTGTACAGTTTCAGCTGAAGCACATCTGCCATCTTTCTGTTACAATCACCGGATCTTGCCTTGGGGTAATAATTGCTTCAGTGATATCTTTGTATAAGGAAGTAATCCTTAATAGCAGTTGATACTGAACTGACATAGTGGCATTAGCCAAAAATGGAACCATTTCTTAGCAAGTGAAGAGAGGTTTTTACCATCCTACATAAACTTGCTGTCCAGTAAATCTCATTCTTAACTCTATGCCTCTAGTTGTTTATAGTCCTTCACTTTCTAGATCTCAACTGAGTCCACTTTGGACCTGGATCTAAGCTTTTTGAAAGTGCAGTAGTCTGTGGTGGGAATCTCCTTGGTTCTCTTCATCATATGAAATTTGGTGAATGATTTAATTATTCTATAATTGGGTTAAATCTTAAGTTTTGTAATCATTGTTTTATTTTTCCAGAATAGATTTTCTTTCCCTGTGATACTAACAAATGCTTTCTAATCTGTAGGAAAAATCAGAACTGAACTGAGAAAGAAAAGACTAAGGTATACATCCCAGACCTTCTATAGTAGGTAAATCTTAAGAAATTCATTTACTCCTTGGCATCTAAATCATTTAAACTACTAGATGCTCTTTACAGTTATTTTTGACTATAACATCTGATTCTGAAAAAAACGTATAGAGGAAAGTTGCCTTTCTTCTTTTGTGACCTGGCTGTAGTAACAACTCAATCAGGAAATAGAATATATAACTATTCAAATAAATATTTTCTGATAGTTTTGCTTACCACAAATGTTAGCCCCTCAAGGTAGATTTTTTTTTAAACATTTTATTATTGAACAATGCAACATATTCATTACTAAGAAATTTGGATTTTTGTCATTTAACTTGGAGTTTTTGCTTATAATTCTATGAATGTGTATAGGGCAGACCCTAATATCTGAGGTGGTCGTGCCTAAATTATTAATTTTGTAAATATTTAGAAATTACAAACTTTCTGTTTCTCTTTTAATTTATTGAATAACTTATGTCTTTGAGGAAGGAAGATTGTTTTTAATTCTTCCCCCAAACGATAAATTACCTTTCAGTTTGAGAGTTTTCTAGGCAAGCGTTTATTTTTATTTTTTAACAGTAGCAAAATTTTATTAAGTGTAGAAAAAGCAACAGGCTTTGCAGAACAAGTTTGGACTAAGTGAAAACAGGAAAAGAGGAGCAGGAGAGAGCCATCATGCAGGAGAGAACATGCATCCTTCTTGTAGCATAGGGGACAGAGACAGGCAAAGAAGAAAAAAATCTCTGTGGCATTTTAGAGAGAAACAAGAAAGATGTACCCATAGGACAGATATGTTAACCAGGTTTTGGGGTGCTGGGGACTCCTTGAGATGTTTTCTAGGTCCTTTCTGTCCTGAGAAAAACATTGCTTTCTCTTGGAGTGTTTTCTTTTCCTGCCTTCAAAGCACTTATGTAAGAGGTTGTGGTGTTTACTGCTTCATAATGTATCATAAGATAAGAAATGAAAAATTCATTTTCCTTACCAAGCCCCTTTTCTTTTCCTTTTTATCTTCTCTATTTTGTCAATTACAGGAACACTTCTCTGATAGCTGGCAGCTGAGACCTCAGCCAGTTATAAAATATACATACCATACCTTTTAAAGTGTCAGATGAGCTAGCACTATGATTATAGAAACCTGTTAGCCTTGGATTTTTGTAAATTGAGATAACATTTCTTGAGAGAAAATGACTCCAGATTGGTAACACCAGAGAAAAATTTAAAAGGATTCACCAAAAGCACTGTAACTGTATGCATTGTAATTTGTAGAATACATTGAGCTTTATATTTGCAGTAATTCCCCATATTTTTGAAACTCTGACTTTAATAGAAAATTTAATATAAAATTTCAAAGATATGAAATTTTTTTATTTAAAATGTTCTGTGACATTGGGAATTAAATACACTCAACTCTAGAGGACACTTGCTTTTTGGTATCCCTAACATCTAATACTAAAAAATAGAGCCAACCAGGGCTGGGGATTTGTCTCAGTGGTTCCACCACCTGCTTTGCAAGTACAAGGTCCTGAGTTCAATCCCTGGTACCCTGCCCACAAAAAATAGAGCCAACCATTAGCCAGAAGGTAATTAATTGATTAGCCATACATAACAGTCTCTTGGGAAGTAAGTTATTGCGAAATGATTATACTTGAGTCTGTCATTAATTGAGGTTTTTTGGTTTAATAAATTGTCTACATTGAATTTAGGCCAAGACTGATCCACCAGGTACTAAAATCCTTCCTACAATATTATAATGTGTATATGTTAGAAAAGGAGTTGTCTTTATAGAGAAAAATTATTATAAAATTGTTCTGTGTACTTTTCTAGCATGAAAGAAGCATTTGTTAAAATGTCGTAGCTTGAATGTAAATATTACCAAGTAAACATGTAAAATGAGCCCAAGTTCTTGTTCAAAAGTGAAATTTGCACATTTGTAAGATTAAATATTATCAATGGCTGGGTAACTTAGTTCAAAGCAATAAATGGCTAAAATTGAACTGTGCAAATAGGACCCTAAAAAGTATGTACAAAGTATTTATTGCTTTTATTATTTTGTTTGCAATTTTTGTTTGTTTGTTTGTTTTGTATCGGGGGGTCAAATTCAGGACCTTATGCTTGCCAGGCAGGCACTGAGCCAAATCCCCAGTCCTACAATTATTTTATTAGGAGAAGAAAATGCTTATATACTAAAGGACACGTGATTAATTAAAAGTCTCACTAACACTCATGGCAACTGCTATAAAAAGTATACGCACAGAGTCCCTGGGAACTCTTTTAAGATTATGGTATGTATGAGTCAGCAGCAACTCACTTACAGGTTACTTTGCTGGTCACACTCTATTCTGTGAAAACCTCTTAGTCCCAGTTATTCTAAATTTGCCAAAATCATATCCTATAGTTTATTTATGTACCTCATAAATGGAAAAGAGAATATGTACATTTGGGAATAGTAATGTTCCATTCTTAAGTCAAGAAGTATTACGGCAAGAGATAGTTACATCCTAACATTGTAGGACAAAAGAAATCTCTAGGAATTAGGCAATAACAGAAGCATTTGTCTGAAAAGATCTTGTTGCAAGGAAAACCACATACGTACTCATCTATGTCATTATTTTGGTGTTTTTATGGTTTATTTTTTGTATTTAGGTACTGGGGATCGAACTCAGGACCTTGCACTTGCAAGGCAGACGTCGGCACCACTGAGCTAAATCCCTGGACCCTATGCCATTATTCTGTATTTTTACTAAAAAAGGAGAAGCTTTCTGTAATTAATATTTTTATTTCTAGATTGTTTGTCCTGGAACTTCTTCATTACCCTTAAATTGTTTTGACAAAGTGCCAAAGAACAGAGAGTTATGCATGATTTAACTGAGATGCTGAATGTAATCTCAGAAAGGAGACTATTTTTCTAACAGGGTATATAAGATTTATAGTAAAATGATTAGAAAAATTATAAAACTCTGTAAATAATCATGCGAGATATAAAATGGAAAATCATAAATAAAACCTTTAAAATATTTATAGATATGACCTAAATAAATTTTTTAAATTACACATTGGGCATTAAGATAAACATCTGGAATGTATCTGCAAATAGAGCCTGAATGGTGAGAGCATAGATGAGCCCAATTCTTGAACCGTCAAACTCTGACGCTCAGAGAGGCGGTTTGACTTGCCTAAGACCATAGAGCCAAATAGTGGCTCAGTGCTCATGTTGCTCATGCTATACCACATTCCCCTTAGGGTTCCCTCCCCCAAAAGTATTCTGTCAGTGCTCAACATTGTCTCTCCAGAGTTATGACTTCCACCACGTCCATTTCTGCTGATTACCTAATTGGTGATTTAATAAATTTTTTTGAAAATGCATTCATGGGCTGGCCTGTTACACTATAGTTTCCCAAGTGTGCTGAACTGCCCTGTGTAGGTACTACGGAGTGTTGGAGATGGGCACAAATTTTACTGCAGTACAATCAAAGTTAGTCTCAAAGGTTCCTGACCCATCTCTTTGTTTCATAACTTTTTTAAGATCACTTTTTATGATGTCTTTAAGTTGATGATTTTCTTCTGTCTGTTATAGTTTATGTCCACTAAACATGTACAAACAACGGTCAGAAGGCTTCACTGCACCTCTAGTGCAAAGGGCTGTGAGGAACTCAACTCAAAAAACACAGCCAAGGGCCGGGGATTTAGCTCAGTGGTTCCGCAGCCTGCCTCACAAGCACAAGGACCCAAGTTTGATCTCCAGTACAAAAAAAAAAAAAAAAAAAAAAAGCCAAAGTCCAGCTGTTTGCACAAGTGTTTACAGAGTGTTACTTGCAAAATCCATTTGAGCCAGTCTCTTAAGTACTTACCTTCTTTCAGAAGCCTGATTACTTAGATTTTGAGGAGAAATAAAAGGAAGCCAAGACAAGAGTATAGATGGAATCCCTGTTACTCTTTTTTCCCCTTTTTACTAATAATTCTCACTCAACATCAGAATTAGCTGGTAAACTTAAAAAACAAAACAAAACAAAACAAAAAACAGAGAAGTCTGGGCCCAGACCCTTAAAGACTCTTTCAATTTATAGAAGTGGGAATAGAGGGCTGGGGCATTAGCTCAGTGGTTCTGCCCCCTGCCTCGCAAGTGCAAAGTCCTGAGTTTGATCCCCAGTACCAAAAAAAAGGAATAGGAAAAAGAAATCACTTTTCTAAAGTCTCCCCCAGATTATTCTAATATGTAGCCAAGATTAAGAACTGCTGCTCTATACAAACAACAGTGATCATATGGATGCTGGGTGCTGGTGTAGGAGGTGGGGTGCAGCCTATTGAAATGACCCTAATGTGTAATCTAAAAATTTTTTAAAAATGAAAAAGAATGGATCACAGCATCACTATTTTTAATGCACTTAATCTAGGGTATTCTGTTTATTCACATGCATCTTTTTAACCAGTGAAACCTCTTTAAATATTTTTCTAAAACACTCAAGGATTCTTAAATTTCTGGCTTTCATAGAAGGAGTTTGAAAAATCCTGAAGAAGACAGAAGCTATGGAATTTGACAATAGAAACCCTTTGAAGGGTGTTTCCAGGAATAATTTAAGAGTATTTTCATACTTTTTCCTCAAAGACTTAAAAATATCACTTATTGTTGTATGGGAGGAAAAATTTTTCTCTATTTTATTTTTCAACTAAAATTGATATAAGGCAGATTAACAGAAGAAAAGCTACAAATTTTACTTACATATACATAAGATATCCTATAAGAAAAACGAAGATCTGAAGAAATACCTAGGTCTAAGTGCTTTTATACTTGAGCAAAGAGTGGCAGTTGGGGAAAGTAACTAGAAAGATGAGTTTCTTTAATAAGGTTTGTTTGTGCAAATTTCCTTCAACTTTGACTTTTTTTTTTTTTTTTGGTACCGGGGATACAACTCAGATCCTTGCTCTTGCAGGGCAGGCAGAGAACCGCTGAGCTAAATTCCCAGCCTGAATGATTTTTTCTTTAGCTCCATACATCAGACATACATTTGGAGTATTGCCCAAGAGGTGATGAATCCTTATGCATATATCCAAACACTAGTAATCCAGTCTCTCTGGACTACCATTATCTTTCTGAGATCCAATATCACTCCTTAGTTTCAAGTAAGATGGGCAAAATTAATTGACCTTTGTAAAGACATTACATGAAAACTTGACTTTACTAATATTAACTGATTGTCTGATCTTTAAATTCATGAAATTGGGTATGCTTTTTTTTTCTTGTAAGATATCCACTCATATAAAAGTAAATGGAAATTAAATTGACCTACCCAAATAAAGTGGCCCTGAGTCTAAAGCTTGATCACTGCTTCTTGGAAAATACACAAGATAAACACCAACGCATATAGTGATTCATATGAAAAACCTATCCTTCAGTTTTTGAATTTTCTCCATATTCATGTAAAGTTGTTTCTGAAAATCTCAATAATAGAAGAATAAAAATGAAAATGAAAACTACTTCAGCACTTACTCATGTATAGTAAACCCAAGTGTTAAAGTGAAGCAATCTAATCTTTTCTCCAGTGAGAAATGCTAATCTATGTACTGCACTATTTCAGCCTTGGCTCTTTCCAGTCATAAAGCTGGTTATCGGAAAAGCTTCATAAAAAATAAGTACTTTAGTTTTTCCTGATAATCTCCCTCAGCACTACATTCCCCTTATCAGGCCCAACTTAGTCTGAATTGCTGGCTGACACTGGTTATCTAACCAAAGGACACAGGCATTTAAATTCAAACAGAATGGTCCCTATCACATCAGGGGATTGGGACAGTTGATTTACTCATATAATCTCTTTAAACATCTACCAGGAGAGAGGTTCTAAGGCAGAATTTATTGTCTCCTCCTGCCATCTTTGGGCCTAAAAAACAAGCCAAAGCAAAATCCTACTATGAAATCTGAAACTCCAATCACTGACTTCCTGGCTGATGTCATTTTCAAAGCACATTGTAGCCCTGTGATCGTCACAGTGGTACTCTGCTTCTTTATGGGGTTTCCATCTGCTTCCCTTCAGAAAGAACCTCTTTGGGGAGCCAGGGAAAATGCAGAGCACCCATTCCTCCTCATGGGTCCCAGAGTCTTATATTAGTCTTTTTAGGATCACCTGCTGTTAGGACTGAATATGCTTAATTTCCCCCAGAATAAAAAGATATATAGAATTACATTGCTGTAACGTAATTTTCATCCACATTTGGCTAATCATAGGTTATTTTGTGAAAATTTTCTACTTGATTCTGAAACTATTATGCAAGTTGCAAAAATGAAAGTTCAATCACTGAAAGCCTTTCCTTCAGGAGAAGTTTTTGTAAAACTTTATATACTGCTGTCATTCTTATAAAACAGCACACATTTGATGCAAATCTTTCTGAACGTTCTAGGTAAAGAACTGTTTAAAAATATAAATATCTGGTGCCAAAGGGCTATTTATTGAATACTCTTAAGGTCCAACAGAGACAATGCAATAAATTGAAGCAAAGAAATCAGGTGACAAGAAGTTTCGAAAGTGTTTGCAGGTCCTTTTCAATGCAGATAATCTGGTGTAAATAACTGGAAGTTCCTATTGGTATCAAGCTGAATCTAGCTGGGAAATGACGGTCATCCAGCAATAAATGCACAATAGTCACCTTTATTACTGAAGAAAGGAGGCTTCAGTTACTTCCACAGGAATGTTTAATAAGGGAAACGCTTTCATGAAGATCAGCCTCTGGCCGTTCTTCATTCTGCCCTGCAGGGATGGCAGCTTTCACAGCACCAGAACCAGAACAGATCTCTGTTTTATTCCTCAAGGAATTAATGGCTTAAATGTGTTTTTATAAGTGGGACTTTGTGTATTTGTGTGCCGTTTCCTTAGAGAAGGCTGACGATAAAGATGAAATAGAAATGACAGCACTTTTCAATATTCCTCAAGCCACAGTCCTAGAGAAAGGTAGAAATTCAAAGATCTTTTTGTTCATCCTGTCATGTGCCACTGGATTTCGATCTGGTTTCTGGGAGTTCAGTAGGAAATGAGGCATGGTCCCCAGTGGACAGCAGAGAGGAATGGTTGTCCTCAGCACACTGGGGAAAAGGAAATATGAACACTAAACCGAAGGAGTGCAAGAGGATGGAAAGGGACGAGGGAAGACCCCAAGAAAGAAGATAAGGCATGGGGGAAAGATGAGGTGAAGACAATAAGTAACCAGCCTTTAAAGGACCAATGACATTATGACAGCTCTACCCATACATGACGTGTGTTCTTTCAGTGTTTTCTAAAGCACATTACACACAGGAGAGGACTAACAAGGATGGATTTGATTGCTTACAGGTGAGCCACATACTCACTATACCGTGTGTACACATTCACCAACACACATGCATGCACATCGAGCCTGGTGTGGTCTATAGGTACATCGAATTAAAATGCATGGAATCCATTGGCTAGAATGAGGCTAAGATCAAAAATGGCTCTATTGAAAGAAAAGCCGTTCGATACACAGAGTACGTGGCCATGGTGAAAAATGTATCAATGATATTTGAATGACTGGAGCAGCGATGGCGAACATTTTAGAGATGAGCGGTCAAACTGCAACCCAAAGCCCACTTATTTATCACAAAGCACCAACATTACGATTAAACTTGAAGACTGAGGTTTTGGTTTAGCAAGAACAACTCATACATTAACATCTTTACTATCAAACGAAAAACAAATAGCATCCCTGCCTAGGCTCACCACCACTAGGCTAGCGCATAGGAAGCCTCAGTTTAGGCAAAGAGAGCACAGAATTTCATGTGAGAGTGTGTGGAAACCCTTCCCTTCACTGAGAGAAGCTGAAATTTTTCCTCATAGTTGACTCAGTCCGTATTTCTCAAGAGGCCTTCTATTTTCACAAAAGTAACTTCACATTTTGCCACCAAGGGTTGAAGCCTAATAGATGGTGCCCAACAATTTATGAGAAAACTACGTAAAACTTTCCACATCTCTGTTTCCTCATCTGAAAAGCTGAGATTTTTAGATTTTTCCTACATTTTTTTTTACATTTCCTTACAATTCTGTCCAATGATTCCCCCCGCC
>NW_022900938.1:18797004-18808111 GCF_012274545.1 Fukomys damarensis
TCCCCCCCGCCGCCCCCCCCCCCGATTTCCCACAAACCTAAATTCTGTTTGGTAGATAACGACTCCTACCAGTAGAGGGCGCCTCACTCTGCTGAAACAGGCTTCTAAGAGCTTGACAGATTCACTATTGCAAATGCGATTACCTTTCCATTTGTTTGCTTGGCACCCCGCCCCTTTCTCTGCTTTAGTGATTTTAAATGAAACCAGGCCTGTGGATCAGCCTAATAGCAATGTGTTGTCACAGTCCAACCTGAAATTCAGTCTTAAGCTTTGTAAAGATCTGATTAGCTGCTACTCAAAATATTTTGCTAAAATAGTGTCCTGATGGTTACCACATATCTCACTATGTGTATAGTGGTTCTGGGTTGACCAGGCAGGGGTCCGATTCATCTTGAATTCGATTCAAACTTGTAAAGTTGAAAGGATTTTTAAGAACCAGAGTTCCAACCTCCTCTCCATGAAAGAACTATGGACATTTAAAGGAGTCCTGTACCACAGAAAGTTACTAATGTGGAAAAGTGATTGTGCAGTTTATATGAAACAGTCCTTTGCAGCCTTTCTGTCCTGGCTGTCCGCAGGAGCTGTGTGACTTGGGGCAGGTAATTTCACCTCGGAGCCTGTTTCCTTTTCTGTAACATAAAGGCTCAGGACCACATAACCGCAAAGCATGGCTTCAGTTCTCTGTGAACAGCTGCCTCTGAGTATTGCTTTACCTTCTATTTTACAGGCAATTCTGAGGCCTCTTGTTTGCTCTATGTTTGTATTTTCTTTAACTTTATAAATGTATTTTACCCTTATAAGTATAGAATACACTAAAATTTAACCACACTAGAACAAAAAATGATCAGTGCTATAATGAAACAATTTTGAAGAATAGGAAGATGTAGTAAGGGGAACACAGTTGGAGCATGTCGTAGAATTATAAGTGATTTATCCTTTTTAAAAAGCACTTACAATAGTTTGTGCAGTAAACATAATTTAATAAGATAAAACAGTCAGTCTGAAAGGCCAAGTGGGGGCTGGGTATCCAACCTCTGCCAGCCATAGCTTTTGGAGGGAGTCGTGCTATTCGCAGCCCCAATGCTGGCCTCCAGGCCCTGCTCCTGGTGTGTACTTTAGCTCAGCAATAAAGCCTCCCATTTTGCAGGATATTGAATTTGGGTTCAGGGAAAGTCAGACATCATGTAATCACAGTTTGGAATTACAGCTTATATCTAATAAAAGCCGACAAAACTTGCCAAAAACATTTTTTTTCCAGAATCACTTAAAGAGCTGTGTGTTGCCTAAGAAGGAGGAAGATGGGAGAGAAATCATGCATAAAGGAACTGAGGGGCCTCCAGATGCTGGCAGAGAGCCTAATATAGAGGATCCCCTAAAGGAAAGAACCCCCTGTCCCCAAGAAGAAGCAAGAAGGAGGGCAGACAACCAATTTGCTCTGCAGGGTGAAGAGAGCCCTGTTTGGACTGAATCCTAGCTAGGTCCATCCTACCCTTTCCTCTGTGTAAAGGGCAAGGGGATTTGTTGATTGTGACAAAAAAAAAGCGAATGAAGTTTTCAGTGAGGTCCCTGTATATTTGGATCAGTTCTAAAGGAGATAAGGGGACCTCGTGAGCATGGGAACAGTGTAGTCATTCAGGGCTGTGCACACAAGAGGGCTCTGTGCTTGGTTTAATCATCGGTCACTAATAAATTACAAACAAGAGACTTTCCATTTATATTTTACACAGGGCTTCAAAAATTATGTAGCTAGTTTTGGTTGGTGATTGTGTGGGCATTTCATGTTTCTGCACAGATTTCTTAGAGTGTTGCTCTGTCAGTAACCCTGCAAAATGCTCAGCCACAACCAACCAGGAGTTGAGTTCCATAGTGTAGCCAGTGGGCCTCTCAGATGGGAGCTGGCCCCCTTTCCCCTTTTAAACACCAGATTAGAACCTTTGTCTTCTATCTTCCTCAAATGTCCCAGAGCCTCAAGTTCCTTCTACCAGGAGTGCTTGAAGACTGCTCTACCCTTTTAGAATTAACACTAAATGCAATGGAGCCCTTCTGGGAATTTTGCCCAGGGCAAAGATTAGTGTAAAATCCTGCTGTTCTGAGCATGAGTAAAATCCTGCTGTTCTGTCACATTTACATTCATAAATCCTGTGTGTGGCCAAGAAGAGGTCTCCCATGCCCTATGTCATCTTGCTCAGATCTCTGTGGACCCTTCAACGCTTGGTCTTTTGCAGGTCAGGTTCTACTTTAGGATTTGAAGTGGTTCATTTGAACAGAGAAAATGCAATTTAACTCTAACTCTGAATCATTTCTCCACCCATGGATTACTACACGAACTGGCAGCCTCTCCACTGCCCTACCCCACCGAGAACACAGAATAGCCCTTGTGTAGTGTATAGCTCCTTCCCCATCCCAGCAATCCTCCCCTTCTTTCGTACCCCAATCTGGGGCAGAGCAGAAAAGAAACCAAACAAAAATAAGGCTCATTGCCTCAAGGGAAGTAAGGAGGAGAGAGAGAGAGAGAGAGAGAGAGAGAAAAAGCACCTTGCAAATTTGAGAAATACTTCTTAATATCAACTAATACTGTATAATTTCTGAAAATTAGCACTGTCATTGTATAAGACTGGCAGACAGAGCCTCAGAGGTGAAAGAATGGGCAAATGGGCAAGCCCGTAGCTCACCCTGGTAGAAATATTGAAAAATGAATCTGACTGGTCGAGTTCAGGTTCACCCTTCCAGAGCTCTGCTGCCTTGAATGTTTTGCAGGGTTTAAATGGCAACCGGCGTCACTAGCCATCCTGTGCTGTCTCAGATGATTCCTGCGAGACAAATGCCTGGGGATGGTAGGGTGGGGTTTTCCTGACGAAAGCAAGTGTGCACCTGCAGGTTGATGAACTAGCCGAGACCCAGAGTGGGAGAGGGAGGCCACAAGGGGAAGCCTGTATTACCTCAGTTCTTTCAAAAGCCAAAGGGCCTCGGAAGGATCCCAGCGGGAGAGTTTCAGTCCCTGGTCCAGGGAAGGGAAGTCTGCTCAGGCAGTGCATCAGGACTCAGAGGCTGCAAGACAGAAAGTAAGGACCTGGGAGTTGCAGCTTGGAGCATAATCATCAGAGGAGACACAGCCCTTCTGCCTTCTGCCTTGACCCTCATAACATATCCTGGGAGACCACAGGGGCCTAACTCCAGCAGCACCTGGCTCCAACTTATAAAACCACCGACTGTTGTGAAGATACGAGGTCACTTTCCTTTGGGTAAAACCACCAGAAAGCACAGATGGCCCATTAACTCTCTCACACCAGTGCTTTAAAAAAATCCTACATCTTTTGTTTCGGCCTTGTTGATTCAGACTGAGTTCTGACCTCTCTCCCCTATGGCCCATTTACCTTTGCTGGTGCAAGTTTCACTTAGATAACAATAATGTAAATATAAGCAGTCAAAATGTGTTGTGTTCCCGCAAATCCTTGTAACCTGAAGGACCGTGAGTTGCGTGAGGCAGCATGCTGCTTGGTTTGTGAGCCTTTCTGCAGCTGGGCTAGAGCTAGCACAGCAGGGAGGGCTGTCACCACTCTCAGGAACTGGAGCCTTCTGGGGTGCACCCCTCTGCACACTTACAAATAACAATGGGTGTGATTGTTACGATAAGCCAGGAAACAGGTTTTCTATTAATCACCCACGTTTTGAGTGAGGCGCACCACTAGGGCCACAGAAAGCACAGAGCTAGGGAGCGTAGGGCCCTGGCGTTTGGATCCTAGCCTTTGAACTGCAGTACTAGATTACAGTACTAGATGCCACATTCTGCAGCAGGAACCACAGAGCAGGAAGCCCCGAGGCGCGGGGGCAGGCCCGGCGAGACCTAATGGGTTGAGCTGAGTACATGCTAGAGAAGTCCCGTCTCTACCAGAGAGGGGCTCCCCTGGTCGGTGCCGAAGCAGCCCCTGGCAGAGCACCCATCCGTGCTGCCCTCCAGCGCAGGAGAGACCAGTTCCTGAGGTCAGCGGGACTTCGTATATAAAGGGTTCTGCGGATGCGTTCTGTAAATCTGCCTGCAACCAAGCGCAAACCTGGCAGTTCCGAGAGAAAAGCCCATTTTCCTGCCAAGAGTGAACAAAGGTGGCCATGTCTGAGAACAGAGGAACAATATCGAAGTCCTTCCTCCCTGGATCCGAGGTGACTTTAGCCCATCTCCGCAATGTGGGCTCAAAACGTAGGGCGACTTCGTGCCACTGGCAAACCAAATTCTGCACTCGATTTGCTGACTACCTTCCCCCTGGCTGCTCGCTCCCCTCTAGCTTACTTTCTGATGCTTCAAAATGTGCAGGAGACTGGCGGGATACGCTGGTGTTAACACAAAGAAAAAAAGCCTTGCGAGGTTGTGTTTGAATTTCGCCGACTTAGGGGAGGGTCCCCAAGTACCCCAGTGGGGCCCCAGGAGGTGTCTGCATGTCTGCCTAGGCTAGGAGCAAGGGGACCCAGGCGGGGGTGCTGGCTCACTGCATCATTCTCTGAACCTCCCTTTCTCCATGTGGGAAAAGCAAATCACGATATCTGTGCTTTGTGCTCTCCCGGGCTGTTACGCGGCTCCAACGAGGTAATGCACACAAAGTGCTTTGTAAACTGTAAAATGCTTCACAAATGTAAGGGATTGTTATAAACCACAATACAGCGATGTTTTATGTTTTTATAAAACTACTGGCTGGAACTGCAGGAAGGGGAATCCCTCTGGTGATTTTTATTTTGGAAACAGGAGGGCTCAGGCTTGCCCCCTTGCCAGGAATTGGATTCCTGGCGGCAGCTGTTCATTCCATTTCGCTCAGCAACGAGCATATGGCCAGGGTGCGCGCCCCACCGAGCTGACAACGTGCACCGCTGTTTGAGCACGTCTGCACCGAGCGTCTTTCCTCCACCCTGCGACGCTGAGATGCCAAGTCTAACACCTAGGAAATAAAGAATCTCGACTCACACTTCACCACGGCAGCATTTGTGGTTTTAGATGAGAATTTCCCTCCTTAGCAACCAGAAATTTACAGCCAGACTCTCCCCATAAAAAGTCGTCCTTGGAGCAGATTGAAAAACTCCGACGCTGCTTTGTACAGCTTTGCTGTGGCTAAAATGAAAACGATATTAGTACTTCTCTTGGGACTGGGCTTGCACCAGCTGAGAAGGATTAGGGTGGTGACGTGTTCTCTGTCTCGCGTGCTGAAGCACAAATGGACAGGGGCCGGGCAGCTGCGGCCACAGGCTTTGCTTCAGGGATTCAGCCTGCCCAGCTGTAGAGCTTACAAATGCCTCACTGCCCCTCGAGGTGCTCCGAGATCCTTCTGGGTCTAGGAACTACTACTGGCTTGTAAACGTCAAGAGGAATTATGAACATTTGTAGAAAAGTAACTGTTTGACTAATTTCCTGTTCCGTGGAGCAAACACACTACCCTATGTATTTAGAATCTGGTGCTGACAACCCTGCTGTGGCAAACCTCAAGGTTATAGGATCGTAAATGGGATTAGATAAGCCAGACAGTGTGGCTCAGACCCCAGCACTTTTAAAATATCATTAAAGTCCTCTTTGTGGGGGTGGGGGACAATTTTGAAGGGCAAATAAGATGTAACAACAGATCCTCACAAAGAGAATCCTGGTTGTAATGCTAGGGACTTGCTCATCCCCAGGAACATTTCTAGAGCCTACGTTAGAATGAATCAATATTTCAGAACATGAGACATAAAGAAAAAGGTCATAATTTACACCTCGAAAGAATTTTTTCTACTAGATTTGAACTGCAGCCACAAGAATTTTTAAAAAGGAAAGAAAGAATGAAGAACATTTATTCAGGGGAGCAAAACTGACCATAAGAATCCGTGGCTGTGGAGAGCAGCATGTGGCTCGCCCCGTGGATGCTTTTGCACTTGCCATGTAAAGGTACATGATCCCAACAATGAATGTAACTGTACTGTATCCCTAAATGTACCAATAAACTCAATTAAAAAAAAATTATCTATTTCTTTTTAATTGACCAGATTAATTATTTCCACCTGACCACTTGGCAGGTAGGGTCACTGTTCCTTTTCACTGCATTAATGAACCCATTCACGTGTCCTCCGTGTAATTAAGACTTGGAGTTACAGCCCACATTCTTACATCAACTTAGTGTATGACCAAGTCAGTCTTTATTAAGCAAAATACATGACATCAGGCATCTCTCACTGAAAAAGAGGGTCAAGTTTCCACCAAGTTTTCCTCTGGTTGTCAGAGGAGAGGGGTGACTTTGTTCTTTTTACTTTTTAGAGAAGAAATATAGACCTGTAAAGGTTACAGCGACAAGAGTTCCATTCTCAATATTCCCAAGGTCTAGAAACTTAAAGGGCAGTTGAAGGATTCATGTTCAGGTGTTTTGACTGCCAGACCAAAATTCTGACCAAGTCCTTTTGTGAACTATCAGAAAAGAAAAAAATTTTTGGATATACTATTAAGTTGGTTAAGTGGAATCATTGCCCTCTTCTGTTAGCTTTATTCCTAGGCCATTTAGAAACATGAAAAGTTACTCAGGACCTGGAATACAGCAGCTGAATACAGGACAGAAGCTTTGTCTGTAGTGTTCATGGTGTGAAAGGAGTAACCTTTAACATAAGCCAACCCAACTGTCACCCAAAGCATTTGGTTTCACTCAGGATTTCTGGTTCTCTGCTTGATTCCCAGAACTAAATGAATAATTTAGAGTCACAGTGCTTTCATATTTTCCAAGATCTGAGTGGGATTTGCTCCATTAAAAGAAATCTCGTGGAATACCTGATCAAGAGAATAATTAATAGACATACATCTTCATGATGATACCTTTGCTGGGCTTGATGACCCAAATTCAAAATATGAATAATCCAATGCATTGTTTTTACATATTGGAAACTTGCAAGAAATTCTGTTCGCATTGTCTGAATACGGTGGGGTTGTGAACAAAGATATAGCAACTGAGGTTTTTCCCATCCTTATTCCACTTCTTAGTGGAAATAGAAATCTCCTATTCATAGGTAGTAACTAAGCTGTACTAATCAATTTCATGACTCATACATGTGACATAACTTAATTCTTAATTTTTAAAATGGAACTTATATTTTGCAATCTTCTGTCTCACCAGGGTAAAACTTTATGGAGTTCTTTTGTCTACTGAGATTTCAGGTGGTTAACTGCTATATTTCCTTCTAAGCCACAATGCAAGTGTGGTAATGATATCCATGTGTTTCGACAAAGGCACATTGGCCTGTAGTTATGTTTTAAATAGGTGCCTAAACGCACATGCTCACACGGTCACAAAGCCAGCTGGAATGGCATTTCATCTTGGTCTCACGTATGGTAGACTGTGTCATGACAAAAAACATTCAAAGATAATTATAGTGGCTTAGTGTGGCCCTGTCTCTCATGCTAAAAGGGATGGCTTAAGTGCTTTTTTACCCATTGTTGGGATGACTTGAAATAGTGAGCAGTCTTTATACAAATAGGGCATTTCAAATTCATGTCACAGGCATGCGTGGGAATAGCAGTCATAAGAAAGAAAACATATCAATTTCAGGGAATTAGAGTCCTTATACACACTGTTGGAGTCCTCTTTGTAGCCTGTACTCAAATTGCTTTGCACTGGGAAAGCTGAAGCTTGGGAATCTGGAAAACACAATAATTAAAGGGAAATGTGCTCAGAGAAATGAGGCTTTCAACATCCAGGAAGCTAAATAAAAAAAGAGGGAATCACTTCAGTGCATCCCCAGTCCCAGCTGGGCCGAGTTCCCCACAGGGACAGACTCACTCCAAATGACAGCAAGTCCCTCTCTCTGTCTGCTCTGGGGGAATCTTCACAAACCGTGCAATTCCCTACTCTTCTCTAAGCGGATTTCCCTTCTGTGTGTCATGGACAACTCAGCTACCCTCAGGGCTGGAAGCCACCTTTTTACCAACACCTGCATTACCTTTCCCTCCCTCCCCTCCCTTTCATTAGCCTCTCTTTTTTCCAGGCTAAAGTCTGAATCAGGGACCTACAGACATAAAAGGAGGAATCATAGGAACCCCGGTAGAATTAGATTTTGAGAGCTTATCCCATGGCAAAAAATATTGTATACACCACTTTAAAATAATGATCACAAAGGAATCTGTTGAGTGACTGTAATACCAGTTTTCAGTTTTGCAATGTTTGGTATAACATGCTGCTTTATATACAGAAATATTGCTATTTCCATTGATGCAATAAAGTTATTCTGGTCATCGATTAACTTGGTTGTCTCTCTAATTCCAACCCTACCCGTCCCCCTTCCTAGCTCCCATCCCTGTTACGGCTACCTCCCAACAGTTCTTTACCACTCAGCTTTCTGTAACTCCTTGACTCCTCTGGCCCTACCCTAAAACCCAATGGCTTAACAGGACTTGGTGGGAAGAGCCAGACTTCCCCGTTGAAGAAAAGCAAACATCGGGTGGGCCTAACCCTCCTGGTTGACAGTTCAGAAATCACACTACCATGACCGGAACTGGCCAGGGTATGTTGAAGATGTTGTCAAACTGTCAGCTCTATTCACGTGGGCTGAACAAGACAAGAAGACTGAGGCCCTGGTGAGCCAGTATCTTCAAAGGCAGCTCCTGCAAGGGAAGCAGGAGGGGCATGGGGACCAGGGGGCAAGGGGAGCAGCTGACAGTCTGATATCCAGAATGATCATGTATTCTTCTCATATATATCTTTATAAATTTTTGTTTTTACTTGATGTTTTGAACAAGTCAATATCTTTCACATATGTAAAGTATATTGAATATTTTCTTGCATTGGATTTTAAAAATCTATTAGTGAGTCCTGAATGTTTTTAACAAAACAACTTCTAGGAAGCTACTTATGCAAAATAAATGCCCCATTATTCATGGTGTCATCATGTTATGAATTCACTGTGATAATTTGAGGGATATCTATACTCACTCCATGCGCTGAAGCCTAGCTTTCTGCATCAGGGACGATACATTCTTGCTCCTAAGTCAGAAAGAAAAGTTTGATGTTCAACTGAAACTCGAGAGTCAACAGTCAGCCTGCCAACTCCTATCCTGCCCACCCACCTACCTGTGACTGTTCTGCAGGCGTGCTGGGTTCCAAGTATTGCCACGTGCCAGGAAGTGTATACTCAAATCCTAGAAGGTACTTCTATTCTTCAGGACACCTCCTGAAGTAGGAACAGGTATGGAACCAGCAGTTCCACCACTGTAACCAAAAGGATCAATGTTCTCCAAAGTCCCATTGCTAGTAACCCCTGAATCTAAAATTTAAGCCCCACCTGCCTGAGCCAAAATTAGTACCCTTCTATGTCACAGTGTCTCTCATGGGCAAGAAAATCCATGCACAGCCCAACAATTCCCCCACTGGTCATGGGAGATGTGCTACTGAGCAAAGGAAAAGCAACAAGAGTTTCATACAAAAGCTCAAAGAATCGAGGCACTCACACCCATTCCACCAAACTGTCATGTTCCAGGGTTTCAATTTCGCATCGAGAAAGAAACATCACCAATAGGACCAACCTCTAAAAACAATATAGGGCTGGGGATTTAGCTCAGTGGCATGGCGCCTGCCTTGAAAGGCAGGGTTATGAGTTCGGTCCCTGGTACCACAAAAAATAATAATTCATTAAATAAAATTTTAAAATGAAAACAATATAAAAATCTAGAATTTGAGGTAGTATCTTTACAATTTCTTATGTGTTAGACAAATATAAAACTGACTCAATGTTATTTCAGGTTCTAAGTCTAGAAGCATAGAGCTTCCATACAAAGACTACAGCAAGTGGTGGAAATGGCACTAACCCTTTAAAGTCTTACTTTCACAGTGTGATTTTGGCCAACAAAACTCACGTGGACTTTATGATTAAGTCACAGTTCAACAGGGTGTCTTTGAGCCATTTCTATTTCTTTTTCTACAAGTGATATTTCAAGTGGCAATTCACACAAAGGGAATTGAGACTCCTCTTTCCCCCAAATTAAAAAAATCACATTGTTTCTTTATTCCAAAAAGGCAGGACAACCATTCTCTCTTCCCCCTAAAAGACGTCATGCTGGACAGATCCAGACAAACCCGGGGTGGGATCTGGTGTGTCACTTACCACTCCATGACCTAGAGCAAATTATTTGCCCTCTTGGGATTCTAGTTATCTCATCTGAAAAACTGCAATGATTTCATATACCTCCCAGGGCTGATGCATGAGGGCTATGTGATCCCAGACCCCTGGCATTTAGGCTCTACTTCAATGAAAGATTTAATTCCATCTGAGTTAGGATGATTGTCTACAGTAACAAAGAAACTTTTATATACAAAGCTTGGAATTACCAAATCTTGGCCCAAAGCACATAAAAGTGTTGCTGCTTTTGTTCTGCAAAAAAGTAAAATGTTTCCAAAGTCTATCCAGCATACTCTGTGGGCTTTTTCTTAATCAGGACAATAATGTCCTTCTGAAGAAAACAGTGTTTCCCCAATTGCAATGGCTTATGATAGCAAAAGTTTATTTCTTAGTAAGGTTGCATGCTACTACAGGTAATATCACACTATCTTCGTTCCAGGAGCCCTCGATGGAATATTGAGAGCTCTCAACAGAGGAGAAACACACAGTTACATCTAGTCACATTTTGTTGACAAAGAAAAAAAGTGCCATAGACACAAGTAGGATGAGAATGTCCCCTCCAAAATCCAGCTGTTGAAACTTAATGGTCAAAGAGATGACATTAAAATATGGGACCTTTAAGAGGTGAAAAGTCCATGAGGCCTTCTTCTGGGTTCGTGGGATTAAGGCCCTTATCAAAGGGGCTTCATGTAGCATTCAGCTCACTTGCTTTTCCTGCCTTCTTTTACTAAGTGAAGGCAGCTTCCTCCTCTCCAGGGGAGTCAGGAGCAAAGCACCATCTTAGAAGCAGAGAGAAGCCCTCACTGGACACTAAATCTGCTGGTGTCTTGATCTTGGACTTCCCACAGAAATGTGAGGAGCAAAATTCTATCTCTTATATATTGTCCAATCTACAGTATTTTGTTACAGCAACAGAAAAAGACTAAATTGATGAGGAAATACAAATCTGCCCCAGGAAAGAGCAGCCAACATTTTGGGCATTAGGGCAATCTATTATAGG
>NW_022900938.1:18808426-18809051 GCF_012274545.1 Fukomys damarensis
ATATATATATATGACACTAAAAATCTGGAAATTAATGAAAGTGGAAAGAGAAAGTTAGAGATGATGAAAAGACTTTGGTCAAGCCTGAATGACAAAAGAGAATGTGATGTCTAGTTATAACAAACTGGGAACAAAACTTCAGGTATGAGTCTTGTTTGTAATGTTTATAAATGGCCTGGTTAGAATCTGGCAGGACTGCTGGGCATGGTGGTGCATGCCTGTAATCCCAGCACTCAGGAGGCTGAGGCAGGAGGATCACTGTGAGTTCAAGACCAGCCTGGGCTACATAGTGAGTTCCAGGTCAGTTTCAACTACATAGCAAGACCCTGTCTCAACAAAACAGATTTATTCGTCCAACAACTATTTACTGAGAAGACAGAGACAAAGTCCTTACATGCAGTAAAATTACAGCCTTGGGAAAGCCACTGAGCAGCCAGCAACTACAGAAATCGCAGCATCCAGAACACTGAGCTCCATGTTCTCAGTCCCATAGTCTTCCCTTCGAAGACAGAGAGCTTTGGCAAAACACTGTACTGTCGCGAGCCTGCGACGCAGAGCACTGTCCAGCAGTGCCTCAAACCTGAAAGAGCAGCGGGGTGGAGATGGGGCAGACGGAAAGGAAGGA
>NW_022900938.1:18809476-18814992 GCF_012274545.1 Fukomys damarensis
AACCACAAACTATTATGGGATGGGGTTACCATAGTAACTGAAAGTTCACACAGGAAAAGAGCAAACAGGCTCAACAAAAACAACCCACCGTGGGTAGTAGTAACCCGGACAACCACACATCTGAAGGTCAGAGACAAGAAACTGTAACTTTCAGGAATTCCACAAAGGAAACACACCACCTGCTAAACTGCAGAAACTTAACACATATGGAGTTACTAAAGTTTACAATACTTACAACCAATACTCATGATCCCCGCACTGTACCACATTCCATAGCACTTAACACAGGTAGAGTTAAGAATATTTGTTGAGTAGATGAATGAATAACTGCACAAATGAACTAAAATAAAGGACAGTGCTGTGAGGGCACATGCTTATGGGCTTACACGCTGAAGGGCTCCCTACTTCAGCTGGTCGGGGGATGGGGCGTCCGTCCTGGAGATAAAGCTACGCTGAGCACTGCTGAGCAAGTGTGGAGAGACAAAGAAGGCACATTTCACACCAGGCGCTGTGATGGGAAGGCCCCTCATGGCCCAGTATTTCATACCAGCAGGGCTCCCACGGTGCTTGTTGGAACATGAGTGGGCAAATGGGCAAGACCTGTGTTATGTAGGGCCTTGTGTCCATGTAAGTACGATCTCAAAGAATTTTGCTGCACATGGAGAGGGATTTTATTTTCTCAGCACTGTATCCCTTGCACTTAAACCACAGCCTCTTCTTCCCCATCCCTTGAGCTTGCACAAGGTTTCAGCCAACATAGCCCAACTTGACTTCAGGTCAGGCAGCTATAGTTTATGCACCTGGACTGCCCCTCTCTCTCCACATCTCCCAACTCAAATTTCTGGAAGCACAGAGCTGATTGATGCAGCTCACACTTTCCCAGCAGGCCGCACTGTGGGTCAGCCAATTGGATGACTTCCTGGATGAGGTGTCCAGCCAGGGCCCGGGGAGCCTGGCAGCTGGGCAGGTCACGTGGTGCCAACAGGAGGGCAGTCAGCGAGGCATTTTCTTAGAGGAGTGAGGGAAACAGGCACTGGACTGCAATAAAGTCCGCAGCAAAGATAGAAGAGGCGAGGACTGTATCTTACTCTTACCTGCATCCCTCATGGCTTTGCAGTGCCTCGCATATGTTAAATTAATGAATGAATGAATGAATGAATGAACAAATGCAGAAGGGAATTCATGGATTTAAGGAAGAAGAAGCAAGTGCTACTCAAAAGACGGCTACTCTAACACCAGGGCAAGAGAGGCCCTGGATGCTGCTCGGAAGCCCTCCTGGACCAGCACTGGGCCTGCACACTTGTGTTCCTGACCCAAGGCTCCCCCTTCACAGCTCTTGGAGCATGAGTAAGGCAAGCCCCTGTATGCCAGGTTTTTCACCCAGAACCTCTCTCTTCCTGTGAAAACCAGCCCACGCCAATGAGAGGAGCCTGGCCCAAGAGGCCTCTGGAACAGGAGAGGCTTCCTTTGTACTTGCTAATTAATCTCACATTTGACAGAAGTGACCAGAGCAGCAAAAATCTCTAGTCAAATAGATGCCTCTCCCGGGCTCTAACAACCAAGAAAGTTGTCAATTACATTGAGATACAAGAAGAAGCCATAATATTGTTTAAGAGTCTGGTGCTTTTGTTGGAAAGGCACGGAAGAGGTGCTGGGCGTGGACCCAGAAAGGGTGAGCTTAAATTCGAGTTTGACTTTACAAAACATCACTAGGCTTCTAAGGTCCTCACTTTGATTTGGTTGAAGATCAGTTTAGATGACATTTGTGAAAAGAGTTTGTGAATGGCTGAAATACACTATGAATACAAGGGACCATTCCTTGCATCAACAGTAGCTGACAAATGGATGGTGGTGGGAAAATCTGGAGGTGAAAGGTCAGTCAGGTGACTGCAGCAGGTTGCCAGCCTAGGCACAGCTAGCTTCAACCAAGGCAGAGGCCACAAGAGTAGAGCAATAGGAGTGGTTTCCTGGCCCATACCAGGCATCTAGATTATTTAATAAATGAGTGAGTAAAGGAAGTAAGTCAATCTTCAGAAAGAAATAACCTTACTTATCAAAACATTACCTCCTACAGTAATTTCTGAGTTTGGAATTTCACACCTATTTTTGTAACACCATTGATCTTGGTTCATATTTTGTTATTGCATTCATCACCTGATTTAATGTATTTGCTAAAATGTTCACCTCTTCTCTAGTCTTGAACTCCTTTTTGTTTCCAGTACCAAGGATCAAACTCAAGACCTTGCACTCGCAAGGCAGGCGCATCACCACTGAGCTAACGCCCCAGCTGTAGACTTCAATTCCTGCAGGACAAGGGTTCCACATGCAGTGCTTGATGGTTCCCTGAAGGGTTCATCACATCACTAGGGATTTATTTATTCAAATCTTTACTATAACCTGGCAAGGCAGGTATTTTACTTCCTTTTTTACAGGTGAAGAAACAGACTCAGAGGTAAGTGATTAAGTCACTATAGGCCCCATAATTGGGCCAGTCTGGTTCAATTGGGCCTCTGCCTATTTCCTTAGTGTCCACTCTAGGCTGGAATGTCCTTGTGATTTTTGCATTTATCTTCAAGTTACTGCACTGCTACTGTCTGAGTCATTTTCCTAGTCTCTGGGACACAGTACCCAACACCCACAACTTAGAGGAGAGGTTTATTTAAGCTCAGATTTTCAGTACATGGTTGGCAGGCTCAAAGGCAGAAACAGGATGGCAGAAAGGCATGGTATTTAACCCACAGCATCCAAGACACAGAGAAAGAAGGGAGGAGGCAGTCACAAGAACACACCCTTCCAGGCCACTCCTCCAGTGACCCACTTCCGACCAGGCCCGCCTTCTAACAGTACATTTAGCTACTAAACTCACCAATGGGTGAATCCACTGATGGCCGTAGTGTCCCCAGGATCCAATCACCTTCCAAACACATGGTGGACATTTTAGATCCAAACCGTAACAATTATGTGTGTGGTTGGACACACATTTCACTTTAGAGAGGAGAGAATGGGGAAGGCTGGAGTATATAAGGCCTCTACCGAAAATAATCAACCTCTTCCAAAGAAAACCATGTGCCTCTCTTGGGCCAAGGTCCTCGATGATAGCAAAAGGACAAAATTATGGGGACTTAGTGTAAAGATCATAAGTGGCTTTAGTTTCAATTCTACAATCAGGCAATGCTCATTCCATACAACAGTAAATGTTCCAGTGAGCCGAGCAAAGGAGGATGGTTTTATACACTTAAAAAAAAAATTGAAGAGAGCAGAAATGAAATGTAGAAAGATTGGTAGTTTCAAATTCACAGTTTTAGTGAGATGAGGACAGGGAGGTAGAACAACAGAAAAATAACTTTTGAAAACTTCAAAAACATCTGTTTCAACTAACAATAGAAAAATAAGTATTTACTCACTGGCCAATCAGCTGGGAACGTATACTTGTTCCCAGGATTGGGCCTGCCTCCCCACCCCTCAAAATTAACAAATTACGTTAGTTCAAGTTATTTTTTGCTGTAAGGATGAAGTCTGAGGGAGCTTCATTATTATGCCAATTAGAACTTGCCTGTTTGGAAAATTTGCTATTTCTCTAATCCTGATTTCTCCCAAGATCAAATCACTAGTTCTACTTACCTTCAGTTTGGTGATGTGGAGCTGTAGCAAGAGGGATTCTATTTTGATTTTTCGCCTGATCTGTTGGGGCCCAGTGCAGAAGCTTAGTCCAAAACAACAGCCTCTAGGAATTTTATTTAACAAGAATAAAGTCTGATGCACACTTCTCAACAATGCCTAGGGAACTGCACACTGGTGTTCAGGAAACTTTCTATGCCCTCTTGCTTTTTCTTTTTCCTTTCAGGACAAGGACAGCATGGGGAGGTTAGATGTTCCAAGCTGCCATACCTGTCTGGCTCAAGGCAGCTGGCAGATGTCTAGTAGGCAAGGAGGGTCTAGTGCTGCTTTAAGGCTGCTTATCATTGACAAGGGAAATCGAAGGTTAGCATACGCTTGCTGTTTTCTCACAGATAAGCATACCTGACCTTCCCGTGAATTCGTCGCGTATGCTCCTCTGGTAGAGGACTTAGGATTCACAGTGCTCCTTATGAGACCATTAAAAATGTCTACATTGAATGTCATCATGCAAGCCAGTGACATTTTTACTGAGACAAATAGACCGGGCACTTCAGATTTTAGAATAGTTACAAAATTCTAGGGGTACAGAAAAGTATGAAATGATGAGCAACTATGTCCTTCCTGTATTGCCACCCATGCCATCTCCCTCAAAAAATGGATGCTGGCGGTGCCCTAGCTCTCTTTCAGACATGTGTCCTTCTCTCCGTTAGCATATATGGAGACTGTGAGCGCATACGGAGCAATAACGACGTCATTATGCAGATGTATTTTTGTGCTTTGGGTTATCCACTAACTACATATCATAGGCGTATTAGTAAACATTTTTAAACAAAATAAGTGAATCATGAATGAATAAATGGATGAGACGTACAATAGGTCTTAATATGCCCTGACATGATCACCCAGCTGGACATTATCTGACTGCTTAGCTGGATGTTATTTGATCACCCAGCTGGATGTTATCTGTGGATCTTTCCCAATCAGTCTCACCTTCTGGCTGCTGAATGGAGACTTCAGGTAAGAATATTTGTGACCACTGACCTCCACCCATTGCCTCACCCAGAAATCCTGAACAGATAAGACTGGTAAAGAGGGAGAGAAGGTTCCATTAATTCCTTGATAACCTGATCACATACCTCTAAAATCTTACTATTTCATTTGAAATGATCCTGAGATGACATAATTCTATAGAGAGAGAGTATCACAGAGGCTAAAACAAGTTTTTGTATTAAACTTCAAATAGGTCCTGCCTTAACTAGAGAAAGAACAAGTAACAAGCTATTAGTTCAGTCACTTGCATATCAACAATAAATATCCCCCAAAAAAACTCTCAAATAAGACTTCTCAGTTACCTTAGCCAACACCTGGGCAGCTAGGGCAGAGAGCAGGGTCCATTCTCATTTTGGTTGAAGGAAACCAGCGTCTGATGTCAGGGCAACAAAAGAACGAAGCCCGACCATACTCTGCTGAGCCAGGAGCTCCCAGCACCTTGAAATTTCAGGCTGTGGCCTTCCTCCAATCCCTCTCCTGGGCTGCACAAAGGCAGGAGTTGCTAATTTAGCAGGAGTGCCGACCCACAGCTGGTTCCTCAGTGCAAGGAAGTGTGGAAATCCAGAGTGTCACCCCGCCTCTGGGGCTGTGGGCAAGAAGCCTCACTGTACAAACTTCATCGTCCCCTCACCACAGCTCTTCCCACAGGGGGGCTCCGCAGTCCTTGCTGACTCCCTGCATGGACTCTGCATGACATTTCCCTGGCCCTGCAGCTGAGCCTGCAGATTTGCTCCCTGTAGGAGTTGGCTGTGCATCACCATTCCAGAGATTTCCCCGCGCTGCCCATTTCCATGAATCTTATCACACAGACAGCAGATTTTACTCAATTTTTTTTTTTTTTTTTTTTT
>NW_022900938.1:18815263-18833474 GCF_012274545.1 Fukomys damarensis
TTTTTCTCAATTTTTTTTTTTTTTTTTTTTTTGGTCCTGCGGATTCCACCTAGGGATGTTCTGTCACTGAGTTCTAGCCATAGCCCTTTTTATTTTTTATTTTGGGATAGCGTCTTGCCAAATTGCCCATGCTGGGCTCAAACTTGCAATCCTGCTTCAGCCTCCCTCAGTGCTAGGATTATAGCTGTGCACCACCACACCCAGGTGGGTTTTACTCATTCTCAAGTCCCCAAGGGGAAAAGAGAACTGGTATCTAGAAGATTCTTTCCTTACCCAGCTAAGAGCTGCGGAAATGCTGGCTATATAACTTACTGCCTTTCCACTATGGAATCGGACATGTGGGAGTTCATATCCTGACTCCACTAGACAGACTTTCAGCTTCAATCAAGACTTTGACTTCTATGAGCCTCACTTTCACAACCAACAAGCAGGAAGCACAATTCCTACTTCACAGGACTGCAGTGGGGATTCAACATAGCACAGGAGCCCCCAGATGACAGCTGGTAGTACCAATATTAGCTTCTATATTTTTCTTTCTCCTTTAGAATGGGACCCCTAATCTAGGTTAGCAAAATCTTTCACTACTGACAATAATCACTTATCGTGTATATGTATTAAGTAAGGAGAAGATGCGCTGTGCTCTGATTGAGGGCAGAATGTAAAATACAAGACACTGGTTGTTACAATAATATATGTTTCCTGTTGTGTGCAAATATGCTTAAGTAGTGCCAGCTAAAACAGCAGGGACTAGGTGAATTCACATGTTAAATGAGGTAACAGTTGGTCACACCATGGCTTGAACTCTGAAACCTACAAGGAGCCCTAAAATGACTCCTAAAATCCTCTGCATTTGCCTGAGCCTACTAGGCCACCAATCAACAAGCATTTTCAGAGACATGAGGTCAAAGGTGAGTCTCTCCCTGCCCTCCCCTATAATTGGAGAGACCCACACTTACCTATATGGAGAGTTCTCCCTTCAAGGTGTAAGACCTGTGCCAAAGAGTGGCCCCAGCATTTCCCTCGTGACACAAAATGTCTTGCTATGGACCACTGCTGATTTATGAATCATCCCTTCCTACACACAACTTGTGTGTCCTGAGCTGAACTTCAATTGAACTTTAGACCTTGAGGTCCAGTTATTTATAGCCTTGTCCTTGTCCCCTATTAGGTAGATAAGCAAGTTCTACAAGAGCTTCCCAAATAGCACCTGGCTCAATACCTGGAATGTAATAGGTACCCAATAGATAATAAAACAAATTTACACCCCCGGCTATTAGTTGTCTGATATTTTAGATCAAGTGCGCATATGAGATAGGTAGTAGATGTCTGCTGAAGGAAATTCTTCAGGGGTTGATACTCTTACCTTTGATATTTCTTTGCAGAAGCATAAAACACAATTATCTGTGGATTCACGCCCTTGACAGCTGACTTTGGGAAGGGGAATGGCCTTGGGGAAGGAGGTAGGACACCCTTTTGTTTAAAGGAAACTCAAAGGCTGTGGAGACAGCGAGACCAGATCCAACAATCGACAGCTGTTCTGCAGTCACTCCTAGCCGACAGGAACACTGCCAGAGCTGAAATCCCTAGGTTGTTACAGGCCTACCTAACTACGCTAAGGAGGGCCATTTGTTAAAGCCCCCTGCAAACCATCACCAGAGGGCAGCTTGGGGCTCCATCTGAGCCTACCTCTCAGGGCCGGCCACCTGGACCACAAGATCCAGAAGATTACTTTGAAGGCGACATCAATTTGGCAAACATGGAAAAGCACTGAGCTATCAGGCCAACTGCTCTTAGTGGCTATGTTTGTGATCTTCTGGCACCAGCAACTCAGACTGGATAGCTGTCCAGCTTGCCCTGGCACTTAGGCCTGGCATTTCAGAAAGTTTTGGCAGCAAAACCTAGCAAATGGTACCTCTAAAAAATGTGGAGAAAGCTAATGTTGTATTGGCAAAGCCCACCTGAGGCCACTTCCATCTGTCACTCCTCCCTCTATGACACTCCATTTTCAGTTTCTGTTCAGCCGTCAGAGCCGCTGCTTGTCCTTTGCATGCCCTCACTGGGGACTGTCCTATGAAGACACCCTTCTTCTTACAGTCTGACGGCTGAGCGAGGCAGCTGAAGCAATTCCCACAAGTGTTATCAGCTAAGCCCACGATGGAGGGAAAGAGTTTGACATAGAAGGGACATAACCTATCTATCTTCCTGCCACAAAGGAGCACATGGATCTGCACAGAGCAGGGAAAGAGGCCATCAAGGGGCAGCAGCAGTAGTATGAGGTTCCTCTGCAGCCCAACATGGGCCCAACAGACAGTGTTGGAGATTAGGCCTTTCCTGCTAGGGTTTTGTAGTTGCAAGCAACAGAAAGCAAGTGTGTTAAGAAAAAATGGAATTTTCTGAAAGAGTACAGTGTAGCTCACAAAATCATAAGGCTGAATATTTTATTCTTAGAAAGACCAAGGAGAAAGAAAGGCCTTGGGTTCAGAATAGCAGGGCAGATAGTACAAATGAATCCCATCAGAATATTTTCTGTACTAGTATCAGCGGCTCCAGATTCCTGGGGAATCTGATTGGCTATATTTGTGTCAGCTGAACACCAAAACACCACCAATTAGATTGGCTTAATTGGATTGACAGAACCACCAAGACTTCACAGAGAACAGGGGAGGGCTCATTCCCCAAAGGAAATCAGAG
The DNA here is from genome assembly GCF_012274545.1 of Fukomys damarensis. NCBI lineage: Eukaryota > Metazoa > Chordata > Mammalia > Rodentia > Bathyergidae > Fukomys > Fukomys damarensis. The sequence continues at coordinate 18,817,955 of NW_022900938.1, forward strand.
CTCCCCCAGAGGATAGCTGAATAACAACTAGGTGGATCAGAAATGACCGGTGTCCACATCTCATATCAGAGAATCCCTTTTTCTTCATGCCTATGTTTGCTTTAACTTTCCAACAACTGGATTTTACTGTGAAAAATGGTGGAAGATTTTAGGAAGTCAAAGGCAGGAGTTTTGTAAGCAGGATGGACCCTGAAAGGGGAGTCTTAGAGCTGCTCTCTGCTTCCTTGAAAACCTGACTAAAGGAATACTAGCATTCATCCATGCTGGAAATTTTGGCATCTCCCAGATGCCTCTATCACCTTCCCTCCTTTCCCCCAAATTAAGTGGGGAACTAATTTCTTCAGTTTTACCACCTGAATTTGTAAACAACCTCAGGCTCCAACTTTTCACCTGCTGAGGGCCAGAGTCTCTTATAAGTCTCCCTGCTTTCTAGTTCCCTCCTCCCACACTGCAGCCAAAGGATCTGTTTGAAACCAAAATCTGATCAAGCCTCTCCCCTCAGTGCCGTCCTGCGGCATGTGAGAAAGCCCCAGCACATGTGCAGGGCCTGTGGTTTGAGCCTCTCCTTTCTTCACAAATTCCCCATTTTTATGGTTTAGATCTAGAATGTCTCCCAAAGGCCTCTGATGTTCAGAGGTGTGGCTTTTTCTTAGGGGCACTGGTTGGGAATGGGTCCCTGGGGGTTTGACCTGGAAGTGTGTATCTCCATTCTCACCTTTCCCTTCTCTCTCTGCTTCCTGGTCGCCATTATGTGAGCAGATTTTCATCTGCCGTGACCCTCTGCCACGCTGTTTCTGTAATGGAACCAACCGACTATGAACTAAAGTAAACTTTTCCTCCTTTGAGTATTGGGTATTGGACTGAAATACACGTGAAGTTTTGTGACTTCCCTATTAGTGCCTGCTAAATGCAGCAGAAAGAGGCTGGATTCTGTGCAAAGGACTCTTCCCAAATTCATATATTGATACTCTAACCCCCTGCGTGATTATGTTTGAAATAAAGGTCTATAAGGAGGTACTAAGGGGGTCATCAGGGTGGAACTCTACTCTCACATGCCTTTTGTCCTATAAGAGTAAGTGACACCAGAACTCTCTTTCTTCCAGGTGAAGTCACAGCAAGAAGGTGGCCATCTGCAAACCAGGAAGAGTCCTCCCAATTACCCCTATTAAGTCTTGACCTGACACTTCTAACTCCTAGAACTGTGAGAAAATAAATTTATGTTGTTTAAGTCCTTCAATCTGCAGCATTTTGTTAGAGCAGCCCAAGTGGACTAAAACAGCAGCTATACCCTAGAAGAGTCCATAAGAAGACCTTGATATCTGTTGGAAGTCTTTCGTTTTGGAATAAGTCTCAATATTCTTGCACCCTGCCTCACTTGCCTTAATGTACACAGGTAGCAAATCAGACCATGGTGATCTGCCGACTGCTGGTATCGCTGGTCCCCACACCACAGGCACACATTAGAGCCCACCTCAATGTTCCCCTGCAGGTGTCTGTATGCACTGCTTTCAAAGGAGCGTTCTCTTCCAACTCCCTTCTGTCCACTTGCTGAAAACTTTAAAACAAAAACTCAGCTCTATCTTCCCCTTTTAGGATGCACTTGGCCTTGCACCTCACCAAGTCGCTGACATCTCCTTGGTGTGCTCACCACCTTTGGCAGAGTACAGTCCTTTGTTACTCACATGCGTATTTATAAGTTTGGCACCTACTGAACTGCAAGTTTCTTGAGGGTAGGCATAAGGTCTGATTTACCTGTGAATCCCCAAGGCCTGGCAGAGTCTGGAATACAAAGTACATGTACTGTTACTGTTAGTGGATGAACTAATGAGCAGGTGAATGAGTAAGTTTAAAACTCAGCTCTAATGAAAGCAGAGTTATTTGGTGGGATATACTTGTGGGTGGAGATAAAACGTGGAAATATCCACATGAACTGACAGGGAGATCTTCATGGTTGCCGGCGGCAGCATTAAGACAGGGAGATGTCCATCTCTGGAAGGCTGGGCTGCTCACTCTCCTTAGGTAAGGGGACTGGACCGAGTCTCCTGACAGAGAGTTCTCTGACTTCTGTGTGAACCTGTTTCTCAGAACCTCACCACCTCTCATGCTAACCACCCTCACCCCCGCCACCACTCCCTCTGAGCTGTAACTTAGTGCAGTCCTCATATCTCATGCTTGGACGATCACATTTATTTCTGAATTAGGTGCCTAAAAGCACCCTCTCCTTCAACTCCTCTGCATATCACTTGCCTGAAGTCGCACCCCAGTGCTGCATAGACCCGGAGAACGTGGTCTACGGTTTTATTACGGTTATAATCAAAAAGTCTTCCGCGCTCAGAGATGGGGCTTTCCGAAAGTGATTGGATCGTGGGGCGCTGCACTTATCAGTGGATCCGTCCATTGATGAACTAAGTACCCGGATGTGCTGTCTGTGGAGGCGCCCAGTTGGAGCTGGGTCTCTGCGGACGTGACCTGGAAGGGTGTATTCTTGTCCTGCGTTTCTCCCTTCTCTCTCTGCTTCCTGACTGCCCTGGGATGAGCGACTTTCCCCTGCCAGGCCTTTCCATCATGCCGTTTCTACTTTGGAGCCAGCTAACTTCGGACCCTCTCGAAACTGTGAGTCAAATAAACCTCTCCTTTAATTGTAGGTTTCATGTATTTTGTCACACTGGTGGGAAAGTGAATAGTTTGCTTTTAAAACTCTTTGTCGTCTTAAGTAACCTTTCCACAACTATCAAGTAATGTGAATTGGCAACTGGGCTCTAGGTAATCACTTCAGTGAAAGTTATGGACAAAACTCCCTGCCCAGGGGACTTCTCAAGCTACCTTTCCAAACTTATCTGCCCTGTCTCTCCCCACATTTCCTAGCCTGCTCCCCATTGCCTGAACACACTTTCTCCTTCCCATTTGCTTGTCTTTGTTCCCACTATTCCCTGGCCTGGAGCATGCTCTCTACCTAATCGGCACTCATCCCAGTCTCCGTTAAGGTTCTGTGGCCTCTTTCAGCTTTTCTTACTTCAGCCCTCAGCAGTTTTTCCTGCCTTCCTCAGAACTCCTGTGGTGCTCACAGTCACCACCCACTCGCTGCTATGTTATTGAGGTGGCTGTGGGTGGTGTGGAGGTGTCTTTCCCACCAGTAGACTGTAAACTACCTGAAGGCAGAGATAATGACTGTGTCCTCCTCAGAGTTCATCGCCTAGAACTCTGTGAAATCTGACAGAAGTAGGGAAGTTAGTTGGTCGCCACTGTGGGCCTCCCCAGACCTCCTTGGCCTCATTTCCCACTTCCCAGGAAGCCTCTGTCATTCTGGCTCATGTTAGCTAAAGCACTCCCAGCTTTCTGTCAGTTTAGGGTGACTCCCTGCATCAGGGCACAGGCAGTGGGAAAAGGGACCCAAGTCTTAAATTTTCACAAGGCAGCTATTTCCCCTGTAGCTTCTTCCTTTCTTGACTTATCCAGATAGAAATTGCACGTGTAGCCAGAGGCATATTTGCACAGGGGGAGGTTCTTTCTGTGAAAATTAAGGACATCACGGTGGTGAGGAAAAAGAAGTCAGTAAGAAGCCCTTCAAAGAGCCAGGGTGTCCTCCAGGTGCACCATTAGATGTGTAGCTACACACACACACACACACACTCATGGGCAGGGAGCCCATCGCTTGCACTACCGTTGGAATGGAGTCACAGTATAGTTCTTAGCAATGTCATGGCCAGAAGGTGGCAATGGCATAGACAGCCTGCTCAAAACACTCAGCTTGTGAGTAGTCTTTCCTTCTTGGCAGACTTCATGGCTACCACCATTTCTCTCTGCCAGCAGCCATTTCTACTGTCTTCTGCCAAAAGGGAAGAAGGGAAGTGGTCTTCAGATATCATCACTTACCCAGAAGCTTGAACATTTCCCTCTAAACTGGCACTCCTATCTGCCAAATATAGGAGCCAAGACAGCCCCTGCCCTGTCTGAATCAAAGAGAAGAATTTAAGAGGAAAAAAATCTCCTAGATGTCCAGACCCACAATGCTCTGGGGCCACATCTAATTAACTTACAGCCTCTGATGTCAACAGGTTCCAAGGCTGGGTGGTGCTTTTGCAAACACGTTCCAGAAGAGTCAACATGATCTGGTGTTGACATGGGCCCATAACTGTCACAGGCAGTAGTTTCCAATTTATGGATCCCATAAAGCTTTGGCCATATGATTGGTATAATGTGTGATGTGTTTTTGACAATACACAGGAGGTGGGGGGTGGGGAGTACTGGCTCCACATTTGGTCATGGGTTTGGACTCACAAGGAAAAACCTGTAATGATTTCTGTTAAGGTCAAGTAGCTATAATAATGACTCCAAACAAGGAACCCAGGAATGCTATATGGTTCTTTACTAGCAAACTCTGGACCTCTCCATCAGCTTTACTCATTCAGCAACTACTAGTTACTGCCTGCTCAGCACCAGGCACATAGTACAGAGCAAGTACAGAGTGTAGCGGAAGCACGAGGGGTGGGGGATAAACTCACCTCCAAGGATTCAGTAAGCACTGTCCTGAGCTGGAGGAGTATTTGTGCAAACATACGTGCATCCGCATGCAGATGTCTATGTCTTTCCCCTAATAGATCCCTTAGGGTTCTCCAAAGCCGGGCAGTCAGGTCCCTGAAAGCCAAGCAACCAGCAAATATTTATTATCCACCTATCGATTGCTCACAGGCCAAGGGACAAAGTGTGTGGCTCCCAGCACATAGTATACATTTGCTTAAGAGTAGAGAAAGAGTAGTATATTTTAGATTCGTGTTTACATACCCATCATCACGCAAGTCCAACTCAGCAAGACTTTTTATCTTAAACAGTCTAAAACACTGGCAACCCTAAATTCTGGTAAGGACGTGGAGTGAAAGAAGAGGAACTCTCACTTTTACTGGTGGGAATGAAAAATAGTAAAGACACTTAGGAAGACATTTTGGTGGTTTCTCAGAAAACTAAACATATTCTTACCTTATAATCCAGCAATAGTTCTTAGTATTTGCTCAAAGAAGTTGAAAATGAATGTCCACAAAAGAGCTCTGCACATGGATGTCTGCTAGCAGCTTTCATCATAAATGCCCAAACTTGGAAACAACAAAAATGCCTTTAATAGATAACAAGATAACCTTGAACATTCTCAAATGGGATGTTAGTCCCAGAATCAAAGGAGCTATTGAACAATGAAAAGATGTGGTGGAACCTTAAATTCATATTAGTAGGCAAAATTAGCCAATCTGAAATGTTTCAGAAAATATGACACTCTGAGAGAGGCAAAATCATGGAGGCAGTAAAAGAGAAGTGATTGCCAGAGTTTTAGGGAGGGGGAAGGATACATAGAGCAGAGAGGATTTTTAGAGCAGTAAAATTGTCTCATACTGCATACACTGCAACAGTGTATAGGATACATGCTGTCTTCATCCATTTCGTGCTACCAAAACAGAATGTCTGAGGCTGGGTGACTTATAAAAAACAGAAATGTGTTTCTCACAGTACAGGAGGCTGGGAAGTCTAAGAGCAAGGCACCAGCATCTGATATTGATTCATAAGGACGTTCTTGTGGGCATGGAGGGTGGTGTCCTTCCATAGCAGAAGGCCAGAGGCAAGATAGGATGAACACTGTACCCTCACATGGCAGAACAGAACAGAGCAAACCCATCCTCAAAAAAACCTTTCTATAAGGACATTGATCCATTAAGAATCACCCCCACTTGGTCCCACCTTTCCAACACTGCTGCTTTGGGGATTAAGTGTCCAGCACATAAATTTTTCAGGGGAAAAATATTAAATATTCAAATGATAATACACACACACACACACACACACACACAAGGTTCAACACTAACAATGAATTCTAATGTTCTCATAAACCACCATGGGCTTTTGTCGATAATGATGTCAGTACTGAGTCATGGAACTATAGGGACTGGACCCAGTGTGTCGTTGTGGCACCAGATGTTGGGGAAAGGGAGGTGGAAGAGAGGACAAGGGAAGAAGCACACTGGAACTCTGTCTTTTCTGCTCAGTTTGCTATTGTGACAGCTAAAGCTTATTGTCAGCTTGGCTGGCTTGAGTGCTGCCTAGATTAGTATAACACACTTGGGAGTGTGTCTGGATAGGTCTTGGGAGCATGACCTTAGGGTCTACAGCTGGTCGCAGGCCCTGAAACCTTGAGCCAAATTAAACCTCTCTCCTATATGTGGAAGACACAGTTACTTTGTTCTAGCAATGGAAAAACTGACCAATACAACTGTGAACCTAAAACTTCTAGGAAAATAGTCTGTTTGAATGAATGAATGATAAAAATGACATTCCAAACTGTGAGCAATTATAGGAAAAAATGAATGGATCCAAAAGGCAAGTTCCTCAGCTGACGACCTGGGTGGATTTCTTAGGTTCTTCTTTTCTTTCTTTCTTTCTTTTTTTTTTTGGTACCAGGGTTTAGACTCAGGACCTTGCACTTCCTAGGCAGGTGGCGGAACCACTGAGCTAAATCCCCGGCTCCCTTAGGTTCTTCTTGACATGAGAGATACTTAAACCACTAATAGTTAAAGCAGGTAAAGTTTAAAGTATCTTTGTTTCTCAAGACAAAGAAATATATTTGTCTTTGTACTTATCAACCTATTGACACCATCTTTTCAAATCAATACTTAGATCGCTATCACATGGTTAAGAGCTGCATAAGAACACAGTAACGTAACTGCCATGCCACCGATGGGCATTTATGCGGCTTCCTATTCTTTGCCTTTATAACCGGGCTGGTGTGAACATCCTTACAACAAAGATAGACTTCCTGGACCTACTAAGACTAGATGATCAGAAGAGGAAAGGTGACTTCCACTTCAGGAAGGATTCACGGCACATGTGAAATCTGAACTGGATTTATGACTTGGTGGCGACTATGAGATGAAGTTAGAGAGAAAGGCAGTCAAAGTTCACGGCTGACCTAGAGCAAGAGAAACAGAGGCAGGAAGGGGCAGGATCAGAGGACATGGCGCAGGAGATGGAAACAGTGAACAAAGAACAGAGGGGCAGGAAACAAGATTCAGAGTAGATGTGGACAGGTCTGAAGATGGCTTTGGGTGCCAGGCAAAGGTTCCATTGTTATAGATCAACAAGATGATGCATGCTGACTCACTCGTGGATGGCATTCATCCATGCCCCAGTGCTCCATAGGTAACTCAAACTTAACTCCCCTGTTAATGTTACAAAGGAAAAGCACCCTTGATTTCAGAGTGGGAGACCTGGAAAGAAAATGTACAGGCTCGGTGAGAACAGAAGAAAGAATATGGCAAGGACTTGGCACGGTAGTTCTTCGTAAAAGCTGACTACTAATATGAACCATCAGAACGAAAGAGCATTTTAAGCCAGGCATGGTAGCCCACGCTTGTAGTCCCAGTACTCGGTAGGCTGAGGCAAGAGGATTGCGATGAGTTCAAGGCAAGCCTAGGGGCTACACAGTGAGTACAAGGCCAGCCTGAACTATATAGTGAGACCCTGTGAATAAACCAAAAAAAGAAAATTCTGGGGTCCTGCAGTTCCAAGTTCACCATTTTTAAAATGTTGACCTGGCTCTGCCTGCACTGGCATCTTTAGTTTCCAGGAAAGTTTCTGTCTCACAAAGCAAAGTTTGCTTCAAGGAGAGAAGAGGAGAAACTACACAGCTATGTGGCTGCTGGATTCCGGTCCCATCGCTTTACCTCTTTAGCATTCAAGGCCTCACCATCTGAGCATCAAATTCACTGCGGCCTAAACTGGCCCATGACTTTTTCTTTTTTTGTATTTGGAGTTTATATTAGAAATTAAGATTTACTGCATTTTTAGCCTTTGTGAAGGAAAAGTGGAGGCAATAGAGACCTACTTGTCCAATGTGTCATTTGAAACATGGTGGGCAAGCAGAGGGGGGCAGCTTTATTTATTACCACCTGCTCACTGGCGTCCTGGGAAATGGAACTGTTTGCTCTGCCAAGCACACATGGGAATGAGTACAGCACAGAGGCCAGGGTTACAGCAGCTTTCCGATCTTGAATTATGAAAAGATTAGACAAGGTTGGGAGAAGGGACACTCTGTTGTTTGTCTTCCATCTTTTGTGAAGGTCTAGGGTGAGGAAAACCTAGGAGAAAAACAGTTAAAAAGTCCATCAAATGATGCTCATTGGAAAATTTATTTACTCTTCGTAGTTATGTCAGGTCAGAAATTGGAATGCAAATAGTGTCTTCTCTCTGGGAAGTGAGGAATTCACCAGCCTTAGGCCCAGAGTCCTGCCGTGGCCCTGAAGCACTTGTCATTGTCATGGCCCACCTCATGGGTCACGATATTGTGTCCTGTGAATTTGGGAGTTGAAGTCCATGCCTGCTTAACAGATTAGTGAGTGAATTGTATTTTCCAAATTTGTTTGCTTGCCTTTTCTCCTTGGCAAGCCATGTCACATCCAACCAATCTACAAAACAATAGCATTTGGATAGCTTCTTTGTTAAAAGAAACTGTGGTACCACCAATGCCATTTGCATGTCGATCTCTTACTTCTGCTGCCTATCAAACCTTTGAACCATGCATCGTTCCTAGGTGTCCATTATAAGATTTGTATATGATGGAAACCATCTTCCTGAGAACCCTGTCCAAACCTCGTTGGACTGTGACACTTTCCCATCACACGAAACTCACCTTCCCTCTCCATGCTCATCTGTGGCCACCAAGCTCCTTTCTGGGCCTCTGTAAAGAGCTGTCCCTTTGAAAGAAATACACATCTGTCTTAGCTCAGACAGTCACAGCAAAATACCATATTTGGTAAGTTGGACAGTGGAATTTCTTATAGTCCAGCGGTTAGAAGTCTAGCATTAAGGTTACAGCATCAGGATCTGGTGAGGATTTTCTTCCTGGCTTGTAGCTGGATGACTTCTCACTGTGCCTCCACATGGCTCAGAGAAAGGAAGAGAGATCTTCTTCGTCTTATATAAAAGCCCTAATCTCCTCATGAGGGCCTGGTCCTCATGACTTCATCTGACCCTAATTACTTCCCAAAGATTCTTTGTCTTCAAATACTGTCATCATTGAACTGAGGATAAGGGCTTCCACGTGACTTGGTAGGGCACATTAAGGCCATAACACCACAAACTTGGCTTAAATACGACCTCCACTGAGAGTCCTGATATGCCAAGTCTGTGTTCTTTCACAATATCCCATGTTTATCGTGGCACTTAGCACTTTATTACAGTTTTATGCATCCCTCTATGTCTCATCCTACCAGTCTGAACTACCAGGAAAGAACTGGGTTTTAATCATTGATGGACCCTTACTGCCTAGAGTAATAACATGCATACAATAAGCATTCAGTTAATTGTCTATTGTGTGACTTCAGTAGTTATTGTAACAATAAGAAAAAAACAAAAGAATGTTTGTAAGTAAAGGAAAACTATATTAAATTACCTTAAACCCTTATTTTTGGGAGAATCAGCAGCTCTGGAATGAATAAAAGACTGGTCCCAAAATACACAACTATTAGGCGATAGACCTGAAATTTGAGCTCAGGTGATCTTGGGTTTTGACCTAGTTTCTGAATGTGAAAGTCTCCTCTACCTCTCTAACCTTCAGTTTTGTCATCTGTAAAATGAGAAGCTTATGCCAGATGCTCCCTATGACCCTGCCCAACAGGGAGGCCTGGAAATGTCATGACCAAGATCTCCAAGGTTCACTCTGAGAATGTTTAGGTTCCTGACTCAAACTCAATGACCAGCTGAGATGTGAAGTTTAGATCTGTAGATCAGAAGGGGGTCAAGGGAGTGTAAAAGATATAGTCTGATCATTTGAGTCATGTGCATGGAACACGCACATTTCAGAATACTCAAGGAATCTCTTCATTTTCTCCTCAGAAAATGTAATGATTTCACTGTCAACCATCTCTTCTGCTGATCATAAACCATCCTTCAACATCAGGAACCACGTTGTAAGGGTGTTTAGGATCAGGCAAGTGGAAGCACTGTCCACACACCTTCATCCACCCAGAATTGGCCTGGGTTTGCACCCAAGATCCCAGGACACAGTGAAAACGACAGTGACAGTTTCACAGTTACTTGAGACCTTAAGTAGTTCTAAGTGCAAGTTTCATGCTGTTCAGAGGTATTCTGAATCTCAAATTTTAAAAACAATTGAATAAAAACATTTTTACAAAATCATTGAATGAAGTATGCTGGCTTCATTAGAACCCTATTTTGGAAATAAATTTGAATGACAGCAGTTTTCAAAATAAACTTCAAAGATAAACACTAGTCATTCTTCAAAAGTTACTAAGAAACTTCAAATACTTTTGGGCACAGAGACTTTTAAAAAAATTTTTTTTTTTGGTACCAGATATTGAACTCGGGTCCTTGCATTTGCAAGGCAGGCCACCGAACTGCTGAGCTAAATCCCCGGCCACAAAACTGTTATAACTTTCTAGACTCAGGTGTAGGTAAATCTTACTCTTACATCCTTCATATTGCAAATTAATAAGAGTATGTCCAGAACGTTAAAAATATTTATGTTCAGTTAAACCATTACTTTTTCTGAGGAGATTGAACTCGGGTCCTTGCATTTGCAAGGCAGGCCACCGAACTGCTGAGCTAAATCCCCGGCCACAAAACTGTTATAACTTTCTAGACTCAGGTGTAGGTAAATCTTACTCTTACATCCTTCATATTGCAAATTAATAAGAGTATGTCCAGAACGTTAAAAATATTTATGTTCAGTTAAACCATTACTTTTTCTGAGGAGAAAATGAAGATTCCTTCAATTTTCTGAAATCTTTGTGTTCCATGCACATGACTCAAATGATCAGACTATGACTTTTACACTCCCTAAACCCCAAGCAGTTCCCTGTGAAATCCTGTTCTGAGTTATGTGTCTTATCTATCTTTGTCCTTTAGAAAAGTGCCAGATAACTGTTTTCTTCTCCTTGCCCCCCTTATATGCCTTAGGAAGAATATCTACTTCCTGAGAGAAGCAAAAGGGTGTTATAGAAGTTTCTGCTTTAGAATCTCTGGAAAAGCTCTCACTAGGCTCGATTTGGCCCAGCCCTGCCTCCGCCAAATCACACAGTTCACCTTTCACCCCCAATCTTGAGCTCCGGTCTATAAAGAAAAAAGGAAAAAGCAAGCCGTTGAAAAGAAACTTAATTCTTCTTTGTGGAATAAGGCAACATGCTTCTATGACTTTTGACCTCCAGAGGTTGGATAAGATGATTTTCCACATGGTTTATTGTGAAAGGTTTTATTGCACACATTCACCTCTCAGATCCCCCAAACAATTTAATTGCCACAAAAATAGCTAACATATGTGGCAAGTTTTAAAAATGTCCATCCACCAAATGGATTTGCTTCTCATGAGGCCACCCCGAGCTGGCAGCTTCTGCCTCCACACATCTCCCCAAGGTTCTGAGCTAGATGGCTGGAGTCACCCCGTGACCTGTAATGACGGTGGCTCAAAGGAAAGAGGAGACAGATTCTCCTACAGCCACGAAGCCTAGGTCTTGGTGGCCAGATTTCTTTCTACGTTAGCAATGGTTCAGTGTGTTGGTTTGCTTATTCTTCTCTGGGAGGTGTTTGCTGTGTTGTTTACACGTATTTCATTTTTCTCATGGTGTAATATCTGTACACACCTTTGGGGTACAGTATGATGTCCTGATTCATACACACATTGGATAGTGATCAAAATGGGGTGATCAGCATATAGCCATCACCTCAAACTTTATCACTTCTTCGTGGTGAATACATTCAGAATCCTCTTGTATATCTCAAATAATTAGGAGATGGCAGGTGCTTTGTAAAACATTTCAGTGAGTGATGAAAAGTGTGTAGTTGTAGACTCCACAAAGGGAGAATAAACCAGCACAGCTCACAGTCCCTGTCTCAGTGGGCTAGCTGATCTTCATATTCCCCCAGGGATTCTCATTTGTAAGATACCGACATCATTAACCTGTCTGCAAAAACAGGGAGAGAGACCTGTCATAATCTATTAGAAGCAATGACACTATTTCCTTGACAGAAGGCCATTGTATTTATATCGCATTAGCTAGTAAAAGCAATACTAGAAAATCATATAGGGATGCCTTTCTCTCTACATAACAGATGCCACTTTATAAAGTGGGGCTGCCGAGGGAGTAACCCAGCTCCTCCAAAGACCTCACCAGTGTGTCCTCCGCTATTCCTGGGGGCCCCAGAAGATGGCCTCAGAGGTCCACAAACCAGGCTGTCAGCAGTAACCCCCCTACCTGCCTCCAGTTCCATACAACTCATTGTGAAGATGGGACCACTCAGTAGAAGAATCTGGTATCTGCCCCTGGAAGCCAGCAAGGTTTCTTCTGTTCCAGATACCAAAAGAAAGCTGAGAAAGGCAGGGGAAGGCTCCCTTCTCCTCAGAGCCTTGCCTGATCCATCACCTGCCTCAGGCCCGGTAAAGTTTCTCTCAGGCATCTCCAACAGTTTCTGATCTTCACCCTTCTTTCTATAGTGGCTAAAAATAAACCCAAGGGACCATGGAGGGATGTTCTGTGGCTAAGCTGGCACTTTTTATCTTTATCTTTGTTTCTTTTAGTAACAATAGGGAAATTGTTTTAGGAGCCAGGACCTGAATTGACCTGGTGGAGACTTGTCTTTTGCTGGCAAAATATTTTGATAAGCCAGTCTGACTAGAGCAAGATGGTCCTTAGGGCATGAATTAGACTAAATGGTTAAGTAAGAAGTTTTGAGGCCCAGGGCTTTAGCTCAGTGGCACCATGCCTGCCTCTCAAGCACAAAGTCCTGAGTTTGATCTCTGGTACAAAAAAAAAAAAGAAAGAGAGAGAGAGAGAGATGCTTTTAGTTTCCAGGAGCAATACTGGAGGAAGAGTGGGTATAATATGGAGATAAACTAGGAGAGTTGAGAAGAAGTGATAAGAAAAGATGACCCAAGATAGTGGGGAATCTGTGACCCGAAGAAAGGAGAAAGTAGGAGACCCCCACCAAGTAGGATGTGACAGATTTTTTTAGATGAGATTCTCATTTTTTTAGTATAAAGTTGTTTATTCTGCTATGGGTATCAATCTTCTATGAAAAGGAGCTGAATTAAATTCATTTGGTGAAGCAAGAAAATCCATTAATAGAAATCCCTAAGGGTTAAGTTTAAAAATAGTGATCACTATTAACTAATGAATATCACAACTAATTAGCTCAACATATCAAAATGTGTTCCATATAGAGGCAGCTACATGAAATGAAGATCTTTCTCACCCACGGTTACATATTATACCTGGAATAAGAGAGAGATGTAGGGTTTTATGGCTTTTCTTTGCGCAGTCTGTTTCACATACATCCCCCTCGCCAATGTTTTTCCTGCTCAGTTGCTGGTGCTAATGGTGTTTGGAGAAAGTAAGAAAAAGGCATGTCTTCCATATTTTTAGTTGTGACATTTAAAGGGGGGATATATCATGAGACGTGAGATATGAGAGAATTCAGGAATTCAGAATCTGAGTATGAAATATTGGAATTGAGGAGGGTTGTCATTTACAGTATAGAATGCCCAGCTCAATTTGAATTTCAGAGAAACAGTGAAGGGCTTCTCAATATAGTTACGTTTTAAATATGCTTATTATATATACTGGAGGTCCTGTAGTTTTACATACAAAATCTGGCAACCCTAGGATGTAAGATGCTGAAATATGCTAGCAGTTTAAAAAAATTAATTTAAACAGTACAAGAGCATTACTTGGACACAGTCACTTGGGCAACCTCTGAGTTCAGTAAGGTTGTACATTTTCAGAGGTGCCGGGTTTAGAATCAGGTTTAAAGCCCTTTACAAACTTACACTATGAAACACATAATCTTCACATCCAGCTCCAACATCAAAACTAGCTATGGGACCTTCAAGGATTTCCTAACACCGGTGCTTTGCTGATTGTCTACAACACAAGCCATACCGCTTTACGGGGAATTGCTGCTTAGACCATTACACTTACATAGAAATGAATTTCTAGATACATAAATGAATAACCCCATGCCTCCACTCCCTACTGACAAGTCAGCAGATGGAAACATGGTTTAGGGATCTCCTACCTAAGAACACAATTTCCAGCTAGGCCAGAATAGTCATCATATAGCCAAGTTGGGACCTTTTCTCCACTACTCTGCTACTTGGAAACCATTGCCATATTTTCAAAGTTAAACTTTTATTTTTGAAAAGGATCTAAGTCATGCACAGAGGCAAAGCAGAATAGGAAACATTTGTCAATTGAAAAAAAGCTATTACAAATGTGCTTAATAAAATTCATACAATGTACTTAATAAAGTTGCAGCTTAAAGTGAAATGTTGGGAACCTGTTTCATTTTTATTAAAGCTGGATTTATTGCTTTGGTTTATTGGTTCGTGTTCTTAGAACTTAATTTAGTCCCTAGATGATTTGTCCAAAAAGAAAGCAAGTGGGTTAGCAATTTTGTACTACACCAGTCTAAGCAGCTGTGAGACAGGTATTAATTAACATTTGCCTGCACAAGTGCCCCCTAAGCAAACAAAAAAGCAAGAAAACAAGCACAACAATAAAAACTTTCCTAATTTCATCAGGGTGAACATTCTATAAATATAGCTCATGCTTTTTTGTTGTTGTTATCTTTGCTCTGAAATTCTCTCTGTCTCTCAGGTCTGCCACTTTGAATGCTACTCATCCTCTATAACTAAGAGACTCTTTAATAAGTACAGCTGTGACAAAAATTGTTATCTGTTTGGAAAAAAATTAAAATGAATCTCTACCTCACATCAAATGCAAGAACCAACTCCAAACAAGTTAAAAATTTAAAGGCAAAAACAAAACTGCAAATAGCTAATACAATTTAGACATGAAGTTTAAAATTTAGACATGAAAGAAAGTTTTAAACATAAGAAATAAAACACTGACTATAAAAGAGAAGAGTAATAAATTGCTTTAAATGAAAATAAATACTTCAACTTAAAGACAGTGAAACATTACAAAGTGGAAAATGTTTGCAGCTCACACATTGATAAAGGATCAGCATATATGGACATAAAGAACTACAAATCCTTTTTTAAAAAGCACTGACAACCCAACAGAAAAAATGAGTAAAATACAAAACAGATTCTTCACAAAAGAGAAAATATAATTGGCTAATAAACATAAGTTCTAAAAATAGTAGATGTTAGAAAGGATTTAGATTTATAAAATCACGTATCTGTTGCTGAAAATATAAGTTAAGGCAACTATTGCAGAAATTAATTCAATTTATGTGCTAAAATTAAGCATTCAAATGCTTTAATGATACAATAATTCCAGTTCTAAGAATATATGCCAGAAAATTCTTGGATATATGCACTAAAAGGTTCTTGTAAGGTTTCACTGCGGACATTTGTGTGTCTAAGCAGCTGTGAGATAGGTACTGACTAACCTTTAATAGAGATATGAACTAATCCACAACACAACTAAAACAGAAACAACCTAAATGCTCTTCAACAGGAGATGGGTGAGTGAAACTTGGTATAGCCACAAAGTAATATATATAT
>NW_022900938.1:18833722-18859158 GCF_012274545.1 Fukomys damarensis
TAGCTAGTGAATCCATAATGACTCATTTAACTGTATAAGTGAAAATCATATGTGCTATATGAACTGTTTTTTTGTTTTGTTTTGTTTTTGGTACCAGGGATTGAACTTGGAATCTTGGGCTTGCAAGGCAGATGGCAGAAACACTGAGCTAAACCCCCATCCCTGAACTGTTTTAATAAAGTTAAAGCATTTTAAATGAAAATACATTCAAGAAGTTCATATAGCTTTGTGCAGTGGTGCACTCCTGTAATCCCAGCTACTGGGGAGGCTGAAGCAGGAAGATCACTAATTTAAGACCAGCTTGAGCAACAGAGACTCTGTGTTGTATTTTTTAAATTAAATTAAATTTTTAAAGAAAAGGCTGAGAGTATAGTTCAGTGATGGAGCACTTGCCTAACATGGGTTCAATCTCCAATATTAAAAAATGAGAAAGAAAGAAAAAGAAAAAAAGAAAAGATGTAGTGAAACTATATGTAAAAATACACACACACACACACACACACACACACCCATACCAAAGGGTATGTGATCAACAACAATGCAAGACAATTAAAGCATAGGATTCCAGGTAATGGTTACACCAGACAAAGGAGACAAAAGGTTGGTTAAGGAGGAATCTTCAGAGTCAGAAGTGTTTTATGGGTGTCCTGGTTTGATCGAGAATGGCCCCCAAAAGTCTGTGTTCAGACTTGAAAGGTGCTTGGATCATGGGGGTCCATGGATGAGTTCATAGTTGAATGTGATCTTAGAAGTTGTGGCCTAGGTGAGGGAGATTGGTCACAGGGGTATGGCCTGGGAGGGTATATCTTGTCCCCAACCCCTTCCTGCTCTCTCTGCTCCCTGGCTATCATGAATTGAGCGGCTTCTTCTACCAAGCCCTTCTACCACAATGTTTCTGCCTTGGAGCTAACTAACCACGGACTGAATCCTGGTTCTGTAGTCATGAATCAAAATAAGTCCATCCTCCTCTAAATGGTTAGGTATTCTGTCCCAGTATTGGAAAGGTGACTAATACAGTGAGTGATGGCTTCACTGATATTCTTTACACCATTAAAGCTATCTCTCCCTAATATGTGGAATCTAAAAGAGCCTACAAAAAAGTAGAAGGAAGATTACTAGCTAAGAGAAAAAGAAGAAGGGGGAGGGGTGCAAGGGTGAGTAAAGGGGCAATGGATATGACCAAAATATATTCCATATTGAACCTCTCTAAAAAAAATAAAACTAGGGAAGGAGGGCAGGACAAGGTGGGCAGTGGGGAGTGAAAATGATCAAAGCAGGTTATATGTGTGATTACGCCATAATGAAGCTCATCAATCTGTATAGCCAATAGGCACTATTTTAAAAGGTGTGAAACAAACAAAATAAAATAAGGCTACCTAACCAAATAGGTGGAAGGTTAGAAGAGAACCATGCCTATAGATCAACAACAATGCCTCAATAAAATAAAATTATGTATCTGAGATATTTAAAAAAGAAGAAATGAAAATAAATTATGTGTACAATAGCATAGATTATATATTTATATAAATGCATATTCATATAGATCTTTATTTAAATGTATATTATTTATATAAGTGTATATATGCATGGTGTGTAATATAAATGCATATTTATATAGAAATATATAAATTTCATTTCAAAATAGGTAGTAAAGAGGGCCTTAGAAAATATTTTTTATAAAGGTCTGTCTGGCCAGGGATTTAGCTCAGTGGTTCGGTGGCCTGCCTTGCAAGCACAAGGACCTGAGTTCAATCCCCGGTACCAAAACAATAAAATAAAATAAAAAAAAGTCTGTCTGATATTGTGGCAAACCACTGTTTAGCCACACAAGTGTTTGTTTTCACTCTTACTCTGAACCTCTGTGTGGTACTGTATCACTTTAAAGGCACTGCATTATTACAGTGGGCTGTGATTATGTAGTATGTCCTTCATACTGTAAATTTCTTGAAGGTTCTTGATCTTCCAGAATACAAAATGTCTTGAGTGGAGGAAGCACTCACTAATTTGGTAAATGAAAAAAATAAGGTAACTTAGAGCTTTCATTTTTTAGATAAGCAGGTTTAATGAAGGCACTAATTTATGCCACATAATTACCCTTCTACATTCTGGAGTTCATCAGAAACTCTTAGGAACGTAACATCTGAGGTACCAGGAGAACATCTACTCTTAGACGGAAGATGTTTAGCTTATCAATGTTTGGTCATAGTTGTTTAAGTCTAAGATAGCCTAGTAAGATTTCAAAAAAATCCTCCATAGCTCTGTTTATGAAATAATAACAGTTAAAATTCACTGAGTATCTGTTATGCTTTTGCATGATTTTAACCTCTCATAACAAATTTACATAGAATTTTTATAGTACATAAGATCCTAATGACATAATTGACAATGTGAAATAGGAAGAAAAGGGCTAAATGTGTAGGGAAAGTGGAAAAGGTAATAAGGGAAAAGAAAAAACTATGAGAAAATGGAAATAAAGTGTTTGCAAATGGGGAGGGTAGGAGGGGGGCAGGGACAAGAGTAAAAAACGAGAACCAAGACCTGTCATGTAAAGGTACAAGATCCCAATGATGAATGTAACTGTACTGTATACCTAAAATGTACCGATAAACTCAATGAGAGAGAAAAACAAAAAAGAATCTTTGACCCTATTTTGCCAATACATGAATTATGATACTTCAAAGGTTAAGAACATTTTCCGTGGCTACAATGTTGGTGTTTGGGGAACAGGGATTAGATATCGGATGGTTTTATACCAGATTTGCTGCTTTCAAACATATATATCACCTGAGATCATTTCCATGTTTTTTGTTTATTTCCTTGTTTTTTATGTCTATAGGTTCTTTAAAAATAGAAGGCAAAAAGGCCTTTTCCATTTGCTGAGGCCAGAGAAGGACAAAATTACCTGTAAAGAAGATTTAGAGATCCATTGATTAAGTACTTATAGAACGAAACAATGGTATTAAGTATTTCACAAGAAGAAAGTCACTAACTCGATACAAGTTCTCAGCGTTACTCTCATTGTCTAATACCATATGTGGAGCTTTTTCTTCCAAAGCAGACCCAAGACACTTTCATACACTAAGGCAGCAAGAGTCACTGGAGTGAGCAACAACTTTCTACACACCAGGCACACAAACGATGGCGTGGGAAAGGAAGCCACCTGGAAGTCCTATTTTGCACAAAATTCCCACAATCTCCTCAAAGAAACAGTAAAGTGTGTTTAAGTAGTAAAAGTGTGAGGTCCCCAGAAATAAATTCCTGACCAGAAAAGGTAGATAAAGTGTCTCAAAAGTTGTGGGAGGCTCCAACAAGGAGGCTAGTGGCAGTATCCAGGAAGAGATGGTAGCAGCAAAAGCCACAGTAGCGGTAGAAATTGGAAAACAGTGATTGTAGTTGTGTTAACTTTTTGTAGCTCAGAGCAAATACCTGAGAAAAACAATTTACAGAGCGACAGATTTTTGTTTTTTTGACTTACAGTTTAGAGGCTTTAGTCCATGGTCAGTTGTTTCCATTGCTGTGGGCCTGAAGGAGGCAGAGCATCATAGTAGAAGGGCACGGCACAGGAGACCTGCCTGTCTCGTGGCAGCCAGGAAACAAAGGGCAAGGCAGCCAAAGAGGCAGAGGCCAGAGAATGGCTTCATTTCTAGATTAGACTACTAGCACTGGCCCTGCAAATCTGGACTGTAACACATGAGATTTTCTCCACAAATCCTCAAAACATAGCATAGCAATTATATTACTAATCAAATATCATGGCAATTGTCATCTAGTTCTTAATCATTCTTTAAACTGATGTGGTTGGAGGAGAGCTACTTGTATTCAATGCATTAAGCTTAGCATAATACAGTAAGACAATTCTGCATAATCGTGCTCAAGGTGTAAAATCAGACTAGGCCTATAACATCTTAGGCAATAGTCAAATGAAAATTTGTCACTTGTGACAACTGGATGGCTAGTTATCAAAGGCATTACAGATGGTTCTCTGACACTATAGACAAACAGTATGGAAAACTTACAAGTCAGAAAAGGTGTTCGGAGGCTGATGATATTTTTGTCTTAGAAATCTGATCTTTTGATCATGGACATCAAAGACATTTTCAATCCAATTTATTATTTTTGTAGCTGTATTGAAATGCAGACAGATGTGCAGGCTATATCTGAGTTTGAATGGTACTAGTTCTAGAGAATAGAAGAGATACTTCAAATTATTTTTGCCTCTTGGAAGTAAAAGCAGCAAAAAAATGCTCAAATAAGGTAATTTGGGTAGCAAACCCATCAGTACACCCCACAACAAACTCCAACTCTGGAATCTTTCAATGGTAGTAGCCATAACTGTGTCTTCTCTGCTTTTCATAAGCCATCTTACTTTGTAAAGTTAATTTGGATAATGACACAATAAACCCCAAAACAGAAACCACTTAATCAAAACCAAGATATTTCAATAAGGATATACTATTAAAATTATTAAAAGAGATGGAACTACTCAAGAAAAAATTAATCTCACAATGAAGTTAACGTTCCCACCATTTTGGATAAATGCTCCCAAGCATTGCTTTGGTAGTGTCTTTCCTAAGAGTCTTAAAAGATTGATAAAAGATACTCCTAAAGGTCTTCCAACTACACTTCAAACTTGGCACTAATTTATTCTTTTCTTTCTTGTTTCGAGGGCTGGTAGGGTATAAACTAAAGGAGGTTTTGGCAGAAGGATGAGTCCTATCATCATTAGTGGATACACAGGGTCAAAAACGTCGATCTGGACTCCAGAAAATATGGAGAAAGTAGGATGACCAAACTGGACATCCTGACAAAAATGGCCTGAAATGAATGGGAGACCAAAATGACAACAAGGGTTTTGCAGAAGGTTTTCTTTTATTGAGGAAGGTGTCTGATGATGGCTATGGTTTAAATACTCATAAATAAATAATGTATATCAATGCCCAGTGGCTATTTTTTTCAAAACAAATAAGGAACAATCACTTACAATTAGTTTTAAAAAAGACTGCCAAATGGAATACACATGAGATTTTGTCATATCATATCTTGGCAGGCAGAAACATAAATATGTTAAGAACCAAACATCATGTTTTTCACCTCTATTTATTTTGCCTAAGTGGAATTCCTCCACTTGGCAAATAAACTTCTCTTACCCAGCAAAATCCAGTGTGAGTCCTAAACCATTTCCTGTGAGCCTAATTCCTTTCAATAAGGCATTAAATCATTTTATAGCAGACACCAAATGCCTTCTTATTGCAGGGAATAGTACCATAGACTTATGTGCTCCAGATTTTTCAAGATTCTATTGCAAACAAAATGATTCTTTATGATGTAATATTCCACCTAGTTTATTGCTTTTCAGAATTTCTATTGTTGAGTAAAGGATCTCTGCCCATCTCTGCTACTTCTTAAAAAAACGACCTATTCCCCAACTGCCTATGACAGATCTAATAAAACTCAGTCTATCACAGTAGCAGCGATGGTCATGCCAGTGTCACAGTGTGGCTGGTTCGCTCATTTCATTTTGAAAATGAGCCTGCCCTCCATCTGTCTAAGCCAAATGTCCTACATTTTGCAAGCCAGGCCTCTGGAGCATCATCACATGAAATAAGGAGGAAGACACAGAATGGCCTCCCTCCTGCCCGCTTCACCTGCTGTGCTCACAGACAGGTAGTAACACAGAGAAAAGAACCCCAACTGATTCCTCTAGCATCAAAGTTATTTGAGGGAGAGCAAATAGTCCTTTTATCTTGCATACATTTTCAGGAAGTGAGTTAAAGGTGAATTTTTTCATGATGCAAATACAACTACTCTGCAAAGCAAAGGAAAAGACTAAAGCTATGAAAGGCAATTTCTTGTGTCTGTGTTCTATCATCTTACCTTAATTTAATAGTAACATCCAAAGAAACGGCTCAAGATTGGAGAATTTGAAAATATTGAGTCTTTTGGATAGTTTCCAAGGGTCATCAACCAGGCTGGCATAATGGATAATATTCCTTACTCCCTGGTTATTGAACAACATTAGCCAGCATCTCTTAGTCCATACACGTTTCTGGTTCAAAGATCAGAAAGGCTGCAGCTAGAGGTTGAGTTCAAGGATGCCCTGGAATAGTGTCTTGGTATAGGAAGTGTCCTTCTTTGGCTGTTTTCTCTAGTGATCTTGTATGGTGGTCCAGAGCTACACTCAATCCTCCCAGGGTACAGTCTTATTTGTTTGTTTGTTTGTTTTTTTGTATTCATGTAGTAGGAGGTTTCTTTTCTGGTCTCCAGAAGAATACAAATCTGTCAGAACACCCATCAAGAGAAAAATGTATGTGAAATCACTTGTTTTAGGATTTATATGACTGATGAAGACGCTTTATAACTGTAACAGATGATTGGGAACTACACCACCCTCTAACTACTTCCTAATAGCTGCTCACCACTGCAGCTCAAGCCAGGAAATTCAAATATCTACTGCCCAAATCAGAGTGATTGGTTGCTTTAACATGAAAATGACAACAATTTTTTAAAAGTAATTCACTAATTTTCTGTCAAAGTTGGGCCCATGTGTGAATTGAGTTGATTCAACAGGCACAATTTCTCTCTGAACATAGCTTTTAGATAACATGTTTCAGCCATTTCCTATGGACCTATGTGATCTTGGGAAAGCTATTCAACCTTTCTGAGCCACAGGTTCTTTATCTGTAATGTGCAATATCCAGGGTAGTTATAAGATTAGTATGTAAGTAACCTAGTACAGTGCTATGTAAATATGGTTGGTGTCAGCTCCAAAATTTATATATAGAAAATTTTTAAAATGAAAAGTAAAATTTGCACTGGAGTCTTTCATTACAAAGCAAAGACATGCTTTCACTTGGATGTTTTCAGTATGTGCTAGTGAGGTCCACAGAGAAGATGGTGGATGACTTTGAATCACAATGCCCTGCCCCAGGTTGCCGGCAGAGGCGCTGCATATGATGCAGCCTGGTTTGGTATGATTACAGGCAGTATTCATTTAATGACCAAGTTATGAGTTATGTTTCTGCGGCTAGATAGCTGAATTGGTCACAAAATAAGGAATGTATATAGCATTATAATATTCAGAACGAAGAAATGGGCAAAAAAACTCCAACTTGGTGACTTTGCTTTTATTTGCATAACTCTTACATGCAGTACTGTAACGTGTAACAATATAAAACTATAGTCCTGCACTGTACAGTGCAATCCGCAAAAATCACAAACAAGGAGTACTATACAAAAAAAGACAACATTGATTCTCTATAAACAAGATGTACAGAACTGTACCCCCCAAAAAAGCACACCTCGGTGTTAAGTCTGAACGCTCGGTCGTTAACCAGTATGTCGTTAAACGAGGAATATCTATTATCTTGAAAACCATACAATTTACTATTATCTCACTAAGGTAAAGCCAGTTTTGTATTTTTCCTGCCTTATGTACAGTACTGCTCTAATATTTAAAAATTTGTATTTTCTCTCCCATAAATTCTAGTCAAGTCAGTCAAATCTGTCTTTTTTGTTAGTGTTTCAAAATGATCTTGTAGGATAATTAAGTTCCAAGTTTCCCCCGCCCTCATCATGGGCACTATTAAAAATTTTTAATTATATAAAAATAGCCCTGGGCCAGGATTCAACTCAGTGGTGCCACCACCTGCCGCGCAAGCACAAGGACCCGAGTTCGATCCCTGGTACAAAAAAAAAAAGTAGCCCTGAAATAAAAATCTGGAATTTAGAGCATCTATTCCAAATGTTCAAAAAAGGAACAAAAGAAAAACCAAGAGTGTTTCTTGTACAGTATAGCACATCTACCCAGAGATCTTCAAAGGAAGAATCTGGGGGCTGGACAGAAAGGGGAGGAAGGGATGTGGGTAATACGTTTTCAACTGAAAATAATTCATTTTCAAATCAGCTCAATAATATCCAAAAACATCATTACACTCTTGACAAGTAAAAACTGAGTATTCTCTACCTCTCGCACATCCACATATCACACATAATTTAGTGGAGGTAGAGTTAGAAAATTAACAACGCATAGAAAAGGAGCACTTGCTAGTCTTGTATTTTTTTTCACCGTGAAACAGATAAGGTCATGCATTTCCCTAAAGATTTTACCTGGTATGGAAGTTAAAACTGGAAATGGCTAAATTAAACCCCAACATGTGCTCAGTAATATTTGTCATTTATGAAAAAAGGGAGAGGGAGATGCTTGGATATAAACTGATCCTCTCAGTAGGTCACCTCTTCATCCTCTGGAAACCAAGAAAGTAAGGACTTTTGGTTGTTGCACTTTCTTAGAAAGTGTGCCCTTAGGACAGCTAGAGGACACTCTCTACTTTTAATTCCAAGGGAATCCAAAGGCCAAAAAAACCCACTTTTCAATCTCTTTCCTGTCACCAAATGCGAAACGACACCGCACAGTGAATGGTGAGCATCCTAAATCTTTCCTGGTCTCGTTACAGACCGAAATAGTACCAACACAAACAAACAAACAAAAAACCAAACAAAAAAACTGAGAGCAATTCTTTTAGCAGAGGAAAAAAAGAGTGTTATCCCTTAAAACGTGCGTCGTAGAGGTAGAAACTACGTCTCCCAGCATGCAGCGCGACGCGACCAGAACGGTGCATGATGGGAAGTAGAGTTTCAGCGTCTGTAAGGCTTGGCGTTTCCTCTGTCTTCCCGATTCCTACCTGTCTTCAATCCTCAGTATTTCAACGCTAAGTTTAAGAAACTGAGAGACTCACATCTTCGGTTCATTTCTATTCCTAACGGTTTCCTTTCCCAGTAAAGCAACTGCTGGACAGACTTCCGTTTCCGGTTGGCTCTTAGCCTTGGAAACGAGCAGACAACAATTTTGGTGGTTATGGCGGGAATGAATAACTCACAAATTCCGGACGGAGAGTTCACCGCGGTGGTGTACCGACTCATCCGCGATTCTCACTTCTCCGAAGCGGTGCAGGTGCTGGCCGCTGAGCTGCAGCGGAGCCCGAAGAGCCGCGCCGGCCTGTCGCTGCTGGGCTACTGCTACTACCGCCTGCAGGAATTCCTGCTGGCCGCAGAGTGCTATGAGCAGCTGAGCCAGCTGCACCCAGAACTCGAGCAGTACCGCCTCTACCAGGCCCAGGCTCTGTACAAGGCCTGCCTCTATCCAGAGGCCACTCGGGTCACCTTCCTCCTCCTGGACAACCCGGCCTATCACAGCCAGGTCCTCCGCCTGCAAGCTGCTATCAAGTACAGTGAGGGCGATCTGCCAGGGGCCAGGAGCCTAGTAGAGCAGTTGCTGAGTGGGGAAGCAGGAGAAGAGAGTGGGGGAGAGAATGACCGCGATGGCCAGATCAACCTGGGTTGTTTGCTGTACAGGGAGGGCCACTACGAAGCTGCGTGTTCTAAGTTCCTTGGGGCCCTGCAGGCTTCAGGGTACCAGCCAGACCTTTCCTACAACTTGGCGCTGGCTTATTATAACAATGGGCACTATGGCCAGGCTCAGAAGCATATCTCCGACATTATTGAGCGTGGCATCCGTCAGCACCCTGAGCTCGGCGTGGGCATGACCACTGAGGGCATAGATGCTCGCAGTGTTGGCAACACCTCAGTCCTCCACCAGACTGCCCTGGTGGAAGCCTTCAACCTCAAGGCAGCCATAGAGTACCAGCTGAAAAACTACGAGGCGGCTCAGGAAGCCCTCACTGACATGCCACCTAGGGCAGAGGAAGAGTTGGACCCTGTGACCCTGCACAACCAGGCACTCATGAACATGGATACCAGGCCTACAGAAGGACTTGAAAAGCTACAGTTCTTGCTCCAACAGAACCCCTTCCCTCCAGAGACTTTTGGCAACCTCTTGCTGCTGTACTTTCCTCACACCCTATCTCTATGAATTCCTGGATGCCATGATCACTTGCCAGACGGCTCCAGAAGAGGCCTTCATAAAGCTCGATGGACTAGCAGGGAAGCTGACTGAGCAGCTCCGGAAACTCACCAAGCAAGTACAGGAAGCAAGACACAGTAGAGCTGATGATACTGTCATAAAGGCATTGAATGAGTATGACGAAACTCTTGAGAAATATATTCCCGTGTTGATGTCCCAAGCAAAAATCTACTGGAATCGTGAAAATTATCCAATGGTGGAAAAGATCTTCCGCAAATCTGTGGAATTCTGTAATGACCACGATGTGTGGAGGCTGAATGTAGCTCATGTTCTGTTCATGCAGGAAAACAAATACAGGGAAGCCATTGGTTTCTATGAACCCATAGTCAAGAAGCATTACGATAACATCTTGAATGTCAGTGCCATTGTATTAGCTAACCTCTGTGTTTCCTATGTCATGACCAGTCAAAATGAAGAAGCTGAGGAGTTGATGAGGAAGATTGAAAAGGAGGAAGAGCAGCTGTCGTATGTTGACCCAGATAAGAAAATCTACCATCTCTGCATTGTGAATCTGGTGATAGGAACGCTCTATTGTGCTAAAGGAAATTACGACTTTGGCATTTCTCGGGTTATGAAAAGCTTGGAACCTTACAATAAAAAACTGGGAACTGATACCTGGTACTATGCCAAAAGATGCTTCCTTTCCTTATTAGAAAACATGTCAAAGCACATGATAGTGCTTCGTGATAGTGTTATTCAGGAGTGTGTGCACTTTCTGGAACACTGTGAACTTCATGGCAGAGATATACCTGCTGTTATAGAGCAACCGCTTGAAGAAGAAAGGATGCATATTGGGAAGAACACAGTCACTTATGAGTCCAGGCAGTTGAAAGCTTTGATTTATGAGATTATTGGATGGAACACATAATGATGTCTGTTAATGACTTTAATTATAATGTAAATTTTTTAATTTGTTAAGTAAATTTTACAGTTTTATTTGTATTTAGCCTTTGGCATCTCTATAACTGTTACATGTTGAACTTTGTATGTTTCAGCATTATAATAAAAATAGATAAAACTTGTTTTGAAATTACCCCAAATATTAAATAACTTTGTCCCAAAAAAGAGTTGTGAAAAGATCAAAACTGATGAAAGATGTTTTGTCTGTTAGAACTTGTGACACCTATTTGTCTTTTTTAAATTTGGTGCTTTGATGTTTCGTGAGGGTTCCTGCACAGGGAGGAGACACTAACTCCAAAACTCAGAAGTAATTCATGTATTGGATGTGTAGGCTTTTAATAGTCATTTCAGGGATTGTTTGTTTCATAACTTATCCTCATAATTGTATTAATGTAGAATGCACAGTTTTACATAGTATTTAAGGTATACTGATAGTTAAGATATTTCCATTGCTTTAACAAAATTTCCTTAGATTATAAATTAATTTATGGGAAGATTCAGTGGATAATTTTCTTCACTCAAATTACAGTGCTGTGGTATAGAGACAATAAATAATTATCAAAGAAACAATTTTTCCATCATTTTTCTCCATTAGTTAATAATTTGAATGTATGAACAAGATATGCTATTTATGCTTTTCATAACAACTTTGTTTTCATTTATCTCCCATAATGACTAAGAGCAGAGGTACCCTGATAATTCAGTTCTTAATTACTGCCTTTATGCTTTCAATTTAGTATATGCTTTAGTTGTTTCCATACTGTAGTATCTTGGGTAGGGAAAAGTCTTTCATGTTGGTCCCACAACCTCACCACACTCCTTTCCATGCCTAGCTCTGATAAGAGGTCAATTCTGAAAACAGAATCATAATGTTAATTTCAATCCACAACTTCCAAAATAGTTTTTCTTGGGTCGTATTAGGAACCCCACACATTCTGATCAGGCATTTTATTATCTAAACCCTGTAGGAGTTTTAATATTTTTTTCTTCTCCCTTCACTTCTTTTTCTCCTTAAGTGGATCCCCAACTCAACTTGGCTTACAAAAAAAAAAAATAGAACTATTAGATTGACATACAATATTGCTGATTTTTTTACCTATCTACAAAAGTGATCTTAGTTAGTGTAATTACTTTCTACTGAATCTCAATCTAATTTCTTTGTCAACCTAATTGCTTTCCCCTGAAAGTAAGCCTTGGCATAATGAATTGATTTGTTTTCTCCTTTAGGGAAAAACTACTTTGTCACAGGCTCAGCATAATTCCTCAGTAGCATGAAGTCCTAAGTGCTAAGTTCTATTAGATCAGAAAAGCTGACTTACTGTGAAGTCAATAATTTTGAGTTTATAGCATTTCTAATCTTTAGTATCTGAGCTGCTACCATTTACCAGTTATGCTTGATCTCACACTTGGAGGACAGTCAATGTTTAATGATCTCTTCAGGACATCTCAAGGCACATTTTACATCTGGTCATTGTTCTTTAACAACTTCTGTATTAAAAGTATTGCTGCAGTAGCTGCACTACCCTCTCAATCTCTGTAACTCTTTAAGATTTGGAAAGTAAGTGAACTAAAATCTTACTTTCAACAACCACATTGAAATTCAGTTTTTTCCTATTTCCCCTAAACCAAACTATTTTTAAAAGATATAAAGTAAGTAATGTGAACCAGTCAAAAGTAAATGTTTTCCAGATTCCTTTTGCAAACAGCCCAGCCCTTATTCTGTTACAATTTATTTACCCAGGTGCTGTGTGTTTATGGTTTGCATGTATGTGTAATTTAGCTTTCAGAACGTAAAACACTTTTCAGAATAGTTTTTAACCCCTTGATGCTGGGCAGTTGGAATTTTCTGCCTAGCAATGGATTAGGAAACTGACTGCTCCTACCACTCAATTTTGATATTTGTTCTCTTCTTTATCCTGGCTCTCCAGGGAAGAATCCATTTGGATGCAGATTTAAAAGTCCAGGATCTGGAGCTGAGGCTTGGAGGAGCTCATTCCTAACTCCTCTGCACTTGTTGCCCTTTATTTTTAGGATAATAGCATTAAAACTCACTTTCTAATGAATCAAATGTTTTCTTTTTTGTTTTGGGGTTTTTTGGGGTTTTTTTGAGGGGGAGTTGAGACAGGGTCTCCTGTAGTTGAGACTGACCTGGAACTATGTAGCCTAGGCTGGTCTCGAACTCACAGCAATCCTCCTGCCTCAGCCTCCCGAGTGCTGGGATTACAGGCATGCACCACCACACCCAGCTGTTGAATCAAATGTTCTGCTTCTTGAGTCTAAGAGGCAGAGGACTTTACAGGGACCCGCATATTTTGCTATTTGATCAAAAGCCTTCATCCTTAAAGCTCTGATAAAAACCTTTGTTCAATGTTCCTAAAATATACCTGTTAGAACTAGAACTTTTCTTGACAAACTATTTCCCTATACATCTATAAAGCTTTTAATATTTCTTCATATCTGCAGTCTATTTTAAAAGGACCAAAAATAAGTATTTCAGTCTTAAACCTGGATCTCCATATGCACACATACAAAATTTGAGCATGTCTTTTGTACACGAGTACATGCATCCTTTTCCCCGAGATGAGCTAGAACTTGATCTTTCTGTAAAGAACCAAGACTCCTTTGATGAGTAGACACATGACATGCATACTGAAAGGTTTGTATTCCTGACAGTTCCTCTTTGAATATGGCCTCAGCTGTGGCATGGATGTTCACACTACTCTCACCTGTGAAGGTCCAGTGTCCAGTGGCTAACTCTGATTTAGTCACAGGAAGTAGGTCCCTGGGAAACAGGAGAGCTCTGTAGGAATGGAGTTGGGTCATGTGTGATGACACAGCCTCCCTGCGGGGGCAATACAGGCACATCTATCAGGTCTACAGGAGCACCTTGGAATCCATACAGAAGTGTCAAATATTAGGTTTGTCCAAATATTAGAGGGATTTGCTTGTAGAGGGCTATGGGTCAGATGCCCAAATACACAAAATTAGGAAATGTGAGATAAGTGACTCAGAGGGGGACCTTTAAGGGAGTGATTTTTGAACCCTTCTGCCCCACAAACCTCATAAGGGTAGTGAGTAGCTGGCAGAGAAATATGAAGCACACCTTGAATGCCCAGAACTCTTCTGCTGCATTTAGACTTTAGAGCCCCATCCTTCTCTTAAGGTGAGATGCTGTTTTGTTTGTTTGTAGATTAAGGGCCCAGGATGTAGCTCAGTGGCGCCCCGCCTGCCTGGCAAGCACAAGGTCCTGAGTTTGATCCCCAATATAGGGGAATGAAGGGGGGGGACCAGATTAAACAAAAAAAAGAGTAGATTCCAACTAATGTTAGCACAACTAAGTACAATGGATATAATGGGACTACTACACAAGGATGGATTTGTTTGTCCATCAGCCAATATGAGGCCCAAACAACAGATTACATTAGAAAACACAGTGGAAAATGGGTTTATGTGTCTTTTGAGAAGAAACATGTGCCAGAGGCCAAACACAAACACAAGTAACACGATGGCTCTTACTTAAGACTTTATTTTTCTTGGGCAGAAATTTTTACCAGGATTTAAGTCTGGCAGCTGACAATGTTAAGTCAACATAATTGCTTGAAGTTTGTCTGGAATACATGTTGACTAATAGAATAAAGAGCCTATTTGAGGACAAAGTGCAAAAATATGAAGTAGACAACAGATGCCAAATGGAACTTGAATGCTTTTTCATGGATGAAAAATGAGGAGGGACTTTATGTACCACAGTTATGTGCCATTACTCTGATGAGAATCCTGATATATTTGTTTCAATTTAATAATGACACACAGCTGGATAGGATACAAAATATTCTGGGTAAAACAAGATCCAAAAAAATTAAAAATATGAAACTAAATCCAGTAAGAGACAAATTTTAGTACCAGGGGCTTTAAAAAAAAAATCATTTTCCGGGGAGATGTGGACAAAATGTCACACGCAGAAAAGGTAACTTCGTTTAATTCAGTGTCAGTGTGAGCTGACAGTTTGAGGTCTACCCAGAATGGCACTTACTAGTATAGTGACTAGATTAGGGGAGGCAATGGCCCTACTCTGGGAGATGTGTATTCAGGTCTAGATGTCACTTAAAAAACATCAACTGAAGATGTGGCAAGGATTCGGATGGTGAAGGGTCTAATAAATGACATAAGCAAAGGACTGGAGGTGTGGGGGAACATGAAACCTGTTTTAAACACTCTAAGAGCTGCCAAAACATGTAGACAATTATTTACAATACAGAAAGCAGAAGTTGTATTGACAGATGGACTAGAAGTAAAGGAAGATAGACTTTAGCAAGAAAAAAAAAATCTCAATACTTAAGAACTTGAAAGTGGCTTCCTGGAAAAGCAGTAAATTCCCACTTGTTTACAGTCAATGTTCAGGAAGAGTGGCTGTTGGTGGCCTGGAGAAGGCGGAAGGTTACAGAGCAATTGTGTAAAGGGTAGGTAGAAGAGGGACTGATTTCTAAGGCTCATTCAGTCTAAGCCTACACGTCAGGTAGAAAACTGTAACCAACTAAGTATTTGAAAAGGTAAAATCTTAGTGTGGCTACAGTTACTGAAATGTATTATGTAAGGCAGAACTGAACGCGGCTCATCAGTCATTCCCAAGAGACTGGACAACTACAACCTTCTCTCCAAAGTGAGAGCCAGGCAGGGACAAAAGTCAGGATCTGTGCACATGTCCTTGACTACCAGAGGGGCTATTTATGGGTACACAATGTATCTTTATTTTTCTGAATACAGCATCAAGCTGTCAATAAAGGTTATAAGAAATCAATATGAAATAAAAATTTCTGTAAACGATAAGCAGTTTTGGTATTGTTTATTTGTTCCCAGCACATCTTTTAAAAAATCACACATGGGCATTTGCTCATAGAACAGTACAGTCTAAGAAAACCAGTAAAAGGAGAATGCAAACATACACTGGAAGCACAGTATATAGACTGAGTTTGAGCCCTTGTGGAAAGCAGTGTGGCTCAGTTGAATTGACAAAGCTATGCTGGAATCTCTCAGGAATTTTCCTTCCCACTACATATCCCGTTTAGACTATAAAGGTATAGAGGACTGTTTGTATGCATTAGTTACAGCAGTATAATGGCTTACACACAAGTGCTCACCCACATGTAGTTCCCAAAAGACTACTACAGTACTGGCAGGAATACACACGGCCTTGGAGGAAGACTCGAGAGAAGATTATTCAAGTCAAGTTGTATCAAAGCCAAAGTATTTCAAAGGCTTAGCAAAAAAACTAAAACTAAAACAAATGAACCAAAAACCCTGACAAAAATGGTATCAACTTACACACATTTCTCATGAGATTCACCACTGCTCAGGAACGGAAATGCATTATTCTTAAGGCACCATCACACAGAAGGGCTGACCACAACATAAGGAGCAGAAATCCCCTTTCAGGCCCCGCTCCTAGGGAGCTGTGATCAAACATCCACAAGCATGCAGGGAGTGTCTCAAGGCTCAGTATGACACATTTGCCAAGCCACATCACAGGGCCACGATGTTGGACAGCAGGGGTGAAAATGTAGGAATGAAAGCAGATACAAACCCCACTGACTGATGAGATATATGTGAGAGCACAGGTGCACCATACACTCAAGTAAGTACGCTAGGTGATCCAAATCGACACTGTGGAGAGGATTCTCAGTATGTCTACATACAACTGCTTTATTCCTGACATGTTCCTGAACAGCAAGAGCCTTGAACTACTATAAAACTTTTTTTTTTCTTTTTTTGGTACCAGGGATTGAACTCAGGACCTTGCACTTGCAAGGCAAGTCCAAATCCCCAGCTCAAAACAGGTAACCTGTCTTTAAAGACCTACTCTCTCCCACTTATTTGAAGGGGCTATTTTATGGGAGTGGGAGGAATCTCAACAAGGCACTGTGAGTTTTTGGGCATACTGTTTAAGTAGTTCAATGTTTATAGAAACTATACCAGTACAAGTATTTCATGTCCTTTTAAATTTTCAAATAAGGTTAAGTATATTTCATAGGGCTCTTGTGATGCTCATGAAAAACACTTACAATGTGCCTTAAAATCATGTACATGCTACTTAGAAATTATATTAAAACAATTTATTTCCTTCTCTGTCTCAGAATGGGAATTCAGAATATCTGAAAAATGTTTTTGGCAATACTTAATGTATTGTTTTTACCTTGTGAAAACATATAAAATAATTTCCTTTGGGAACCAAAAAAGAAATCTTTTCATGTTCACAGAACTAAAGTTCCTGAATTCTGTCATGGTTCTTTGGCTTGAATGTGGTATATAATCATGATCCCATCCTTCTTTGTTAAGGAATTAATTGCTGTAGTTAGAAAAGCATGAGGCTGCTTATTCTTTGAGAAACTTCCAAGGTTTAAAAGGGACACACTTCAGAATCATGGAAGATTAAGCACCTAGGAATTTCACATTGATATAAAATGTAATTAGAGACTGATACAACCTAGGTAATAATATTGGTCACAGATTGTACTACATCAATAAAGCTATAAAGAATCAATTTTCTGTTTTTCAAATCAGTGAAAATATAAAGATGCAAAACTACGGTTGGAAGAAAAGCCAATATGCAAACAGAAGAAAAAACTGCTTCACACTCCCCTTGAAGAAAAAAAATTTCTTAGACCCAGGTCCATTTTATTAATAATATGTTTCTATAATATCTTGACATTTATACAAGCAGTTTTTACAGTTAAATTTCACACTGAAGACAAACACTATTTGGCTTAGGGAACAGAAAGCTGAGTAACTTACATCCTTCATATGAGACACTATTTCAACAGTTTAAGTAAACCTTTTACACGTTCTAGATTTCAGTATCAGTGCCCACCCACTCCCCCTGCAGGAAAGTGAAATTAGTAAGAATTAACCAAATATGTTGACATATGGCTCATTTGGGAATATAAAGACAGGCAAAAATCTAACTTCTATAACTCATAAAGCCAAAGTAAGAACATTCAAAATTCAATCCTAACCTGGCACTCGTAATAATGAAAATCAACGTGGCTAAAGAGTAAGTGGCAAACAAAAAGCTACTAAAGCTGTCATTAACTTCTGTCTCCGTGTTTGTTAAAATGTGGATATGCTTTCCACAACATTCCCTTTGGCTGCCTCCAGTACTACCACACACAATGTGTGAATCAACCCACAGTAAACAACTGAGTTCTAACACTGATATGGAACAGAAGTTCAAGCAAACCCAGCTGCATCTGAAGACCTAAGGAAACACACTTCAACTCAGGACTTCAGACCTTCTCTGATCAGCTACAGTTAAAGAAGTCGTAGCTGTGAAAGAATTTAACCAGGGAAAACCTCTGGGGCCAACACGCAAAAAAGTATTTTCAAAAATGCAATCTAAGACTTAGCTGCTAATACAATATTCTGAAAAAAAGGGTTCCTTGCAACATCTGTACCTGGTGTAATACACACTCTGATGGTAGCTCATCCTTTATTGCACTTTTATTTTCCAAAATATTCCTCAACACAGATATGCATACTAGAAGGCTTCCAGCTTCATGAATAACTTCAGAGTAATGGTGCGATAATACATAAGCACTTTAGGAAGAAAACTCCCAACTTTTCAGAGGAGGAAAGAATTTAATTCTCTTCTCTGGAAAAATACTGGACACAATGAACGCATGGCTTCCACAGTTGTTATGAAACAAAAAAAGATCAAGTTACTAGCATAAGACTAAACACTTATGCACTACTATAAATTGCACCAAACATTAAGGCAGCAGTTCTCTAAGGAGC
The DNA here is from genome assembly GCF_012274545.1 of Fukomys damarensis. Classification (NCBI taxonomy): domain Eukaryota; kingdom Metazoa; phylum Chordata; class Mammalia; order Rodentia; family Bathyergidae; genus Fukomys; species Fukomys damarensis. The sequence goes on from NW_022900938.1 coordinate 18,852,327, forward strand.
AATAAAGCCTGTTCATATTCTTTAGTATTAAATGGTACTTCTACCAGCTACAAGTTCCCATTCCCAATGAAGCCCCAGACCAAATGACATTATTGAATTTAAGTAAAAGATTACAAATATGACAATTCAAGAAAGAGAAGACAGTGTTATCCAGTACCAAAAACTCAATAGGCTATAGGCTTTTAAATTTTTCAATAAACTTAGTCAAAATGAATTAAGAAGCCTCATATAAACAATGTTCTCCTTACTTTGACTCTTATGAAGACATTTTTAGATACTTCAGGAATGAGAAGCATGGTTTAAGTGCTTTTGTGCATATTCATGAACGCAGTCCTCTACAGACACTAAGTCTATGCAGAGGCTCCTCCCAGAGGTGGTTGGGTGAAAGCAGGGCAAAGCTTTCCGATTTTCCAAATCAGAATGAAACAGTACTGATGAATGTTCTTGGGTTTAAAATGATCTCTGTAGAAATGATTCCAACTACAAAATGTAGTCACCATTATAAAACCAAGGTTGGGAAGTCTTGTATTCATTGGAAAACAAAAACAAAAACACATAAATCACTAGTTTCCACAAGGTTCATGTAGAACAGTGAGCATAATAATTTCAAGTGTTACATTTATAGATTCCTAATATCAAGTACAGATTTGAGGTTGTTGTAATCTAAACTCCCTGGGAAAGAATGTTATAACAATCACATGCAAAGGAATGAATCTGCTTATGAATGTTTTATTAAAAAATTATTCAGAAACATGTATACACTTCCAGTGAGATATTAGTACCCTACTAAATTTTACATTTTGATCACCAATTAGAGAAATCACCTTCATGAATAGATGCATTTTGTAAAGCTGAAAATCTTATAATTCTAGAGGCAGTCTCCTAAGTGTCCAACTATTTCAAGTCCTCAAAGGGTTTTAAGAAAAGATCTCCTGGAAATTTTATAATTAAAAATAAATCACCAATGAAGAGAGGCAGCTTCTAAAAAATAAATATTTAGTTTTGTTGTTAATCTAGTACTTAATTTTGATTTGCTTACAGATTTGTTAGTCTGAGGCCAATTTTAATAGCTAAAAATTATTATTTTGAAGTCTTAAAAATACTTTTTTGTCAATTTTAAATTTTCACTTTTCTGGTTAAGGCTACTTCAGATATAAAAGGTATCAAACTGCCCAAAAATACCTTGGAGCTGTTGCTACACAGGCAGATCATCTGCATTTTGACCTATATTATCTGATTAAACATTAATTTTAAAAAATTATCAAAAGTTAGGTATTTTATTAAGAAAAGAATCCATCTCAAAATGTGAATCATGAACCTTGACAGACAGTAATTTAAACTAATCATTTCACTTATTTTAATATCCAGGTTTGAATGTAAAAATGTTTTCTAAATGTGATTAATGCTCTCCTTATTATTTAAGAAATAGGATACTTCAAATTTTTGATTATGGTGTATGCATTAATAATTTCTTTTAAAATCAAGGTTAAACCAGTAATTCAAAAAAGGTATTAAACCATTAGGAACTAAATTCAAACTTTACTTTTATATGAAAAATTATCATGCTGCTGGGTAAATAAAAAAATGTTGTCACTGAAACTGTTGAGGGTTTGAAATTCAATAGCTGAACAATGACATTTTTTAGCCAAACAACTGTTTCAGCTAGAGACATTAGGGTTAGGAGTCTTCCTTCTGATCCTGCTGCAGTTTCTTCTGCAGCTCAGTCACAGGCATGCAACAGCAGAAACAGGACTCTGGGTTGGATAAAAACATTCGTTTTATGGTAACCTGTCTTTCACATATAATGAGTGGTGTCAGCTCTCCTTATAAAACATATTATGAATGATCTAGGATATAACAATAGGTTTCTTCAGTGATACAAATACAACTCATACCTCAGTACAAACAGAAAGATGGAGAACAAAAATGTGTCCCCTCACAGAGTAATTATATACCGGTAATTAGAAGTTTTACAATTGTATACTAATTTTGAAGAAAACTGTAGGCCAAGCACCTTACGAACTAAAGACATTCTAAGAACAGGCTGCCTATATTCTCATAAATATACTCCCTTAGTGGCCTACTCACAGTAGAATATCTCTTAGAAAACATATACATGTATCATCCTAAGTGGACTCCTTCTCCAGATATCTGCTTTGAGAAATAGTCTTTTTAAAAAAAGGCTAGACAAGCAATAGATGATACCCAAATCTGCCTGTTTCCAAAGAGGAAGCATCAATATAAACAGCTGGTAGCATCTTTCTCCGAAATAACTGGCAGACTTGTGCTAAGATTTGAAATGACAACCGTTGGCTGTAAACTGATAAACCTACAATGAGAGAGATGTAGGGATACTATCTGTCAATCCATAGATGAGAAAACAAACATATTAAACCAACAAACAAAAGGGTCAAAATATAGTCTATGATATATTTGATTACTGGTATAACCATTGTTGAAGACTTAAATGAAAAAAGTGACATTTTCCATAATGACACTAATAGATTATAAAAGGTTTCTGTTTCCAAAGATATTACTGGGATCCACATATTCTTTGACGGACTTCAGCATCCCAAAGCCGACATTAGAGATGCTTTCTTTTAGCCACTGCTTCCGTAACTTGCCCACTGGAAAAACAAAATAAAAAATGCTTCAATATACACTATGATGCTGGGAACCAATCAATCTTGTGACCACGAGTGAACAAACACTGTGTGATAAATGCTTTTATTCAAAAATGAGAAATGTTTTGCTTTATTTGATTTATTGAGCCCACCAGACTATCAAGCTCATTAAGCCCAATGCATTCCCAGGGGAAGTCTGTGCTGCATAGTGTCTCCTTTCTCTGTAAACTATGAAACAGAGATTGAAGGAAGCCTGGACTGAGATTACAGTCCATTTTACAAATAACAAGAAGAGAAAAACATGATTTCGAAAGAACCTATCTCTTGTCTTAACTACCAAAATATACCAAAGATTCAAAGAAAACGAAGCTAACTTAAGAAAAACATTATTTTAAGATGAATTTGTTGGCTATACTTACCCAAAAATTATAGTGTCTAGAACCTAAAGTATTTTAAGGAGCACAAAAACTTAAAAGGAAACAAAATCCTAACCTTTAATAGGCATATGGGGAAAAACTCTGGTTATAAAGCATAAAGCGTTTTGTTTACATTTTCTTTCACAGTGCTTTTAAATGCATTTGCATGTCCCCATGTAACAACAGCTGCTTTATTCCTACTGTTTTTCCATATTCAGAAATTTTGGGGCACTAAAAAAATCAGATGCCTAATCCATCTTACACTTAATATTTTGCTTTATAAACTATGTAATGTCCTCTCCTCTTTGTCTCTAATTTGAAAATAATGAATATGATGACTAGCACCATAAATTGTATTTTAAATGGCATTCAATGAAAAATAACCTTTTCTAAGGACAACTTTTGTAAGACAGGATATGTAAAAGAATTCTGACCTGTCAACTTGGTCTGGCATTGCAAAGTAAAGCAATATGCTGATTTATCTGCAGCAAAACGATGTCTTTTAATTTACAGTTAGGATTATGAGCAGTTAGGACTTCTCAGATACATGTATTATTGTAATAATTGTATTCTAATGGTCATTTTGCACAAATGTGCATTAATGATCTGAAGTCATCAACAGTGATTTAATTGGTTAACTGAAATGGGAAACCTTATTTCATTAAAGTGTTCAAGCTGTCACTCTAAAATGCACTCCCATTTATCAGGCGGCAGCGATACATCACAGCATCTGCCTTTCAGGATCCTTAACTACCACTGCAGCTCAACTCAAACCATCTTTTGTGTCCAGTTCTCCAGGAAACCATCAAATTGTCATCAAAATAATAAATGGCACAGTACCCTCAGTTATTTCTGCTTGGCTTTTAAAAATACTTATTTCTCATGTGAAGATGAGGGAAAATGAGGTTCAGCAAGAAAAACAATTATATTTAAAATGAAAAATTTTAAAGCTGCTCTAAAATCAGAAGCTAAACAGTATAAATTTCTATTTACACAATCTGCACTACCTAAAAGATGTTCTGCTGGGACCTTTTACCACTCCTAAGGGACAATCCATGACTATGCTTCAGCCTCAGTTTTCTTATCTCCAAATGGATTAGAATCACAGTCTCTTCAATTCTAATAGTTTGTGTGTTTAAGCACTAAAAAAGCTAAAAATCAGTCATTTCCAGATTTGTTCTGTTAATTAAAAAAAAAAAGCAACTACTCTGAGTGGCAGAAGTGGTATTGTCATGTTATACAAGCTATACAAGCTGAGGCAGCTCAGAGAGGGGTGAAGAGCAGTCAATGCCAGTCTCCACCGTTATCTGTAATATAGTTTCACTGAATGTGTCCTGTGGTTATAGATGTAATTGTCCTGAAAAGACTGCAAACAACTGCTCCAACAAGATGGAGCACATTAGAAGCTCAGCGGGATGCCCAACAGCTAGCTTGTCTGCCTGGTTTTACACCTCTAGTAATAATGCAATTCCACTAGGAGCTGAACCATCATCTGAGAAGCCACCCAACAGCCACTGCATATTTAATGAAGTCACTCACCAAGCGCTGGAAAACAGAAGGTGCTTGGAGTGCATCATTAGTTCTGTCAGAAGGATAATTTACACATCTATCTTGTCAAATTTTGTATGGTTTATACTTTTACAATAATCAATCTAACATACATTTGATTAGTGAACTACAAAGTTTAAAAAAAAGACAGTACAGCTAACAAAACTGTGGCCCCCTTCATAAACATATTTGATGAAAGAATTTAACCCCTTGGTGACAGAGGTTTGCAAGCTTCTTCTGCTATTGATAAAAGAAACTGAAATGGGGTTAGAAGTCATGCTTTATGCAATTAAAAGGACTAGAAATCTTTGGTTTTCCTTAGTAAGCATAAAAAAGAAAATACAGTTTAAGTAAAAACTCTCAGTGTGCCTGAATAACAAGGCAATTATTGGAAACAGTTTTGAGATTCTGAAAAACTTTCTGTGGTTGGCTCAAAGGCATCAATAAATTAAGACAACAAACCACCACAGGTCTGATTCCAGAGAAGGAAGACACTTCAAAGTAGAAGGGTCTTAGATGTATTTACAGGATACAAAAAAGATGGCCCATATACTGAACATTATAGAAAACTAACAGTGGAGGGATCTTTTTCTGCTTAAATTAAAAATGGAGTTAATCCTTTCACAGGAATTATTTCAAATAATGTACATAAGACTGGATAAACAGGTTTTATGTGTGTTCTGCAATATATAGTAGCTCCACACTCCCGTTCGGATTGTAACACACCCAAGGAATGGTGTATTTTGTGATATGATCAACAGCATAAAACAATTAGATAGATACGACAGGCATCAGGGGTAAAGTGATGTCATACATGCAAAATATGGACATGGTAGCAGACGTGCCACCAAACACTATTGTGAACTACTTTTTGTTGTCTAAGGGACTGAAGACTCAGTAGAAACTACCAAATAATTCCATCTTAAAAGGGATAAATCTAGGGCTTGCCACTCCAGAGGTCTTTTTAGTTAGATATATTTTAACTTTTCCAATCAGAAGTTTGACTATAAAATGAGAAAGACTTATTGATTCACTAAAGAGAATAAATTAAGAATAGCACCATAGACTTATAAGTTTACTGAAACTAAAACTCAAAAGTAGAATTCAGCCAAAGTAAAAAGCTGGCCATTATTATAACAACTATATTTTGGGGGCCATGGGTGTGTGGCTCAGTGGTAGAGCACTTGCATGGCAAGCACAGGCCCAGGCTGTGGTCCTCAGCAGCACCAAAGCAAAATTTAAAAAATAACAAGTGTATTTCAAAAGTTCTAGTTTGAGAACAGATACCTACTGAGCACTAATCTTGAGGTCAGATTTTTAAAACAACGGACAATTTCTACTCTTTGAGTGAATCTGTCTATGATAATGTGTCTTCGATTAGCATTGGGTTTCATCCTGAAAAGAGGACTTGGTTGTCCATTTCCTTGTGCTGTGAAGCTCATTTCTATGTGGTTGGTTCGTTTTTGCAGAGGTGTATACTGAATGTCTGCCAACAGACCTCTAACTGCTGGATGATAATACCCAGCCCTCAAGAGAATATGAGATGGGATTGTGACCAAAAAGATTCCATAGAAACTAAATTTAGTATTTCGTGCATAAAGGCCATACTTGATTTCTTTAAATCACCTGGCTTGTTTTCTACTAATGAAACTTTTGCTATCGGAAGTTGTTTAAGAATACTATGGACTTCACTAAAACAATTAAAATCCAATATAAGATCTAAGTATTGTCAATACTTAGAATGTCATTTTTAAATGCTAAGATTTCATCTATGCAGTTTGTACAATAAGTGCTTCTAGACCCTTGAGTAGATCTTTAGATATTAGGCATCTAAAAAAAAGTTTTTTGACTTTTAGGATGTTAACAGATGACAAGAGCTAGATTCAACCTGTCTTCAAATTTAAATCAGAGTAGCAATCAATGTCCATACAAAAGAGACTGATACAAGAGAGCAAGTCAGAAAAGAGGAGAGATTACAAAGAGAAAATGAGAAAATACTGTACATTTCTTAAAGATTTGGACCATGGTTTTATTCCTCTTCATAGTGTTACAATATAGTACATACATGCTACAAAGTAAGAAATCAACATATGCTATTTGAAATAAAAAGGAGGTATCTACAGTTATTCCTAAGCTACTTTAGAAATGGCAAATGGATTCAAATATCTAGGAAAATGCCTCGCAAGTGCAAGGACCCGAGTTCGATCCCCGGTACCAAAAAAAAAAAAAAAAAAAAAAAAAAAA
>NW_022900938.1:18859408-18911515 GCF_012274545.1 Fukomys damarensis
GAAAAAAAAAAAAAAAAAAAAAAAAAAAAAAAAATCTAGGGAAAGCAATCTGGGTTTCCTAAATTTCCTTTGATTGTATCTGCCTTGCATTCCCTATATTCTGACATTATTTCTTGGACATATTCAGAGTTACTCTACAATACCTTTGACAGGAGAAAGTATGTCATGGAACCTAAACTTCTCATTTCCTTCAAAATCTCTAGGACTCTAAATTCTTTTCATTGGTCCTCAACTGGGGTGATGTTAGCCCCCATGGAACATTTAGTAATATTTAGAGATATTTCTGGTTGTTGCAACTGGGACATGAACTGGCATTTACTGGGTAGAAGCCACAGATGTTGCTAAACATTCTACAGTGCACAAGACCACCCCCCCAAAAAGAAATCTGGCCAGAAATGTAAACAGTACCAAGATCAAGAAATTCTGGTATCTACAGTAAGTCCCCAGCATACAAACAAGTTCTGTTCCAGGAGAACATTCCTAAGTCCAACAGAGTGAGTCTTACACAGGACACCTGTGAAAGTTCACAACTCGAATGTTTGTAAGTTGGGGACTTATGTGTTTATCTTCTAAGAGCCCAACTATTTTCATAAAGGTGTACTTTGACAGCTACAACTAAATTAGCAGCACGTAGCTCCTGTTTGCAAAGCGATCTTACTCTAAACTTGAAGTTACTGATCAAACTGAGAGAATTTTTTTGGAAAAGGGGTAAGCAGAAGTTACACGGTAAGAACATCAGTGATAAATGACAGGGGTGACTTTATTTTAAAAGTTAACACCTAGAGACTTGAATCTAACATTTATTAAAAAGAAAAAGTTCAAGTCATAATTTTGGGGACATTTTTCCAACCAAAAGGTGAAAATAGGTATAAAATAAATTTTTTTTATAACACTATCTGGTAGAATGCTCTGCAAAAAAATGTTTATATCTGTACTGGTTTTGTTTTCTTTTGGTACTGGGGAATTGAACTCAGAACCGTACGCTTGCAAGGCAGGTGGTGGCACCATGAAGCTAAATCCCTGGCCCTATCTGTACTATTCAATACAGTAGCCACTAGTTATATGTGGATACAGAACACTTCAAATGTGCCTAGTTCAACTAAGGAAGTGAATTTTTAATTTTAATAATTTAAATTTAACATGTACCATACTGGCTTCTGAAATGAACAGCATTGCTGCAGAACATGAGAAATAAACTTTATCTATTGTCACCTCAACAGATGTTATACTTGAAAATACCTATCAGGATTAAGTGTTTACTAATCACATTAAATGATAAAAAGTTATATATTCTGTAACAATTTAAAATGTGAATTTTTCTTAGGCAAACATCTTATTTATAATGTTCTAGAAATAAAATTGCTTGAAGAAAATGTTCCTTTAGAGGTCCAAAGAGAAATGGTGTTACACAAGCCACCTATCCTCTCCTGATGGTTCCCTTGAGTCTGTAAGCTACTACAAACATAGCAAGTGGTAGAATACAGCAAACAAATACTGTCCCTGACCTGCTGTCTTGGACTGAACATCTGTAGCTGTATGGGGCAGGGAAAGGGAGAAGCAGTCTATTCTTGCTATAGATTTTGATAGTTTTCAAATCTGCTTAACCTGTAAAACAGCTGAAAAAGTGTAGCGCTAAACTGGTTTTAGAATTTGTTCTTAGAATCTAACTACAATACTGCTTCAGTGGAGCCTTCAGTGGTGGTGCACGTCTGCAATCCCAGCATTCAGGAGGATCCCAGTGAGTTGAGACCAGCCTGGCATACATAGTGAGTTACAGGCCAGTCTTAACTACATAGTGAGACCCTGTCTCAAAATACCAAAAAAAAAAAAAAAAAAATCGTTTCAGTGGAAAAATACAACCACCCTCTAAGTTCCGTGAAAACAGGCCAGTCACAAAAAAGAAACTGAAATACTCAAAGTGCAAAACAAATTTTCTATGACTCTTATGGTAAAATGATAAAGACTGAATGTTACAAAGGCTATACTCTCAAAAGATAAGGACACTGATACAGTCAAGATACAAAATAGTTCCACCATCAAAAGTTTCCATGTTTCCAGTTTACAGTCACCTCTTCCTTAGCCATGACTCCCAGAAGCCACAAGTCTGTTCTCTGTTTCTACAATTGTCATTTCAAAAATGTTATAGAATAATACTATAACCTTTTGGGACTGGCTTTTATACATTTGGGTAACTCTTTGGAGATACACCAAATTGTTTACAGGCATCAATAGTTCTTTTTTAAAAGATTATTGAGTAGAACTCCATGGCATGGCTGTACAAGAGTTTATTTACCAACTAAAGAGTAACTGGGCTGTTTCCATTTATTATGAATAAAGCTGATCCTGAATGATTGTCTGTCACTGTACATCTTCAGTGAAATGTTTCTTGTCTTTTGTCTATTTTTTCATAGAACTGTTTGCTTTCTGTTATTAGGTTTTGAGAATATTTAATATATTATATATAGATGTATCTTTTTTTTGGTACTGAGAATGGAACTTGGACTCTGCATTTGCAAGGCAGGCAGCGGAACCAGAGCTAAATCCCCCGCCTCACTTTACTCTATTTTCTAATTGGACTGTTTGCTTTTGCTATTAAGTTTTGAGAACACTTAATATACTATAGATGTATCTTCTGTTGCACATATTTTCTCCTACTCTGCACTCCATCTTTTATTCTCCTTGTGAGGTCTTTCATGGAATAAAAGTTCTTAATTTTGAGGGAATTTGGTTTGTCAATTTTTCCTTTGTGAATTATACTTTTGGTGTCCAATCTAAGCATTCTTGGTCCAGTTCTAGATTTTGAAGATTTTCTATTTTTTTCCTAAATGTTAGAAAGTCTTATGTTTTACATCTAATGTCATTTGATTATTGAGTTAATTTTTGTACAGATATGAGATTTAGGTCAAGGTTTGTTTTTGTTTTCCTTCACGATGTACGACTACTCCAGCACTATTTCTTTTCTTTTTTTGGTACCAGGGCTTGAACTCGGGTCCTTGCACTTGCAAGGCAGGCCACCAAACCGCTGAGCTAAATCCCCGGCCCCCAGCACTATTTCTTGAAAAAGATTTACTTTCTCATTAGGTTGCTTTTGTATTTTTGTCAAAATAAGCTGGTATACTTGTGTGGGTCTATTTTTGGGTTTTCTATTCTGTTCCACTGATCTGTGTCTTGCCTCAATACCACACAATCTTGATTACTATACCTAGACTGATTGTTCTGACATTTTTTCTCAAAACTATTTTATCTAGTTCGTCTTAACTATATAAATTTTAGAATAATCTTTCCTATATCCACAAAAAACTTCTTTTTAAAATTCTGATAGGAAATGTATTAAAACTAATCTGGAGAAAACTAACATCTTTTAATATAATGAGTTTCCCACCAACCCAGGAGGACTGTATGTCTCTTCATTTGTTCAGTTTTTATTTGGTATTTATATACCTATATATATTGTTAGAATTATGCCTTGTATGTTTCAATTACCCTTATTTTATTCTTTTGACCAGTGGTAAATGGCATTTTATTTTAGATTGACTTCTGCATGTTTGTTAATACACAGAAATTTAATTAATTTGTGTATGAGATTTTGTATTCTGTAATCTTGCTGATGCTTTTATACATTTATGTTTATACATAAACAATCATGTGATATATACAAAAAGGTACAGTTTCATTTCTTCCTTTCCAGTAGGGATGCCATTTATTTCATGCTATAGGTTTTTTAAATAATCCCAAAACTGATCTTTTGATCAGCTTCTTTTACTTTAAATTTCTGATACAATGTAAGAATTTTTTAAGACCACAAAAAGAGTTAAGAGCCACTGCCTTCTGCTTTTAATAGGAAATAATTTGGGGTAGGTAAAAAAACACCAGTATTTAAACTAGGACTGGTTATACTTAATCAAGTTTTTTTACTTCTTGACAAGGACTTTCATATAATTTTAGCAAATGAACAAGTGAAAAACTTGAGTCATAAATTGAAATTAAATATGTGGCTGACATAAACTGTTTAAACTGACCAGCTCGTCAGTTACAAAAATAAGCACTATGAAGATTAAGTTAAGCAGGCTTTATATTTCCTATTGCCTCCAGTTCCAGACTACATCTGTTTTCTCTGATACACAAAACCAGAGTTAAAATAGCTCCATTTATCACAGCATGATTGTAGGCAGACAAACCAGCCTGTCTGTTTCCAGATAGTGAAAGCAACTGTTATTAATCACAATTACAGGCCAAACCCTCTAAGAGAAATTGCATCAATATTCTCCCAACCCCCAGTTCTACTTACTCTGAAACTCAAAAATGGTACTGAGTGCCATGACACTGCCCGAAGTGAAGGTCAGTAAATAAAGATGCTACTCAGAGGTTGAGTTATCAGTTCAATGTGAAAGTCTAGAAAAATCTTTTGTACTCATAGAAATAAAGCCATCTTTTGAAAGCTCTAGTATTGTGTTTAGCAAGACAAACACACTAAAATTCATACTGACAAGGTTTCTGCTTTATAAGACTAGGTACTTAATAGCAATGGACATTTGAAATCTTTAAATCTGATTATTAACTTTAAATACAGACACTATCATAAAAATAGACATTTTTCTACAATAAATTTCATAGCCAACAGTGTGAAGAAAATTTATTTTTCTTTCATATAGATTTGAAGAGTTCTTCCTATAGAGTGAGACCAACTGTAGGTTATAGATGAAAAGTGTAGGACTACTGTTGAATCATATACTTTGATGTACACATCTTTTTAAATTAATTATTAGGACAAGAGATTAAGAATACAAACCAGAGGGCCAGGATTTAGCTCAGTGGTACTGTGCCTGCCTCGTAAAGTACAAGGTCTTGAGTTCGAACACCAGTACCAAAAAAAAAAAAAAAAGAATACAAACCAGAGCTCCTTGCTGTTATTTAAAAAAATACACCACAATTTTTTTTAAAGTACCTACTGTATACAGGCCATTTTATATGTTCTACATATATTATCACAGTTACAGTTAAGTCTTACAATAAATCTATGAGGTAGGTTCTATTCATTATTCTTATTTTGTAGGTGAGGACAACTGCAGCTTGGAGAAATTTCCCTAAGGATGCACAGCTAGTTAAATGCAGAGCCAGAAGTCTAACAGATTTGATTCCAAAGCCTATACTCATTCCTATTTGTCAGCCCCTCAAGCTTATATTTAAGAAAAATTTTGAAAGAACTCTGCATATATACAGCATTTAGGGTAGAACAATAAAATGATGGTAATGCAGCAGACAAATGTACATTCTTTCATTTTGCTTCTCTGTAAATGACTGACTCTGTTAACATACTTTCCCAGAAGTATTATAAATAAATTGAGCCCTTCTGTGATGAAATGTGACCCTATATTCAAACAAGGCCTGGTTATTAAACGTTTGCAGTTAAATTAGCAGGGTGACTACTGCCATTTTAATTTGAAAGCTTCAGAGCTGTTTAAAAACTTGTGAACAGTCCCAGGTTCTGGGGGCTCTTGGGCATGCACTTACCAATCACTTAACAGATTCCTGAGCATCCACTATACAGAACCACGGAGAGCAGCTAGTCACTGCTGACAGACGGGAGAATACAGTAACCTTACTACACTGAATTCAAATGGAGAACACAGAAACTGCACATGCAGAAAGGGAAGACATTGCTACAAAGGTGATATTTTTACTGAAGAATCAGATGATAGAAGAAAGTAAGCCATGCAGATATATGGGGAAAGAACTACAGAAAGAACAGTTGGGGTAGGAGGTGGGGGGGGTGGGCTTGCTAGTATAGGCCCTGACGGCAAAGACAACTGCTTTGAAGAATAGCAAGAAGACCAGTACTGTTAGAGAGAAAAAGTAATCAGAGATGAGGGAAGAGAGGTAGAAAGATACACCGTTTGAAGGCCATGATAAGAAGTCTGGGTTTTATTCCTGAGTGTGAGAAGAAACCATAGATTTCTTGAGATTACTCCAGCAGAAAGAAATGAACCCAGCAACAGAGTGGAAGCAGACAGCTCAGTTAGGAGACCCCTGCACCAGCCCCAGTGGGAGAAGACAGATTTGAAAGGAGGTGCTGTAAGAGTGATGTCTTTTGGTAGCTGGCATCATCAACACACACAAGTAGACAGATGATCTTTTAAGTCAGAGGACTGAGAAAAATCCCACAGAAGAATGAATCTTAGCTCGGAAAGGGAAAGCATCTTCACTGCATCAGCACATCTGACGTTTACTGTATTCAGCCCCAACTCTTTTCTCTAAGGACTGGAGAACAGCAGGAGGCTTGGAATTTGTTTCCATACACACTGTGTTTTTGACCATGTAGGAAATAAAAATGTAAGAAACAAGACGGAAATAAAATATTTATATTTAAGGGCAGAGCTTCTCAGTAAGTTAACATGTAATCGAACTTTGAATGCCAAGTCAATTAATTTCTAAAAATAAATAATTTCACCAAAGTTGGAGTCTTTAACAAATAAAGACTTCTAAATCTAGAACCTGAAAAGACACATAAACAATGCAAGTGGTTTCACTTTAACATAATCTAATCTGTATTTATTTCATGATACTGTTGACATGTTAGATGCCTACATTCAGGAAATACAACAAAAATTTGAAAGTAAAATGGATATATACACAAGAACTGAGAAAACAATAAAAATATCTGTGATGAGGCAATTTCAAATTTAGTTCCTTTCTGTTTCTCTGTAGTACTGTAGGTATTCAGACAAAGTCAAAATTAAAAGTTGTTTTTTTTTAAAGTAATGTGTATTTCTTCTTATATTTCTAAAATTAACTGTTTATACCTTCTTTCAGATTGTAACCATTTCTGACACTTTCAGTTGTTAATAGGGCATGGTTACTGAAGGAGGAGGACCTGAGTTCAAATGCAAATTCTACCCTAACAATCACTACTGATTTTGGGGCCAATTACTGTACACCAAGAGTATCTCAGTATCCTTATTCTAAAGGCAGGAATAATATCTACTCTGCTGCGTTTCTAGCAAATTGAAGAAGATTAAGCTATGCAGAGCCCCACCAAACATTTACAGCTTTGTAAATGATAATTCTTTTCTTTTAGCCTCCCTTCTCTTCACTGTTTCAGCATCTACAGCATTTACATGCACATTAAAGTAATTGAGTGCTTTTCAAAGGAAAGGGTGGACTTTAAAGTGGTGAGGCTTCACAATCCCACCCGTGCTTTGATAAGTGGCTTTTGAAATGCTGTAATATTTTATTCTACTGGACCCTAAGGCCTAGTAGACTAGGGATATTTGCAATATGGAAAACATATCATACAATATTAAAAGGCATTAGCATATTCTGAATCAAAAATAACAAGGTATTAAATCCTTCAAACACACACACAAAATAAAGAAAAAAATCCTCACAGGGCACATTTTCATCATTTACTCTGGGACCAAAACTTGAATAATCATGACATTATAAGCTAAATTTTACATTTTTTCCCAATGATTATTAACTTCTATTTCTGTGCACTGATTAATATAATGGACCATTCACCAGAGCTTTTGTAAATAAATCCAAATTTTATTTATTTATTTATTAGAGGTGTTTAATTTTATTATTTTAAATTTGTGAATTTTAAAAATTTGTGGTGACACATTACTTCAGGTATATTTATGCGGGTTTTGTTAGAATCAGCGAGAAACTCGGTACACCAGATGAAGGAACATCAGCACTGTAGCTACATCCACTTTCACTGTAGCCACTACTAGACTGGAATCTTCTCGGATCCTGAAGAGGTCCAGAACTGCTGGCCAAGTCTACGGCCATACCACGCTGAACACATCTGATCTCGTCAACACCACTGGCCAAGGAAAAAACTGTTGGCTTGGCCTTTCTCGGCAATGTTTCAGGTCACTCTGTCATTTTCTATCTCTACAGAATTTCCAACACTGTAGTGCTAGAGTGAACTGAGATCATCCCACAATTAAGGAAACAGCTCATCTAACAGCCAATTACCTAAATGACAATTAAGTGTCCATTTCCTCCTTATACACTTGATTCAGCTATTTTTACCCTTTCCCAGAGTCAAACCTATCTCATATTTATCATTATAAACTCAGAAATCTACACGTCCCAATTTCAGAGGAGTGCTGCTGGCTCTTCACACAAACCAAAAGGCAAAGCTGGTTTCTGATTTTTCTTCAAATAAGTAATTATGTCAAAATTATTTTGTCTCCTCCCCACACTAGGTCAATTTAAAATGAAGAACATATGCATTCTTCACGATATTATCTATTTTTTAAAGTTTTCTGCATAGTAATAGTGTCATCCTGAAATAGAATTTAAAAGATTTTAAATAACTTATATGGCCTTCTGAACACTGTAACAGAGCTAAAATCTAAGTTTTTAAATGAAATACCTCTTATTTAAATTTCCAAAATTAGGTTTAGACTTTCAGAATAATCAAGAGTTTTTAATTTTACGTGGGAAATTTTTAATATCCGTATTCTTCCTTCCTTCATTTTTGTCCTGATTAGGAAAGGACAAAGAATGAGGAAGGGGAGGAAAAGGACAAATTTGTTCTTTTACTGCTCATCGATCAACAAAGTTAAACATTTATTTGTGGGTAAGGTGATACAAAATATTAACCTGATATAATGTTGTTGAGAATTAACTACTACACACATTCACATTAACATTCTCCGGGTTTAGCTCTGAGAACAATATATGGACATAGGTCCTCTACTGTCCTCTTCTTTGTCCATCAAACTCTTTCATTCAGTCAGTGAGCACTGACTGGGCCGAGCATCCCAGGTTCTGGTATACAGCAATACCCAGAACAAAAATCCCCATCCTCATGGACCCTAGCTCTCCAATAAAAGGAGACAGCTTTTCAAAATACAACACACAGCATATAAGACAGTATTATGAGTGAAAATAAAATGGGGAAAGAAGGGTAGGAGTAGGCATAGGAGTTGAATTTTTAAACTGGGTAATCATTTATCCTTATGTTCCTTTCTAAAAATTATAAGAATTTAAGAATCTACACATTTCTATTTTTCTCTGCATCAAATTATATGGAGGAACATACTAAGAATAAATTTCTGTTACAGAGAAATGGTGAACAATCTCAAAATTACAATTTTAACAACAGAGTTGCCACTATTTAACTTTTTTTTTTCTGGTACCAGGGATCAAACTCAGGACCTTGCACTGGCGAGGAAGGCAGTGGAACCATTGAGCTAAATCCTTGGCCCTCACTGTTGAACTTTTAAAAGATGGCCTCATACTACTTTCCTAAGCTTACTAGTAACAGAGGCAGATATATCTCATGTGTACCATAATCACTTTTACTGCTGATGTGATAAACTTTTTGATAAAACCTGATACTTACCAAATGGCTATTAAGTAAAACAAAACAGAACTAAAATCTTGAAGAAAAAGTTTTTCATATCCTGTATTAATTTGCTGAGTTCTGGATGGATAGAACAAATAGCTCTTTAATATATGTACAACTTATGTCCAGCTGCATCCCACTGATGGCCAAAAATAACTAAGGAGTTTTTTTTTCCCTCTTTAAAAAATTGTGGTCTAATAGCCAAATACTGTACAGGCAAGTTGGGCTCTTATCTGGTAACACCAGGTTCAGAACTCGGAAGGGTGGCCAGGCTCCATACTTAGGTAGGCTTGTCACAAAGCTTCTGTTGGTTACTACCTCAATCTACTTATTTCAGTCACAGCTACTCTGACCTAAAGCTGTTTAAGAAAGAAATTTCAGGGCTCTCAAATTACTCACATCATGACTCTTCCCAGGACTTTATTGAAGTCAATATTTTAAAAAGTGGAATACTAAAACTTCTACCCCCAAAATAAGATACCTCCATGGTGATGTGACAGGCTCCCTCCATTCGCAAGGATTTCGTCTCTAGCAGCTGCCTGTATTTGGAAACAACACAACATATCATTGCTACTTAGGTTTGCACTTTAGAGTTTGAGAGACCCAGCTCCCAAAGGAGACACATACTTCCTAGGTTAAATAACAAACCAGAAACATAATTTCCCTCCCTCTTGGGTTAACTATGCTTTAAAAGCAATTAAAATATGCAACCTAATTTTATAGGATTTTTTTCCTAGTATGTAGTCACAATACCTACAAAGTCTACTTCAAAATTCCAGTAGAGGAAAAAAGGCAAAATGACCAATTCAGCAGCACTAAATTAATGATTAAATCAGTAAAAAGTGGTAAATGCAGAGTCAGGTTCTACTGTCAGTAAACATTTCAGACCAACAAGCACTATTAACATACATTTACCAACTACCTGTATGTTCGGAAAAGAACCAAGCAATCTGTTTGTAGTATTTAATTTATTTTCACTATAGCTTATGAAACACTGTGGTACCTCAGTTCACAAAATCAATTTTTTCCACAATCATGGTTGCAAAGCAACCAGCGAAAACCAAATCAAATTTCCCTGTAAGGTCAATATGAATCTAACCAGTAAATTTTTTTTCCTCTCATTGAGTTTACTGGTACATTTTAGGTATACAGTACAGTTACATTCATCATTGGGATCTTGTACCTTTACATGAAAGGTCTTGGTTCTCATTTTTTCCCCTTGTCCCTGCCCTCCCTTCACCCTCTCTTACCCTCCCCATTTGCAAACACTTTATTTCCATTTTTTCATTTTCTCATATTTTTTTCTTTTCCCTTATTACCTTTTGCCTACCCTTCCCACTTTCCCTACACCTTTAGCCCTTGTCTTCCTAATTCACATTGTCAATTATATCATTAGGATCTTATGTACTATTAGTTTTTCACATATGTACTATTAGTTTTTCACACCAGAGAAACTATTCGATATTTACATGTGACTTATTTATTTCACTTAAGAGTATATCCTCAATATGTATCTACCTTCCTATGAATGAATCTAATTTCTCATTCTTTATGGCTGAATAGTATTCCATTTTACAGAAAAACCACATTTTCTTTAACCAGTCTCCAACTGATGGGCAAATGGGCCGTTTCCAAGTTTTAGCTATTGCAAACTGTGCCGCTATAAACATAGGTGCGCATATATCACTGTGTTATGATTCTTTTAATTATTTTGCAAAGATACCCAGCAGAGGGATGGCTGCATCAAATGGAACCTCCAGTCCCAGCTCTTTTGAGGTGTCTCCATATTGATTTCCACAGTGGTTGCACCAGTCTGCACTCCCACCAACAATGGAGAAGAATTCCTTTCTCCCCACAACCCTGCCAACATTTGTTATTGGTTGATTTCTTGATAGCAGCCATTCTTTGTGGGGTGAGGTAGAATCTATCTCAGTGTTGTTTTCATCCGCATCACTTGAATGACCAGTGATGTGGAACATTTTTTCGTATATTTACTTGCTGCTTTTACTTGTCTGAGAAATGTCTGTTCATTTCAGGTGTTCATTTTTGAATTGGGTCTTTATATTTGGGGGGGGCTGATTGTTTTGAGTTCTTTATATATTCTAGATAAGAGTCCTTTGTCTGAGGAGCAGCTGGTAAAATTTTTTTCCCACATTGTAGGTTGTCTCTTAATTCTGTTGATGGTTTCTTTTGCAGTGCAGAAGCTTTTTAATAAGATGAGATCCCAGTTGTTGATTCTTTCTGCTAGTTCCTGTGCTACTGAGGATTTGTTCATAAAGTCTTTTCCTATGTCAATGTCTTCAAGAGTGCTGCCTAACTTATCTTCCAGCAAGTTTAGTGTTTCTGTTTTAATATTTAGATCTTTAATCCACTTAGATTTTAGTTTAGTGCATGGTGAAAGATAAGGGTATAGTTTTAATCTTTGGCAGGTTGAAATCCACTTTTTTCCAATAACATTTATTAAAGAGACTATCTTACCTCCAGTGAGGATGGTCGGCTCCTTTGTCAAAGATGAGGTAGGTGAGTACATGTGGAGGTGTTTTTGTAACTTCCAATCTGTTCCACTGATCCTCAGGTCTGTTTCTTTGCCAGTACCATGCTGTTTTTATCACAGTGGCTTTGCAGTATACTTTCAAATTGGGAATTGTTATACCTGCTGCCATTTCTCTGTTGCCTAGGATGGCTTTTGCTATTCTACGTCTCTTCTGGTTCTAAATGAATTTGTGGATTATTGTTTTCTAGTTCTGTGAAATATACTGTTGGAATTTCAATAAGTATTGCACTGATTCTGTATAGCAGTTTTGGTAGTATGGCCATTTTCACTATGTTGATTCTTCCTACCCAGGAGCATGGGATATCGTTCCACTTTCTTACATCCTCTTCGATCTTTTTTTTCACAGTGCTGTAGTTTTCAGTATAGAGGTCTTTTGCTTCTTTCATTAGATTGATTTCTAGATACTTTTTTGTATGCTACTGTGAAAGGAATTGTTTCCCGAATTTCTCTCTCAGTGAGTCTGTTATTTGTGTACAAGAAGGCTATTGATTTTTGAGTGTTGCCCTTGTATCCAGCTACTCTGCTAAAAGTGTCAATAAGTCTAGAGATCTTTTGGTAGAGTTTTTGGGGTCTTCATATCGTCAGCAAATAATGCAGTTTAACTTCTTCCTTTCCTATCTTTATTGCTTTAATTTCTTTCTCTTGTCTAATTGCTTTGGCGAATGTGTCCAGAACTATATTGAAGAGGTGTGGTGATAGTGGGCATCCTTGTCTTGTTCCTGATTTTAACATGAAAGTTTTCAGTTTTTGGCCATTTAATATGATGTTGGCTGTTGGTTTTTCATAGATAGCCTTTATTAAATTGAGATATAGACCATCTATTCCAATTTTTTGCAGGGTTATCATGAATGGGTGTTGAATTTTGTCAAATGCTTTTTCTGCACCTATCGAGACGATCATATGGTTTTTGTCCTTGACACTGTTAATATAGTATATTACAATTATTGATTTATGTATGTTGACCATCCTTGCATCCCTGGAATAAATCCGACTTGGTTAGGATGTATGATCTTCTTGATGATCCTCTGTATTCTGTTTGTCTTATTTAGGATTTTTACATCTATATTCATTAAGGAGATTGGCCTATAGTTCTCTTTTTTAGTTGTGTCTTTCCCTGGTTTGGGAACCAAAGTAATACTTGCTTCTAGGAATGAATTTCTAAGTATTGCTTCCCTTTCAATTTAACTGCAAAGTTTAAAGAGTAGTGGCAGTAGTTCTCTAAATGTCTTGTAAAACTCAGCAATGAATCCATCAGGACCTGGGCTTTCCTTTGTTGGTAGACTTTTAATTACATTTTCAATTTCACTGATTGTAATTGGGGTGTTTAAAATGTTTTTATCTTCTTCGTTCAACTTTGGTAATTCATAAGTATCTAGAAATCTGTCCATTTCTTCTGTGTTTTCCATTTTATTAGAGTACAGGTTCTCAAAGTAGATACTGACAATCCTCTGGATTTCTGTTGGATCTGTTGTGACTTCACCATTTTCATTCCTAATTGCATGCCTCTGAGCCTTTTCTTTCCTTTTTTTTGATAAAGTTAGCTAAGGGTTTATCAATTTTATTTATTCTTTCAAAAAACAAACTTCAATTCATTTATTTTTTTGTATTGTTTTCTTAGTTTCCATTGCAATGATTTCTGCTCTAATCTTTATAATTTCCTCTCTTGTATGAGCTTTGGGTTTTTCTTGCTCTTGTTTTTCTAGGAGTCTAAGATTCATCATTAGGTTGTTTATTTGAGCTTGCTCTGTTTTCCTAGTGTGGGCATTCAATTCTATGAATTTTCCAAGTAGAACTGCTTTCATTCTGTCTCACAGATTCCTGTATGTTGTACTGGCATTATCATTTATTTGTAAAAATTAATTTCTTCTTTAATTTCCTCTGTGACCCACTGATTGTTCAGGAGAGTGTCATTCAATTTCCATGTGTTTGTGAAGTTCCTACGGTTTCTTATGCTACTGATCTCCAGCTTGATTGCACTATGATCTGATAATATACAGGGGATAACTTTGATTCCTTTGCATTTATTCAAACCAGTTCTATGAGCTAGTATGTGGTCTATCTTGGAGAATGACCCATAAGCAGCCATAAAGAATGTATATTCTGATTTTGTGGGGTGGAACACTCTACAGACGTCTATTATATCCATATGTTCAAAAGCTTTAACCAGTGAATTTGATTTGGTTTTCATCCAACTTGGTTTGTGACCAGAATCATAAAAAGAATCAAATTTGTGAACCAAGGTTCCATGGTTATTTATAATCATTCCCATTTCACAGATAAAGAAAAACTGGGTCTAAATAAGTTAGATTAGTTGTCTAATATACAGGAGGTATCCGAGTCAATATGAGTTACAAAGTTATTGGGATTGACCATAAAAACCTTTACGGAGACGATTTTTTCGATCAATGACATGGGACAAATTATTTTTAGTTGTCAGTTCTATGAATATCTAAATGTGGGGGGATCAAAGATAAAAAACAAAACCTTTTTAAATTTCCTTTGTTTTAATCCTAAAAAGAGGGCCCATATGGAACAGATAGACCATATCTTAGTGCAAGTAGTCTCTAAGAACCCTCACTTAGGGATTTCTAAGAGAACCAGAAATATGTCAACATCTGCTCTAATAATTTATGAATTCTAACAAATTATTCCAAATAAGGCAGTAATTCCTTAGTATCAGTAGCACCCAGCAAATGACAGTATAGAATGGGAAAGACGAAGCAGTCTCACTCTGTGGTGCTACAGGGAAGGGACCTTTGATACACCAAAGTACTAAAAAGCTAGGGGGATAGGAATATATTATTTTAATTGGGGTGATGGTTTCACAGGTATATATAGGTCAAAATTCAGCAGGTTATACATTTTAAATATGTAATGTTTATTGTGTTTCAATTATATTTCAAAAAAGCTGGGGGTGGGGAGACAAAAAAGAAGACAGGGTTAAGTGGGAGCCAACCAAATCCTAACTATAGTTTGGATCTAAAAGTTTGCTGTCCACTGAAATTATCTTACAGGTACTATTTTTGGCATGAACATAATGGAGTTAAAACACTAGGACACCTGATATCCTAAGAAATCTGCTTCCTACAAATTCCTCCAGAGTTTCATCTATCACTTCAGCTCTACACACGCTTGTAATGAGAAATACTGTCAATCAACAGAAGACTTAATAAAAATTAGCAGCTTAGCTGAGCATGCCAGCACATGCCTGCAATCCCAGCTCTCTGGAGGTTGAAGTAGGATTCCAAGTTCAACACCAGCTAGACAATGTAGCAATTAAGACCCTGTCTCAAAATAAAAAATAAAAAATACAAGGTCTGGGAATGTAGCGCAGTGTGAAGGCCTTGGAATCAATCCCTAGTACCAACCTAATCCCCTCAAAAAACCCTAGTAGCTTAAGGGCACTTAAGAAATACAACAGAAACCAAGACATATCATTTAAAGGTACAAGATTCCAATGATGAATGTAACTGTACTATACAACTAAAAATATGAAGAAACTTAATGAAAAAATATATATATAATAGAGGGCTGGGGATATAGCTCAGTGGCACCGCGCCTGCCTTGCAAGCACAAGGTCCTGAGTTTGATTCCCAATACTGAAAAAGAAAAGAAAAGAAACTGTCAGCAAATGAGTGCTAATGGCCTATGCATAGTTTTAAAGCATTTATAAACCTAGAATGGTGATATTACAATAACACAAACAAAAAACATGAGGGCTGCTGATCTCCACAGCAGCCACCACCTAAACATGGGTAGGCTACCAAAGTGATATAAAAAATCCCAAGAGTCACTAGAATTCCTATTGTTATAGAACTTAATCAGCTATTATATAAGGAACAACCAAATAATCACACACTACAGGTGTACAGAATATTAATTTTCAGACTCACAATCCAGTACATAATCTAGGGTAACAAATATACTTTTCATTTCTACAAACTAGCAGCCAGGTAAATGACGTGTGACTAAAGAGTCAAACTAAAATTCATAAAACATTACTAAAATTTATTTAAATTGATAAAAAATGTAAACGTTATATGCATGTGTGCAAAATTACCTCAGTTTGCTCAAACACAGCCAGTGGGTCACTAATTCCCCTGTAGTTAAAGGCAAAATAGAAGTAGATACATGCACCTGCATCATAAGTCTGCGTCACCCTAAAAAAAAAACAGACAAAATCCCCACAAGGGCTTTATATTAAAGTGAAAACTGATTTAATATCTAGAAACTTAAAGGCAAGATCATCTGAATGATTAATTTAATATTATTTCTTATTCTCTAGCCTCCTACTGCACAGAAGAAACGCAGATTGTCTCTCTTTGGAGTTGTTGCTTAAAATATGCAAACTAAGAATGCTGTAGGAAATAAAAAGATTCTATTTCTATTTAAATGGCAATTTAACATGGCAATATTATAAGCATCCATTTAATCTTTCTCTGGTCAGTGTTGTATTACTAAAACAAACATAGCAAAAAGTTCATCGGTATTCTGATAAGATGCCATTTTGAGTGATCTTATTGAAGTTGTTTCATTATCTAGAGGTAGTGGGAGCTATGTGTGAAAACATTTAAATTATAGTCAGATAAGTATTGTTATCAGTTGTTCTAAAATACATGATCAAAATAACAAAAACATGACACTTCCAAGTGCATATAGCCTGACAAAAGTAATACTATGACTTTTTTCTGTTTCTTGTATTTAATTTTATATACAATTAGTCTTCTTGTGACTACATTAAAACAATACTTGAGGACCATCCATATCACAAATAGTATAGCTCCATTATTTTTTGAAAGCATATTTTCCTGCCAAAAGATCAAACAAGTCCACATGTGCAGATGTTGGTTATGTTTCGTATTGTCGCAGTGGACTGACATGATATAAAATGCTTGCTCCTTGAGAAAGACAAGGTTAGTGCCAGGGATTTAGCTCAGTGGTTCTGCTGCTTGCCTTGCAAGTGCAAGGACCAGAGCTCAATCTCTGGTACCGAAAAAAAATAAAAAAGAAAGAAAGAAAGACAAGGTTAGATGAGAACCAGGAAACTTGTTCTGTTCCTTGGCCCTATCCTTGCTGAGACAGAAACATGAACTGCTGTAATCTATACAAACGTGAAAACACTGACCAAAAGCAATTTTCATTATTTTAAAAATATATTTTAATAAAATGTAGGCAAGTTACAACATCCTGAAAATACACTAAGTGCTCTGACAACAACTTGTCATTTGTTTGGCTTTCACGGCTCAAAAGACTTAAAAGATTCTGATCAGAAAAGGTAAACCATTGAAGTTGAGGGTATAAAGTGGTGGGGGCAGGAGCTGCACTCCTGGTTAAATTTAATAAAGAAGTAAAATAAATATCACTAACACTTTTTTCAATCTGGATAATTTAAATGCACTAGGAGAAACTCTTTTAAGCACACAAAGTCAATATAAGATCTACCCTCAGGATATAGAGTAATAGGAGAAAAGATTATTGATAATCCTGGGCTCAGTATGATAAACTGTCTGATGATGCATGAAAGACAGACAACATTTACAGTTCTAATGTAGCTTGAAAATCAGTACACAGACTACACAGAGAAAATACTGAGGTAATCAAAACACAAAGAATAGGAAAGTCTGAGTGGGTCAGGTTGGGAAAGGTGCCTAGAAAAGTGTTCCTAAATGAGGTCTGGCAGAAGAGGATACTGTACTAGATAAGAAAAATGCCACATTTCAAGATAAAATTAACCAGGAGATAACATAGGAAAGTAAAAAACCAGACATCCAGAAGCACAGGAAGCAAATGGGCAAACAGAGGGAACAGAGTAGCGAAGGGTGAGTTGAAAGTCATCACAATTCAAACACCAGGAATAAGCAAAACCAAAGAATTTGAGGAAGAAGCCAAGATGAAAGGAGCAACAGTGAACAATGGCAATCACTGCTGGGACAGTATGTGAGGAAAGTGAGGTGCATCTTCATTTAGTACCAATTCTGAGCTCACAGACCTTTGGTGGCACACAGATCTGCTTTTTACCCTTCCTTTTGGGGGAAAGTACCAGGGGATTGAACTCAGGACTTTGCACTTGAGAGGCCGGCATGGGGCCACAGAGCTAAATCCCCACCTCTACAACTCATTCATATCTTATGCTTTCCACTGTGCCTTAATTGCTGACCTTTCCCAAGCATGAGCACCCTTTTTTATTTCTCTTCAAAACTACTTTCCCCTGTCAAAAGAACTCAGTGATAATTTACAGATGTTCCCAATGGTCAAATTTGGGAGAATTTGAATCCTAAAGAGAATAATGACAACAATGGATATAACCCAGAGAGTAAAATTATCTGTTAGTCCATACGGATGGAAAGTGAAAGGAGGATCAGGGCTTCCTCACCATGAATTTCAGTTGATAAAAGAAAAAGGAATGGGGCTGGGGATTTAGCTCAGTGGTTCTGTGGCCTGACTCGCAAGCACTAAGGTTCCAAGTTTGATCCCCGGTACCAAAAAAAAAAGAAAATGAAAGAAAGAAAAAGGAATGACAAAACCAAAAATCACTATTTGCAAATATCACAATAATAACTATTCAATCCAGAATCATTAATGGAGCTTAATGATTAGGAGATAGTATTACAAATAAAATATTTGCACTGTCTCTAAGTTTCTCCCCATAAGATATTTATTAAATAAAATGGGAAGAAAATACTAATCTTAAGAGTTGTGCAGCCAAGCAGGCACCACCTTAACCAAGTGATCAAAGTTCAATTCCCCAATACTGAGGTGTCTCAATGTCATGTTCCTCCTGTTGTAATGCACCAAGGTTAGAGCATCACTTCTGTGGTATTCCTGTCAACATCTCTAATTTCCTCACAAGGAAGTATCAGACAAGTTGAAAGTGAGTGACATTTTACAAAATTACTGTCCAGTGCTCTTCAAAAGTGTGACAGTATGGAAAATAAAGAATGAGCGAGGAGTTACTCCAGATTAAAGAAGTCTGAGGAGACGTGAGATTGAGACACGTTATGCAAGCTCAGATGGGACTCTAAGTCAGAAAAAAAAAAAAAATCAGTAGGAAAAATGGTAAAGAGAGGTTTGTAGATTAGTTAACAGTATTCTAACAACACTAACTTTTTGGTTTTAACAATTATACTATAATTACATTAGATACTAATGTTTGGGGAAGATATGTGAAGGGTATATAGGGACTATCTATAAAATTCCAGGGACTTTTTTGTAAGTCTAGATTATTCTCAAAATTAAAAATATAAAAGCTATGTCAATGTTTACTCAATGACTTGAACTTAACAAAAACCCCATTTCCTTCAGTAGAGATTAAAAAAAAAAAAAAAAAAAACCTAAGTATACGGCTATAAAGATAGTCCTCAAAAGGACTACATGGAACTTGGTGATCAGCTACAAGTCTCCCAAACTACTTCAAAGTTAGCATAAGTATGAGAACTTAAAACTCAGAAATGGGAGAAGTATTTAAATACTGCATAGGATTAGACAAAATAAAGAATAGCATCTTTATCAAGTTTACATTACTAAGTAGCAAGGGTTTGAAAAAAACAAATGATATTAAATACAGTGACGTGACCTTAAAATAGTGTCTATGATCTCAAATGTACATATTTTGTGTGTATACAAAAGAGATCAATAATGTTGGATTATTAAATTATATATATGAGATAATGTGCCTTCTAAATGTAATTTACAAAACATTTAAACAGGACCTCAGATAATCATAGTCAGCTCTCCAAATGCAATTGACAGAGTTCCCACAAAGAATTTAATTTAACAGAAGGAGCAAATACAGAAGAAATACTCTTTTTACTACACAATACAAATAGAATCTAATCTAAAATTTTAATGGCCTTTTAGGCCAAATGTTAGGTGCCTCGGAACAGAAGAAATGAACTGTTTAACAATGCTACTGTTGATTTGCCAGCTGTGTTTTTCTTCTTGTGTTAATTCACACTCATAAAAAAGAACCCTTGAATGTTTATATTTGAAGTTCCAAAAAAAAAAAGTTCCAGATTTACAAAGATTAAGAAAAACTGGAGAAACATTTTAACTATGAGGACATTATCATTAGGAATAATCAAATTTGAATAAAACTTGAAAGAAATAAAATGAATTTATAGCAATTAGAAAAATATGTATCACTCAAACAGAATAACTGCATAGAAAATATAGCTAAATATTAATAGAACATTGCCACCTTCCAACAAATCCATGACTATATATTACACAATTCAGTTTTCATAGCTATTACTAAAGTCACAACAAAGCATGATGGGCCTAACTTACTGGTAACTCAAACAAATGTAAAGTTTAAATGACTAAAATGATCCTTTGGAAAAACCTCAATTTGTGTTCATTTCACAATTACTCAGACCTAACACCTTTTAAATCAGATTCATGCTAAGCCGGGTGTGGTGGCACATCCCTGTAATCCCAGCATTCAAGAGGCTGAGGCAGGAGGATAGCTACAAACCCAGCCTGGGCTCTGGGCTTACGTAGTGAGTTCCAGGGCAGTCTGAACTACATAGTGAGACAGACCCTGTCTCAACAAAAAAAATTTTTTTCCACGCTATTTTAAATTTTACTCCATTAATTCTATCACTTAAGATGCTCAATATCATCTGCAGAGGGCCTGGGATTTAGTTCAGTGGTTCTGCTGCCTGCCTCGCAAGCATTAAGCTCCCGAGTTTGATCCCTGGTACCAAAAAAAAAAAAAACCTGGAGTAGTAATTATGTGGTTGTCAGCCACTGAACTACTAAAAATTTTTATGCTTTATATTTTTTGGAGTACTTTCCCGTGTCAGATTTACTAACAACTCCTTCTCATATATCTTTTTTTTTTAGAAAAGTAAAGGTAGAAATTTCTATTCCAATGTACAAAATAAGAATGAAATAAATGAACTCAATAAATACAACCCATATCTGAATTACTTTCTTGAAATCTCTGACTTTAATAATAGCTACAATTATTTTAAAATAATTTTGGAATATAGCTTCTTTTAAAAATTAGCTTAAAAATGTCTTTTTTTAGGGGGGGAGTACGGGGGTTAAACTCAGGACCTTGTGCTTGTGAAGCAGGCAGTAGAACCACTGAGCTAAATCCCCAGCCCATCTCTTTCTATTTAACAGAACAATCTTCTTGGCCACTATTTAGCTGTTTAAATCAAACTAAATTAAAATTAACCTACTTAAATGTTAACCATTATATCTAATCGTTTTATTTCTTGCTCTAGAAATATTACTACATTTAAAACTCTTATCGAAGTTATTCAAGTAACTGGATTTTGGCTATTCTAAACTGGTTTTTATAAGATAATCATGAAATGGAATATATAAGAAAACAGTTGCTTAATAAACATAGCATATACCCAGTTCGATTTAAATATACTAATTCTATCTAATAGCTACAATATATAATGAAGATTCTTGGCCTCATGAATATCTTCTTAAAAAGCAAGACTTAAGTGTTTTTATAGAGTATGCTCCAAGGCAGAGTATTTTACTGGTACATTTTAGGTATATAGTATAGTTACATCCATTATTTGGATCTTGTACCTTTACATGACAGGTCTCGGTTCTCATTTTTTCCCCTTGACCCTTCTCAATCCTTTTAAATAAGTAATTGTTTATCATATTTTCATAATGAGGAAGAGTGAGGTTCTTGGGAAATCATGACAAGGGAGTTGGGGCAAAAGGAGGAGAGGATAAAATCAGTTCAACTGCCACTTGGCAAAACGTGAAATAAAATTTCTCACAAGAATTGATTCTATCCTGCTATTTAAAATGTTCCAAATTTTAATGGTAATAAATTGTTTCTGGATTACTAGGCTTGATTTGTTTTTAGGGTTATAATAGAAGAGTCCTGCCAGACCGGAATCCCAAGAGCAATACAAATGAAAACTTTTTTGTTCCTAGATTTTAAAGTCTTTAAGATAAGTGGCTCATTTTTAAAGATACCCTCAGAAGTAACAGGAATAGTCTTATATTTTCATTTAGAAAGGTTTTCTGTAAAGTCAATCAGGAAGCCACCACTAGCTTTTGCCGGATTGTAAACTTTTTCTTATATAGAAGAGATCTTTATTTTTCCTTCCTTCTGAAATCTCAAATACCCAGCAACAAATTTTAAAACCCACATTTTTAGATTTTATATTTGGGTTCTAACCCAACATACTTGTTCTAAAGTATGCAGACTTGACTTGGTACTTTCTGCAAAGGTCATCAAACACTGATAGTTGCTCCCACACTGAAGCAGAAAAGATTCTGCAAGAGGACTCTCCTGGTTCAAACAAATAGTAAAGAATTAAGAGCAATATTTTCCTCCAATTTCATGTTAGAATTTTACTTTCTTATCCTCCAGAAGCACAACTTATCAAATTCTAAAGGATACTTTTCCCAGTGGCTTAGTAATTAGATGCTTTCAAGAAGATTTGTCACTGGGGGAAAAAAAAATCAAATATCCAAATTCTCCTTATTCATCCTAGTATGAGTATCTGGTTCAAACTTAATGTAAATGTATCATAATAATACTACCAGCATTTATGTAGCCCTTCAGAGCTGAAAGTGTTTTTCATATGCTTTGTCATTTCATTCTTCCAATAATCAAGGGATAATATTATTACTACATTCTATTTATGAAAAAATTAGAGCTTGACAAGATTCAGTTATGAACAAGCAGTAGACAAATGCAGTCTGGCAATATAAGAAATTTTTACAATTGGCAGAAAGTTGTCATTGTGGCAGAGTGGGTAGCCAGACCTTGATCCTGGGCTGGAATAGGCTCAGGCATGAGACTATTTCTGGGCTAAGAATAAGTACTTCCAGGTGTATCAGAGAACAGCATCATGAACAGAAACATATCTACATTCTAATAAATCCATAATAAGGGAGAATACCGTAAGCTGTAAATGCCAGATAAATCTAACTACCAAACACCAGAGCTTAGTCTAGCCTACCTTAAAAATGCCCAAGGCACATCAGCCTACAGTTGGGCAAAATGATCCAACAAAACATCTGTTTTATAAATTAATAAAGTGTTGAAATCTCATGTAACTTTTTAAATACTGTACTCAAAAACAGAATGATTGTATGGGTATGCTTTTGTACCACTGTAAAGTTAAAAAAAAATCCTAAATTAAGCCATTGTAAGTCAGGGATAGTTGGGCATACAGAAAATGCTGTTACTGAACCATTCCTGTTTCAGAAGCCAAGCACAGGGTACACATCATAATAGAAAAATATACTGTTGCTAAAACTACTTAACTCTTATTCATTTTTATACAGTAAATAACGTGTCTGTAATATTGGGGATTGAACCTGCCCCTACACACAAACAGAAGAGGAAAAAGTGAGGCTGTTGTACAACACAAAATGCAAGGTTGCTACATTTATTTTAAGGTTCCCCTTTCCATTTATCCTCCATTCCAATTAATTCTGTAACTTTCTAGACAATCCTTATGCATTTAATATCCTGGTATTTACAAAGAAAATTAATATTAAAAGACTGAATACAAAATATCCCATCTCAAGAAACCCTTCTTTTGGGCTGCCGCTATTTAATAAGGAGGACAAGACCATCAGTTAGGCACGCACTGTTCAATAAAGAAGATACTAGCCATACATGGAGTTTTAAATTTAAATTAATTTTAAAAATTGAGTAAAATTTAAAATTCAGTTCCCCAAGGGTAAGGTCCTGAGTTTGATCCCCGGTACCAAAAAAGCAAAAACAAATAAACAAAAATATACTTTATCTTTTGGGACAGAGATTTAGCTCAGTGGTTCTTCCACCTGCCTAACAAGCACAAGGTCCCCAGTTCAATCCCTGGTACAAAAAAAACAAAAACAAAAAAAAAACACCAAACAAACCACAAAACAACAACAAAAAACCCCAAAAAACAAACAAAATTCAGTTCCCTAGTCATATAGTCATGTTTAACCTCTTAGTTGCTATAGGGGGCTTGTGGCTACCATACTGGACACTGCCAATATTTCTATTATCAAAGAAAGATCTATTGGAAAGCCCTGAGTTAATCATCATGAGTCTTCCGCTCCTCTCATTCCTTTATTCTGCTCCCACTCACTTGATTGGAAGAGTGCTTCTTCTCGGGTAAAGAAAGAGCAGTGCTGACTAAACATATCATTTACAGTTTCAGTCAACAAAGGAATCCTCTCTTACAGAAGCGCAGACACTTCGCTCTTCACTGCCATGATGTCCATACACAGCAGAAGGCTCACACACAAAGGGGCGATCTGCTCCTACAGGGTCCTAGTGGCACAGT
This sequence comes from Fukomys damarensis, assembly GCF_012274545.1. Taxonomy (NCBI): domain Eukaryota; kingdom Metazoa; phylum Chordata; class Mammalia; order Rodentia; family Bathyergidae; genus Fukomys; species Fukomys damarensis. Next base: position 18,883,599 of record NW_022900938.1, read on the forward strand.
CCTCACACGGTGGTGTGTGGAGCTCAGCAAAGCTTGCCAAGTGAAGTAGACTGAAGCTTGTCCTCAGCTAGCAAATTGTATTTCCCCACTGATCAAATAAGTTTTTCAGAATAAGGACTATTAATTAAAACAAGAAAACTTACCTGCATGTAGAAAGAGGAGCAAATTGAACACCTTTCTCTTTGCATTCCCTTCTTATTCTTTCTTTTACATTTCTACAGAGATCTATAACCCTAGAAAAGATAATTACAGTGTTAAGTTTCAAATGACAACTACACAAATTTTAACAAGCATTGGTTTATTTGGCATCCTTCAAGTCTGAAATTCTTGTAATTAAAATTTTCAAGTTCTTTATCTTGACTCTAGAAAATGGAATTTAAGTGCTATCACTAAGTAGTCTAAAGATAGTAGTCTAATCCAGGGGCTGGGGATTTAACTCGGTGGTTCTGCCACGTGCCTCAAACTCAAGACCTGAGTTCGATCCCTGGTACCAAAAAAAAAAAAAAAGATACTAATTCAATCCATCTGATTGTATAGTCCTTTGGAAGTTAAACAGCTGGGTGGACTAGATTTCAGTTTAAATGCATTTTTATGTATTTATTCCTCATAAATGCAATAGGAAACATAGACATGTTAAGACCTGATTGTACCTAAACCCTCATTGGTAGCTAGATAATGAAGAGGAGATGGAAGAAGGAACAAGACAGCTTATAATCGCCAATGAGATACTTTCCATACAGATTTGCAGGGAGCAGAGTTCTGAAAGTATTCTCTCTTAGAACTTGAATGAGGTTCAATATAGCCCAATGGACTAATCATTTTATAGGACATAAACATAGCTATATACTTTTAAATTCTTACTTAAAATACTAGCAAATTTAGCACTGTTGATCATTTCTTCCTTTCCTGGGATTTTTTTGTTTTATCTCTGGATTTTCCCCAAATGCCCTAGAAATAATTTCTCAAATCTTACTTGCCAGCTTCCATCTGTATGACTATCCCACGTATGCTGAGGTTCTGGGGGCTTCTTTCACAAGCCTTATTTTCTTTCACTCCATACTATCTATAAGTATTTGTTTTAATCACAAGACTCCTACTGATATCTCCAAAACTTAAAATCTCCAATTCAGTAGCACAACTATTTTTCTAGACTGCAGTCTCTTACTATTCTAGAATTCATTTATAACACTATGCAAAATATTCACTGAGCACCTAACAGGTGCAGTCATTGTTCTGGGGCCAGTTTGAGATACACAAAGACTAGTCACATGGATTAACTCCTCACATGTCTTTTGCATGAAGAGGCCACTGACCTAATAATGTGTTCAGGTGAAGATACTCATACTTCAGTTTACTGTGGAAGATGGTCTCTAGCTAAAAGTCAGAAATCAAAGCAAGTTGCTAAACAGCTAGCAAGTACATTTTTCATTTTAAAAAAGTGCAGCTGTGTTCCATTAATGCTATTTATTAAAATTTCAAGTAAAGAAATTGCTTTAGCTGGGTGTGGTGGCGCACGCCTGTAATCCCAGCACTCGGGAGGCTGAGGCAGGAGAATCACTGTGAGTTCAAGACCAGCCTGGGCTACATAGTGAGTTCCAGGTCAGTCTCAACTACATAGTGAGATCCCTGTCTCAAAAAGCTAAAAAAAAGAAGTTGCTTTTAAAACCCAAATATGTAGCTCTACATAAAATAGAAATTGTCAATCAGTTAAGTAAATATGTAAGTATATATGGGAATGGATGAACAAAAATAAAAAGACAGCACATGACTAGCTTCCCCAATTGGGAGAATAAAAAGGTTAAGATAGCAAACACCAGTCAGTATTAACTGATGATGAGGTAATTTACAATGCTTAAGAGACAACAAAATATAAACCCACTTTCTCTAGCCATAAAGACTGCAGCGTTTGCCTGCCCCCAAATTCATACATTGAAAGCCTAATCCACAAAGTGACAGACAGCATTAATAGGTGAGGCCTTTAGGAGGTAATCACAAGGCTGGAGTTCTCATGAATGGCATTTGAGCCCTTTTAAAATAAGAAAGGGCTTCCTTTCTCTCTGCTTTCCACAATGTGAGGCTAAAATGAGAAGATGGACATTTACAAATGAGGAAGACAGCCTGTACGCTGGCACTCTGATCTTAGACTTCAAGTCTCCAGAAATCTGAGAAGTAAAATCTTTGTCTGTGATATTCCATATAAGCAGCCGGAACTAAGAAACCAAGCATTAAAGACTACAATTGTCTTTGAAACCACTAGGAAGAGCTGCAAAACTATTCCTGCTGCTCAAAGTATTAGATGTCAATAGCTGGTAATTCTCTGATTTATAAGATTTAGTCCCCTTGTTAAAAATGAGCATCAAAAATTGTAAAAACAAAGATACAATAAATTTGGTAATTATCTAACAATATATGGAATATGAGTACCAATGTACTAACCCATCACAAACAAATGCAAAAAAAGAAGTTTCCTAGGGAAACAAAAATATCCAAAAAACAAAGACAAAAACATTGGGAGAGAACAAAATGTTAAGATATGTAATATCACGGGGCTGGGAATTTACACCACCTGCCTTGCAAGTGCAAAGACCCGAGTTCAATCCCGGTTACCAAAAAAAGATAGGTAGTATCAGAACAAAAAATTTATGGAGTATTTGTTAAAGCTGATAAACTTTATTGTATGTTTAAAATATTCTGTAAATTCAGTAAGGAAAAATATAGGCATACTCTTAAGAAAATAAAAACACATTGATAGTCTCCTTAAAAAGTTTATTACTGAATGAAAAATTCCAAGTACATTTTCTTTTTTTTTTGGCAGCAGCGACTGAACTTGGGTCCTTGTGCTTGCAAGGCAGGCGGTGGAACCACTGAGCTAAATCCCTGGCCCTTCCAAGTACATTTTCAACAAAACTACTTCACATTTCCTAATCATTTTTTTTCTCTCATTGAGTTTATTGATACATTTTAGGTAGACAGTACAGTTACATTCATCATTGGGATCTTGTACTTTTATATGACAGGTCTTGGTCCGCATTTTTTCACCTTGTCCCTGCCCTCCCTTCATCCTCTCCTCCCCTCCCCTTTTACAAACACTTTATTTCCATTTTTTCATTTTCTCATATTTTTTTCTTTTCCCCTTATTACCTTTCCCCTACCCTTCCCACTTTCCCTACACCTTTAGCCCTTTTCTTCCTATTTCACATTGTCAATCATATCATTAGGATCTTATGTACAATTATAGTTTTCACACCAGAGAAACTATTTCCTAATCATTTTTTATTATTAATTTCCTAACCAATACACGCATGTGTATTGTGTGTGTACTGTGTGTGTCTATGTGTCGGTTTCCTGTGAAAAAACCTAGATATTTATTTCCATTTACCTATTTCAGCCAATTCTTATAAAATCCTCCAGTATTATATTAGTTTTGCTTAAATTTAAAGATAAAAATTATACTTAATTTCTTAAATTAGATTTCTTTCAGAAAATTACAAAGTTAAAATCTTGCTTAACATATATACACATACAAATATCAAAAGCTAAATATGTACTAATGAGCTGTATAATTTGACAGGAATTTCTAGAGAATATTGAAGCATTATCAATCACTTAAGAATTTAAATCAAAGCTAGGTAGAACCACACAGTGGTTGAGTATTTAGTAAGACTTTTCAAAAATGTAAACATCAATAATATCATCATCTTTTGCATCACAAATCTGTCTCCCAACCAAAACAGGTGGGGCTTAAAATGTGGCACTGTGGAAAAGACAAGTTAAAATAAAAGTACATATCTTATTTCAAAGTTTTTTCACAAAATGTTTAACTTTTACATATTCACACATAGAGATACATTAATTCAGCAATTCATAATGAATATTTGAATAATATTAGGCATTTTATTATATTTTACCTGTCCCAAGGAGCAGAAGTCTCAAAAGATTCTCCTATTATACAGTACTCCAAACCCAGGTCCTGTTAAGGCACACAAAAATAACAAAAACTACAACACATGAAATAATCAAAAATAGTATTAGTATTTCAGATAATTGTTAGTATTAGTTAAAGTTAGTACTTTAATCTCTACTGCTCTCCACTATCTGTCTCCTAAAAGCACTAAGTTTTTCCTGAGAATTAGGCAGAACCTCTCTGAGGACAGGAACTTGATCTGTCTTGCTTCTTTTTGTATCCTTGGTTAGCTAACCGAGTGCCTGACACAGAATAGGACCTTAAATATTTCTTCAGGGAATGGAATCTCTCTCTAGGAAATGTCTATGCACATATAGAGAAGACTAGAAGAATAGATTTTTTAGTGGCTTAAATAACAAATAAGCCACAGTGGGAGCACTCCCACAAGCCCAGCACTCTGGGAGGTCTGAGGCTGAAGTGTCATATGTTTGAACCTAGCATGCACAATTTAGCCACTTAATGAGACACTGACTCCAAATAAAAGAAAACAAAAAGGGCTGGGCACATAGTTCAGCGAAAAGGCCCGGAGTTCAATCACCAGTACTGTTAGGAAAAAAAAAAGTATGTTCAGGCATGGTGGCACACACCTGTAATCCCAGCACTCTGAAGTCTGAGATAGGAAGATTGCCACGAGTTCAAGGCCAGCTGGTGCTACACAGAGTTCATAGCAAGATGCTGTCATGTCTGTCTACATAGCAAGACACTGTCTCAAAACAAACACAAACTCAAACAAACAAATATAAAAACTCATCATTCAGATGAAAGGAATAGGAAGTAGAGAAGAGGAGGAATAAGGGAAAGCCAAATTCTCAGTAGGATATCTGAGAAATGACCTTTTAGAATAAGATAATTTAAATTACACAGCAGCCAATACAGGGGGAAAAAAGTAAGCCAGTAAGAACAGAAAAAGATAAAGAAATCTGAGTTTGTTTTAGTCAAGGCATGAAAACTAAATAAATGAAGGGAAAAAAGTGCAAAAAGAATATAAGAATAGCTGACTTCAAATGACTAATGAAGTTTCTCATACGCAGAAAATCTACAATTAGAAAAACTTTAGCACTCAAATATACATAAATTATTTCTGTATAACAATCACCAGTGAACCATAACAACTTAGTAATAAGTTTAATATCAATTTTTAAGACATAGTTAAAAACATATATATTATTTATATATTATATAAACAATTTATAAAGTAAGAAATGTTACCAAATAAAACAGAGTTCTAACCAACTAATGTTTAAAAAGGCTAGTACAACTTTTGGACAATAGCTCCATTATTTTAAAAAGCAGAAAGACATTAAATCATATTTAAGTTATTTAAAAGCATATGTAGAGCTAGATGTTGTACTGCACACCTGTAATCCTAGCACTCAGGAGACTGAGGCAGGAGGACTGCCATAAGTATGAAGCTAGCCTAGGCTACCTAATGAGTTCCAGGCTGTCCTGAACTACAGAGGGTATTCCCTATGTCAAAGAGAGAGAGAGAGAAAAAGTAAAAGTAGAAAGTTTAAAGGGGGTTCTGAAAAGTCACAGCTAACCCAGGATTCCTGTAAAATAATGTACCAAATTACAGTATATTAAATGTTCTAAGAAAATAAAAAAGATAACTTTATTTACACAAAGTAGGAAGTACTGTTCATAACATAAGAAAATGACAAGAGAAGTATTAACTTACTCGTATGTATGCGATGACATAGGTCAGCAAATAACCTCTCTGTCCATTATCTTCCCCAGCTGCTAATCCACTGTAATTTATAAAGAAGTTAACATGTTTTAAATGAGCTATTTAAATATGTAAAACTAACCAGACTGATATACCTCAAAATAACTGCTTAACAGATTAACAAACACTACACTGCATTTCACTTTTACCTTACTCAGATAACAAAAATCCAAAAACATTTTTAATAGGGCTGGGGATTTAGCTCAGTGGTGCTGCTGCTTGCCTTGCCAACACAAGGTCCAGAATTCTATCTCCAGTACCAAAAAAATAAAAAAAAATAAAAACTTTTTAAATATTTCAATCTAGTTATTACTTTCAAACTTTCATTACCACACTAATAAAACTGACTCATGTCAACTATTTCTCATGTTGTCAAAATAGCAGAGAAAGAATTAGCAATGAAAAACAAGCTTCAAAAAACTTATTATTCAAATGCATAACAAAATACTTTAAAATATTCTTATTTTACTCATGTAGGTTGAGCAACCATAAGCTGAAAAATCCAAAATGCTCCAAAACCCCAAAATTTTTGTGTGTCTATAAGATGCCATTGTGGAAAATTCTACTCTAGTTTATGAAAGTTAATTTTATTTTAAAAGATAACAAATGAATACTGCTTTTCACTACCTTTAGTAAATAGTTACTATTCTTTTTCCATTAGCAGATCAATTTTAACTTGTTTTAGTAAACTAAACAAGGAATCATCTCTCTTATGGCGTCATTTGACATAATTAAATCCTTTCTTTTTCTGAAGTTTTGCTGGATTTTATGCTAAGTAAATAATACATTATAGATATACCCTTTGTTCTATACAAATGCTTTAAAGCAGTTTTGGGGTAGAACATACAGGCTGAATCAGAATTTCCTGACTTACTACTATAGATAGATATGTGCACAATACTGTCATCAAGAATGAGTGGAAACAACTTGATAGAAGCAGCCCTAGTCTAGAACTACTTGACAAATGAAATGAAATGAAGGAGATTGTATTAATGAGTGCTAATAAGCAAGCAAGAAAGAACTTAGGTCAAGCTGCTGACAGTGAGAAGAAGAGACAGCAAAACAATTCTGGGTTGAATGTGAGGTTAAAGGTAGCAGGAAATATGAAATAACATTTGAAAAAAAGTCAAAATTTTGTTCTAGGAAATGCTTGGAGGAAGACTGCAGAAACTGCAGCTTAAATATGAAATAGAGACAAGGAAAAAAAAAAACCTATTACAGATCTAGGAAATAGAAAGGGATTCACCCTGGACCTAGAAGAAGGAAGAAAGGAAAAGATATTGAAGGCTAGAAAAGGAAACAACAAACCTATGCTGGGATTCTCTGAAAAGGAGCGTGCTCGGTATGATATTTGGTGGAATTAAAGGTGTGACCATTAGTAAGTAAGCCTATCTTTGTTACATCAGGATGAGACAGTCCTTTTCAGCTCCCAGTCCAAGCTTTTTGGATTGTGTTGCAACATTTAGGGGAGAAGGAGCTGTACCATGCTCCATATCATACCAAATCCATGAGACAAACACAGAAACATGAATTTTAAAAATCTAACACAGAAAGAAACTGAAACTGGATGTCCATTCTAAATTAACCCAAAGAAGAAGAGTGAATCTGGGCTTGCTTTTCGAATCAAATTTTCCTGCAAATTCAGCTTTTTGGAACTTTTTTTTTAAGCTTTCAAAGCTGTGAGGCTTACAGCTAGAATTACTTTATACTACAATATGTAAATAATCACAGAGCTTAGAAATTAAATGCTTCTAAACTGCCACTTCTGCAGCCACTCCAAAAAAATACATTTAAGTATTCTTTTTCTTTGGTACCGGGGATTGAACTTGGGACCTTGCACTTGTGAAGCAGGCCACGGCACCACTGAGCTAAATTCCCAGCCCAAAAAACTACATTTAGATTCCAATTGCTTTAAAGTAGCAACATACATCCCCTATTTCCTGCTCTCCTCACAAATTCAAACATGAATTCTGATATTTAAAGCTATCCATGAGGGAAAACTAGGAAGACTAATGAAAGAGAAATGAGAGACAATTGTTTTATATAAAAGGGCCATCTGGACAGGGGGAAAAAATGAGAACCAAGACCTGTCATGTAAAGGTACAAGATCCCAATAATGAATGTAACTGTACTGTATACCTAAAATGTACCGATAAACTCAATGAGGAAGAAACAAAAAAGGGCCATCTCGTGAACCTAATCACTCTCGTGTTAAATTATGTTAAACACTTAAGCATACTTTAAAAATAATGATAACACATTCCCTTTAGTTCTATGGTAAATGTCAAAACACCTGTCATGAGCACTGCAAAGGAGTGTTTATTTTGCTCAGTTCTTAGTAAAGTAAAAGTGCATTACTAGCAAATATAGATAAACAGCTGATGTATGATTTAAGTATGATTATTCAATGTCTGACTACTACGTTCTGTTGGGTCATATATGTTCAAAGGTACTGAAGAGGGTTGGAAGGGAGGGTGAAAGGCAATGAGCAAAAAGGCTAAAGCAACAGAAAACAACACTGAACTGTTAAGAGTACTTTGTTAAAGGCAATCCATTTCAGTTATTTAAGCAATGGGAACAGAAGTAAAACAAAAAAAAGAGCAAATAAAGGATAGATTAATAATGTCTAAAAATAAAATATACTAGTTAGACTAACATAAAAACTTTAGCAGAAGGGAACTTTATAGTACCTTTCTCCAAATTGTTAAGCAAAAAAAGGAAATGACTAAGGATTCGGGATTGGGCAAGCAAGGATACCATATATAAGAAAAATATCCCTGGAATAGAAATAAAGGGTCTAAGGGAGAAGGGGAAGTGGGAAGGGTGAGGAAAGGGAAATAGAGAAAAAGAAAAAAATGGAAACAAAGTCTTTGTAAAGAGGGAAGGATGAAGGGGGTTAAGGGAGGGCAGGGGTATGGGGAAAAAACAAGAGCCAAGATACATTACACGGAGGTACAATATCCCAGTGATGAATGTAACTGTACTGTTTACCTTAAATGTACCAATAAATTTAATGAAAAAAAATCTATGGGCCAAGGATTTAGCTCAGTGGCACTGTGCCTGCCTGCAGAACATCCTAAGTCAAATTCCCAGTAGAAAAAGAAAAAAAAATCCCTTAGTCTTCAATAATTGGAACAAATTATTACTGTCAACAGCAAACTGGTGGGCAAACAGGACCACTGCTAGAAAACCCAAAAGTGTTTCCAAGTGTTACAAAATCAAAACAGTCCTAAATCATCTCTCTAATGAAAATCTGAGTTGTTCAAAGCAGATTTTCTTATCCAAATGAAGACAAAATTAAAGTACATTAAGATATTAATTATAGCAGAAAGGAACAAATAAAAGCCAAAATGGCACCCCAATATGAGCCAGTTTTTTAAACATTTTATCTTTGCTTTAAATTGATATCTTATTCACTAAATCTATTTTTAATAAAAAATTACATAAATTTTGTTTAGAGTAAGCAAAATTGCTAGAATTAAATCAACAGTTCTGGGGGGCCTTGTATCAGTACCTGAAGAGAGCTGCATCTGCTATTTTAAAGATTCAAATTTATTTTTAAGTTGCGAATGGACAGTTACATAAGAAAACCAAACTGGCATTACTGATACTCACAGGGGCTCATATTGATCAAAACTAACAAATATCTAAAGATTTCAATCCCCTTTCTTACAAGCAGTAGAATAATTAGAAATAAATGAATTACAAAAAGACATAAGGAAAAAATATATTATTCAGCTTAATTCATTTAACAAAAATTTAATCTAGCACCTAGTATTTTCCAGGCTTCACCAGTGATCCCCAAAGAAGAGATATGTCATGCTCTACAATTACAAATAAAGTAGAACAGTCATTTTTTATAATCAGCCTACCCTAGTCAAACAGCAAATATGGCACATTACTAACTAGTAATGATTAGCTAGATGCTCCAAACTATAATTGTGTGTGTGTGTGTGTGTGTGTGTGTAATGGGAATAGGGGAAGAATGAGGATGAAACTAAATAAATTTAATCTTCTATTCAGCATTCAAATACTACAGGAAACTATCCTCTCCAATTTACCTCAAGTCCTTCTGGAAAATTTTGAAATCCCAATTAAATATTTAAACATAAAATTTTCCTTATAAAATTTTTTTAAGTTTCAATCACTAATATTTAAGGCTAGAGCAGATATAAAAGATTTCAACTTAAATCTCCTTAATTACTTTTGTCCAGACTCATACCATTTTCAGAAGGGAAAAAAGCCTCTTAATCATATTCATATAACTTAGAAACTAAAAATAGGTACATACAATGCTAAACTCCTTCTGGGAAAGAAAGCACACACATTTCAAAAATTCAAACAGAAAAAAAATGACTTGAATTCCAAGTTAGTCATTAAATGAGTATCTGTGTAACATATTACTTTAAACTAATTTAACTAAAACACTGCAATTCCCCCCAAAAAAGATACTGTAGGAAGAGAAAGGGTGAAAGACTAGCAAACTTTTACCATTTTTTAAAAAAATTAAAATGTACTTGCCAATTTCAGAATAGGATAAAACTGATTTACTATTACTCAAAAAAGTACAAAAATGAACTAAAAATTAATTCTAAGAATACCATACTTAAATTCAAAGTCATAGAAGTTGTATATAAAAAGAGACACAAAAGAGGGTCACTCAAAAACACAGCTCCATGTGATTTATTATTTTAAAGGGAAGGGATAGAACAGAAATATTTGTAGGGAACTCACACTAAGAATAATGTATATTATACTTTAACCTCTGAAATAAAGATGGTTAATGACTAGTATCTAGAAAACAGTTTACGTACTTCAAAAAAAAAAACCCCTGTGGTCCTGATAAATGGCATTTCCACTATAGTTCTCATCTATCAATCTTATAATCCATCAAGCAGGCAGATAAGAACCACCCTGTCATTACTCAGCAGGTTATACATGTGAAATGTTTTCTGTTTCTTTATATCAGAACAAAACAGTAAGTGATAGGGGGTGGACTACAGATAATTAATCAAAAATCATGGAGTAAACATAATTTCCTTTTAAAAGCATACTAATAGCATATTTTATACATACCCTTTTCTCACTAAAGAATAACGTGACAATGAATTTTTTTCTATTTTATTCTAACATAACATATAACAAAATATCACCATATTGGTATTAGTAAAAAACAGTCTAAAATAATAAAATAATATACTAATAAATAATTACACAACAGCAATATATGTCAATCTAACTTACTGTAAATTTTGGAAGTAAACCAAAATAATATTTTTAATTTACTTTCATAAATTATCACAAATTTGATATTAAGTTCAAATTAATAACTGCATGCAGACAAGCAAACTATTTGGACACATTAATGCCTGGTTCATTAATAAATGTTTGGAGCTATCACAATTTTAAATTTTCTCTTGATATTATGAACTTAAACCATACCCAAATTTTGCAGCAATATCATACACTTGTTTTTCATGTTGAAGAACCTTCTCGCGGTCCCCCTCAAACAATAATGTGGCTACACTTAGCTGATTTGGATCAAATCCCTTAAACTACAAAAAAAAAAAAGTAAAACAATATTATTACAGATAACTTTTATTTTGCAAAATAGCAAATCAAAATACATTTCCCTTTTCCCTCTGATCTAAACTCTAGTACAAGTTGTTAAAAGCTTTGAAACTTTACATGTCAATAACAAGAATGCTTTCTGCATCTATTTGAGCCATTACAATGTAACAAACCTATACAGTACACCAAAAACATCTTTCAAAGTATGCCATGGTGTTAATCATAATGACATTTGCAAGCAAACACAAGAAATACTTCGTGAGAATCAAATAAAAAGTACAAACAGACAAAAATAGTCAGAGTATGGGAGGAAAAGCCCAACAATATCCCTATGTAGCAGTGATTACTCACTAAATAATATTTTTTCAAAAATCTTGTGTGCAATATTAAAGAAGTAACCAAAGCTAATCTAAACATATCAATTCATCATGAAAGCCTGTTAAGAAAGATACATGCTCCTGAACGCAAAAACTATTATTACAAACCTGTCAATACTAGCTAGCTCAAATTAATGTTAGCTCATTCCAATTCTAATGGACTTTTGAAATGAATAGCTTCTAAAATAATAAAAAGGTAGTGATGCTGATGACAAGGAAATTCTGAATAACAAGAGAGGTGAAATGGACTTACAACAATTATATCAATTTAATTTTTCAAGAACAAAAAGGTCACTAAAAAGAATTACATGTTAAAATGAAGAACATTTAGTGGATAAGTACTATAAAAGATTATCCTAGGCATGGCAAACCAATGTAAGTGAAGCAAGAGTTAGTTAATGGTGGTGACATAACTGGATGGCAAGTGGGTAGTGGGAGGGAGGTAAAGATTAACTTAGATATTTATCTCATTATAAAATTGAAATGCATTTAAATAATAAAACAGAAAAAATTTAACTGTCATATAACACAAAACAGAGATGGAGAAGCAAATGGCCCTCATCATATCTCTGAAGAAAAGGAGACCTTTCTAAGCTTAGAAGCAAATGATCACAAGAAAAAATACGAAAATGAGAAACATTACCACTAAAACAGAAAACTTCCTATTAGACTAGAAACATTTACTTATGAAATTTATGATGAAGAGCATCTAATAATTCTACTAGTCAAAGGACCCCTATCAAAGCACCAAGAAGAAACAAGAATCTGCCATCCTGACAAAATAATCATATCCAACTATATCAGAAAAATTATATCTAAAAAATATAGAAGTGTTCAATATCACTGGAGTTTCAAGAAATATCAATGAAAATAAAATGCTATTTCCTCTTAGCTAAATTTAAAGTATACCAAAGCAAAACAACAACAAAACCCAGATGCACTAACAAGGTTACAACAAACAAAAATGACACACTTTAATGTGTCATTATGACAACACTCTAATGGTTGTACAAGTTAGTATAACCTTTTAGGAAAGCAATTCAGCAATCAAAGGTTAAAAGAAGTCTGTACTATTAAAAAATGTTATAAGCGTTAGACCATTCAATGCAGAATTATTTTTAGAAACTCCAAAACCAGAAAACGGAAATTTCTAAAATGGAATGCATGACTGTCTTGATAAAATATTACTCCAATATAAAAAAAACCCAGTAATTATAAAATATGCAGCAACATGGAAAAACATCCTTATAATGGGTGAGTTTGAGAAGGCAGAAACAAAACATAGTATATACTGAGCATTTAAAATTTTAGCATATAAAAATCCTTACTTTTGTAATATAGAATTTTTTCAATCCATCCAAAAATGATGTAAAAATAGAGGAAACCTGAGGTTTAAGAGCATGACCTACAAGAGAAAACATTTCATATTAAATTAATAGCAAATTCTGTGGTTTTTGGAAGAACACAAGGCTATCTCAACTTAGTAACCTAAAAGTAAAAGGTTTTGACTAATTTTTAAATATATACATATAAAGGCATATATACATATATATACTTTCATACATATACTTATACACACACACACACACACACACACACACACACACATATACTTTTCTTTCAAAAGTCACAAACTTTTTATTTACAAAACCCATTATCAGTTCATTAACTCAAATTACTATATGTAATTAATATTACACATAGTTTAGGTTTATGTTTCAATGATAGTTGTACATAATAAAACTACTTCATTAATCTTTATTTCATTAAGAACATCCAGTGGTGGCTAGTTTTACTTTTTTATTTTTTAATTATTAGAAGTCACTCAGAACTATAACTAAATATGGGGTTGTTGCAAAGTTTAAGGTAGTTTCTTAATTAATTCTTAACTCATCCAGAATTCTTGGCATAAAACTAGCAATTGCTTCCTTAATCACACCCAGAGAGTTAAAATTGCCAAAATAACATAAAATGGTGTTTCAGAGTCTGTTAAATTAACATCTTTGCCTGCAGATTAAGCTTAATTGAATGAAAACCTTTTACTGTTTTCTCATTGTTTCCAGAGAGCAGCAACTTCTCCATTCCCATGACTGTTACATTTAAGAATCATGCATCTGGATGTGGTGCTATGAGCCCAATTCAGAAAAATGGCTTAGCGTTTATACAGAATTTTTACAAAGAATTTTAAAGTCTTTTACTTAGTAAATCCAAAATTATCTCCAAATAGGTTTATTTTAGAAAAAGGCTTTAAGGTTTTGGGATTTTGCTTAAAGTATAGGAATTTCCTTTTTAAAAATGCAAACAGTAAGCAAGCTGTTTCTACAACTATTTCTGGTACCTTTTTTCCCAGTCTATTTTTAAAATTGAGTATATGAATCTAAAATATTTACTTACCATAGTTTTGTTGATTATAAAGAAGCTGTGTTACATAAAAGACCAAGTAATGTAAGTCTTAACCAGAGGCTAAGAGTTAGATATTTATGCTATAACTGAGCCACAAAAATGAAGCAACAAAACAAACTACAGATTACATAGAGATCAATCTAGCAATCTTTTTGAGCTCCTGGATCAAAAACAAAATATCTACAGGATTTGTTTTTTATTCTAACCTACCAGAGATGCTTCTAAGCATAACCAGTGCTTTAAAAGATACCATTTGTAGAATGTATAAAGTCAGAAATAACACATCATCTAAACATTCACTTCCTGTACCAAATAGAACTAATCTTAAATAATCCTTAAGGGTCAATGTTCACCTTAACCCACTGTCATTTATGTGCATAATTTCCATTTTACTGGTGAGAATTAGTCACATATATTGGGAATACTGAGCCAACATGAGTTTTGAAGAATAAATTATTGTGAAAGTGATACTAGTTTTTAAGTAGGTCAAGCATTTGCATTAGCTAGAGGATAGTACCTTTAATTTTTCGTAAATTAATATTGCTATCAAATTAATAACAGTCTAAATATATTCCAGCTAGTGTGTTTTACATTTATAGCAAGCTAGTTTCCAAATTTACTAGCTGGACAGTTTGAGAGTGAAACTGTATGTTAATTACATATGATTATGTAGGCTTCAAAGAAGTGGTCTAAGACAACAGAAAAAGTCTTGGGCTTCGGAGTCACACAGATGGAATTCAATCTCAGTTGTACTAGAGGAAGTGGTGATATTAAAAATATTAACAACTAATAATACAGCTTGTACTTTACAAACAGTGATGAATCAGCAAGATGTCTACCTACAGAGTCCTGATACCCCTTGTGAACCACTATTCTTTTGGTTGCTAGATCACAAACCCATGGTAATAATTTGTTGATGGAAACACTTCAAAGGACACTTAGGAATGAAAAAGGTTATAGTCAACCAAGAAACATGATCAGATCTATATGATATCGGTGGCTCAGTAAAGCGCAGAGGGAAGAGGAAACACAGTCGAGACTAGGACCTACTGTGGAGCTAGAAGGGAGTCTGTAAGCACACTCTTAGGTATAATGAGAACTGGAACAGGAAGGAAAGCCAATTATAACTAGACCCCAATTATAAGTATAATAAATAAAATATGGTCAAATTTTAGTTTTACAAATGTTGTCATTTATCATATAATTTACTACAACAATAACATGTTTTTGTTTGTTTTTTGGTGGTACAAGGGATTGAACTCAAGACCTTGCGCTTGTAAGGCAGGTAGCAGCACTACTGTGCTAAATCCCTGGCCCCTATATTGTGTGTGTGTTTTTTTTAAAATGACATGTGAATATATAACATGAATCTCAAGACCTATATGCCTGAATGTAGGCCCAAACACATAGAAGGCATGATTTGCATTCAAATATCTCATTATTTACAGGAGACATTTACTTTTAACTTTTGTTTATCAACACTATAGCATTTTGAAAGTATTTACTTAAAGAGCTAAACACTGTGACTTAGAAGAATTTAATTTAAAAACTAACTCTGGATATGTTATGAATCTGATTTCATGTGTGTGTGTGTGTGTGTGTGTGTGTGTGTGTGTATACATGCAAAGGAATATATATATTTATAAATACATATACTTATAAATATATATACTTATAATAATCATTTCCCCTAAAGTCTAAACTGGTCTTAAATATAACAATCAAAATCTTCCTGTCTTAACCTTTAGTACTCATTACTGAGCAGTCATTTCCATAATTTTAGGAACCATTTTGAGGGTATTTAAATTCTATAAACTTAAATTCTAAATTTCAGCATATGAAAAGTGTATGAAAGCTATAAAAATACAACTGAAAACATGATTAGTGTCAAAAGTTTAATATTTTAGCCAAAATAGAAAAAGAAAAATATTTTGATACACAACTGCCTACTGAATTCCCCACCCAAATATCGCAATGCACTTTAGCTATAACCCACTGTAATATCTTTTACCCAGAGCACCATTTCTACTTCTTACTACTAATCAACCAAATCAAATCTGGGCATTGTCCTCAACTCTTCCTTTTTTTTAACATCTGATATCCATTTGGTTAAACTGATTTTCTAAAAGTCTATCTACATCCATCGCTACATCTTTACTCAAAGTAAATGTATACCCCAAATTTGCCTCTTAAACTGTCCCACCGCCCATCATCTCTCTTCCACGTCTGTATCTGCCAGAATGAGCTTTCTAAAAGGTAGAGCTGACTAATCTCATTTCCTCCACAAACTTGTCTTGCTGACAAGATAAAAATCTAAACATATTGGAAAGCCCTAAATGGCCCATCCAGCTTTCTCTAACATCCTTTATTTACCCTCTATTTGAGGCACCCACCCCAACTCAGATCACCGTACAACATGCAGAGAAGAAAAGACAATCTCTGGCAAATCTTCAACTCATTTTTGAAGACTGAGTTCAATCATAAACCTCCTTCAAAAGCCTTTTTTAGACTCTTTGCTCTTTAGTTTGAGTAAAGTCAAAACGAATGAAGCCCTCTTCACTAACAGTATCCAGTGTAGCTGCCTCTCACAACACCCAGCACTGCTATGTTCATCACCCACATAACTGTCTCCCCTCTCTGGATGGGGTAGTCCCAATGGGCGAGGACTTTGGTGCTCATCATTCTAGGTCTGCAAGTTTCAACTACATGAGAAGATTCTCAAATTGCCACTTAACACTTACCGAACTGAAACTGCTGGTTGTCCATAAGGCGGATAGATGCAGGAGCACATCTCTGTTTGAAAAAGGAAAAGATCACAGTATTCATTAAATACAGTAAGAACCTAGACATGTAGAACATAAATGTCATTTTTGTACTAAAAAGATCAAGAACTTAGTTTCAAATATTACAGAAGAAAAGAATCTTAACCTATATAACTTCATGAAGAAAAAACATCACTGGCTTCTATAAAATGTATGGAGAAAGCCTCCATACATAACAGAACCTCAAGAATCACACCATTTATGAACTGTATCATATTAAGGTCTTAGATACACTTAAAATGAGAAAATGGTGGTGAAAATGTCCATGTGCAAGAAACACTTTTAAAATTATCTGCAATGTCTTTATAGACAACTCTAGGAATTTTTCCCTTCTATTTATTCTTTCTTATAATCCCTTTTAAATGGAAAAGGCATCCAGAGAGGGTCCAGGTTTCTAAGTTCTTTCAAGGTTACTTGTATGACAACATCAACAAAACTGTGAAAAATAAGATTATCTGAAGAATCAAAAACTGCACCACTGTTGTATTTATTTAGGCACTTGCTAAAAGTTGCAAAGAGAGAAAACTGAGGAAAGCAGATACAGGCGGAACATTACTAATCCAAAAATCTGAAGTCTAAAATGCTCCAATATCCCAAATATCTTAAGTTCTGACTTTGCTACATTAAATGTTTCAGTTTCTGAAATATTCTGAATTTTCAGATCAGGGATGCTGAGCTGGTAAAATCTATACAAACATTTTCTTTTGGTTTTTTGAGACAGGGTCTCACTATGTAGTTCAGACTGCTCTGGAACTCACTGGGTAGCCCAGGCTGGTCTCGAACTCACAGCAATCCTCCTGCCTCGGCCTCCTGAGTGCTAGGATTACAGGCATGCGCCACCATGCCCAGCTATAGAAACATTTTCAAGTCTGAAAAACTCCAAAATCTGAAACATTTCCCATCCCAAGCATTTTGGGTAAGGGATAGTCAACCTGCACTCATGTTAATTTCTGATGATAAAACACTACAATGTAAATACTAAAGTTCAAGTTAGCTACAATTTCTTTACAGAATTAAACTGAGCTGAACCTCAAACAGGATTGATTTTAATTTTCTATGCAAATTTAAACATGGCTAAAGTTCTGCAAGAGGTTGCTTTTAGACCACAAAATTTTGACAAATTCCATAAATTTAAACATTTATCTTCTCATTTTTATCAATGAAATTTATATCAACACAAATTTGACTCATTCAAAATAAATTACACAACTTAAATACATTATAACATTTTTATCATTTTCTTTAAATTGAATATTTAATACTTATAAAATAATACAAATTTTATTTCACTCAATAAAAAGACTAAATATGATCCTAACTTTGAAGACTTTATTTTCCTTTGATTCTAAAGATTGGATAATTCATTCTTAAAAAGCCACTGCCAAGACTTAAGAAAGAGTATTAAATAATTCTATATGTACATCATAACTTTACATTTTAAAGAATCCTATGCTTTCCAAGCTCCTGTCCTATGTCTTTATTTCATATAAGGAAACAGCCCTGTCAGGGTAGCAGAACTGGCATCATCCCTTTTACACATGAAAGCAGTGAGGTTAAAATATTTGTCCAAGGTCTGTTCTCTGTTAAAACAGTAAAGACAAAAGTAGCACCAAGATAGCCAACTGCTAGATGAGCACTATTTCCACTGTTCCACACATCCTCCAAAAAAACCATTTAAGATATATACTGTACATTGCTTTAAATTAACATGGGAAACAAAAATTACATGAAAACCATCTTACTTGTTATTCTGTAGTCTTATTAAAAGCACAATAAAGAAATAAAAAATTTACAACCTGAGTAATTTCAAATATTGATATAAAAGTATCTTTGTAGTTTGGTTAATCCTTTTAAGAATGTTCCCAATTTCTGAAATACTGAAAGAAAACTCTTTTCACATCTACAAATCTGGAATGTTTTTATTAAAATGAGCACATCAATTTCTAACAGAATACACAAAGCCTAATGACACCAGGTTTCGTTTCTTCATTTAGTACAGTATGTTTCAAATGGTACTCTCTAAAACAATTAAAATATAGAATGTAGATCTTAATTAAAGCTTGGTTTGTAAATATTATCAATAAAGTATATTTTGAGGACATCTGGGATAATGTGATTACAGAATGAGTATTATTTAGCATTATGAAATTACTGGTTTCTTGGATATGATAATGTTATTGCAGTTATACAGAAGAACACTTCTAATTTTTAGGAGATGGATGCTAAAATATTTAGAAATTAAATGTCATGATGTCTGCAACTTGATTTCCAATGCCTTAGAAAATATATATACATACATAAAGAATAAAACAAAAAATTGTTGAATATACAGGGTGACATAAAAGTGATAACTATACTATTCTTTCAAATGTTCTGCATGCTTAAACTTTCTAAATTTAAAAACTAGAAAATAAGAAAGGTTCACGGAATTTGCTAAACCATACAGACCCACCTATTTAATTAAACTGAATGTCAGTTTAACTTGACAGCTAAATCTCACAAACTAGTCATACATACTAGCTTGTCTGACATACTATTACTACCTATACTGAGATGGCACAGTTGATGGTAAGAGACTAATATTAATAAGAAACTAAAGAAAGCGGTTTTTTTGGTTTTAAAGTGTCTAAACTAAATAGGGGTTTTTTTTGGTTTTTTTGGTTCCAGGGATTGAACTCAGGACCTTATGCCTGCAAGGCAGGTGGCAGCACCACTGAGCTAAATCACTGGTCCAAACTAAGTAGGTTTTAACATCAAACTGGTTTTAACATTGACTTTTTAAAAAAATTATCAAATTCAAGCCAAGAGCTTCAAAGTTTCATACTTTAATAGTGCCAGGTTTTCCAGACATTAATAAACAGACTTTTTCAATTTATTTCATAAGTAAAGCAATAAAATTGAAAAATAACATCTAGATGTGTTTGTGATCCTCTGGCAAATGACAATTTGTAAATCATTGTGCATCATCCTAAATTTAAAAAGTTTATTAAGAACTTGAAATAATTAGTTATCATTATAACTAAACAGAAGTTTCTATAATCAAAAGATTACAATGATGTTACTATTGTTCAATAAATATTCAGAGTTATTATACCTAGAGTTAAGATTAGATTGTTTCTATTGCCTTAAAACTGAGTAGGTTTAAAAACTCAAAAGATTGCTTTTTAAAGTTGTTAAGGGCATAAATTCTAATAACAAGCTCTAAATTCACTTCCATGCTGTTCCAGTATGTTGGTTTGAGACTACTGTATTTCAGACAAGGGAAAAAGGTCCTTGAGTTAAAGTGACCCCTGCTGGTAGGTGATCATAACTAACAGGAGAGACTATTTTAACCTATTTTAATAGTAGATTTAATGTCAAATTCAAGAAATTTAACAAAAATTGCTTATTCAAACTTTAGAATCGCTCATGTCATTTGACTTGTACATAAGTTAACTTTATAGTTAGTAGTCTGAAAAGTTTTAAAGACTTATGGACTAATTAAGAAATATCAATATCTTCACTTTAATTGAACAAAGAATAAACCACATTGACCTCAAAATGTAGGTATGACCAAGTCAAATTGCTGGCAATTTAATCCTCTTAATGATGCTACAGTTAAGAATTTAATTAAATAATAATCTGAAAAATAAAAAAAATACTCGTCTTATTTTACTCAGTATTAGTAGTATTCTCTGCACTAACTTAAAAAGCAACAGATTTCTCAATCCAACTATTTTATTAAACAAAACAATCCCTATAAGAAATACACCAAGAGATTTCTGTGCAATTTGTTTTTCTGGAACATCATGGCTCCTGCCAGAGAAAAATCAGAACTTAGCACTTGAGGTGCTACATATTATTTGAGAATATATCTCTCAAGTGGCTAGCTACTGGCAGAAGGAATTCCATATTAACATATATTACAAATATATGCATGATTTCAACTATTTCTCAGTTCATAAAGATTAAAATATAAAAGTATAAACAGTGAATGGTTCTATATCTCTGTCATCATTGCTAAGGAGTCATCGTTGAATTGCAAAGGTTTGTTTCTTCAAGGGGTAATCAAACTTTCTGTGTAGTCTACAAATAGCCCAAATTCTTGAGCCAAAAGACTATATTACAGATAATCTACTTATCTCATATTATATCAGAAGCAAATGCTTCAAAACTAAACCCCCTGTGCAATGCTATACAAAAATTTAAAGAGAATGTATCACAGTATGTGGTATCCATAGCAACTATTACAAGACAGGAACCATGTCTACTTAACTTACATACTCTCAATTGCACTATGTGGGTTATAAAATTAAGAACACAGTAACTCATGCAAGAGGTGACAACAAATTAATTAATTTTAAAAGTTCCAAAAAGTTAAATCTTTTGAATGAAAAATTCTGGAAATTAAAACTTAAAGACAAATTCTTCCCCTAATTATTAATCACAGCTAATATATCGGATAAAATCACATTCTATTGAAGATTATTGATATTACAGGCTGGTCATATTGGAAATAACATATTGGTTTACAGCCAGGGGGTCTATATAGTAAACAAAAACTTTCTTTTTCAAAGATAATTACATCTTGGTTTTCAAAAAATCAAATATATAATATGTGTGGTTATTTCCTTCCACTTATATTTAGGGAAGGATCAAAAGACCAGTTTCCTAACTACAATTTTCAGTTTACAAACAGTAAAATAACTTGTTCTGAGTAGCTTCTGGTAGGTAACCTATCTTAGAATGGTCCTCATTTTGGTGGATCAAACATAGTAAGGAATCCAATTAACCAAGCATTTGACTAGGGTTATTCTCTCAGCTTCAGAAAGAGCAAGGTATCACACTCACACACACACACACACACACACACACGATTTAAAATAATCCCATTTCCTATATGTAATAAACATACCCAAGAATTACTGCTAAATATGTTTTAATTATTTTATAAGGTATGTGCTAAACAATACTTATGTCAATTTATTTGAATCCCTGAAGGATAAATTAAGTTTTCCAAATAATTCATAAACTATGTATCCAAAATTATACTCTAAAGTTACTAGAAAAAAATCTCAGAGTCCAAAACTAATCACAATAAATGTTATGGAAGGTAGTAAAGGCCATTCATGTCAAAAGGTAATGAGAGAAAAAGATGCCTTTTAACCTTCAATTCTTTCTGAAAGCTTAGTTCTGATACTAAGACAGTTTGCAAGACAATGAGTACTAATCCATCCCAAATAAAGATACTTTTGCCCTTCGATCCCAAATAAAGAAACAAATGCTCTTTTCTCAATTTCACAAGGGAATAACTCTTAAATTTTAATTGAAAACATAAAACAAAACCCCACAAACTTTAAAGCTGCTTTTGAGTTTATTTCAACATTCCAATTTCCTTTTAAACTTTGTAAAGACATCATTGCTATTTCCAGATAAATAATAAAAGGGAATAAAACAATTTATCTGATACTGATATTCTGATTTGAAAAACAGCATGTTTTCCCAGCTTGTGAAACTACAACAGGAAATCGGTTCTCTGAGAAATCTTAAAAATCACTTACCCATCTACTGAGTAAAGTTGGAAGTAATACTGGATTGCCACTTATGAGAAAGAATCACATTAATTTTCCACTAAATCTTCCTTTCTAGTTCTTCACAAGGCAGAGAATTGAAAGAGGACAATTCCTCACATGGACAAAGATCAGATGATAGACCTTATGAGAATTCTTCTGCTGCCAGTATAAGGTTGCTTAATTTTATTTCCTTCAGTAAGAATAGTAATGAAAACATAAGGAGAGCCCACTTTGCTATCTGTGAACAATCACGTATGCTCCTTTCCAAAAGATACTCATCCAAAATTGTTTCTCATTTCAAAAGCAAGTTGAGTCTGAAAATATTGCAAAAATGGAAGTGCCATGAAATGACAGTGAAGAATTAGAAGCAGCCAACTCATTATTCAATCAAGAATTTGGCACAAGCATAAACCATGTACCATTTATTTTAATGGATCTTAATTCTCCTGCTATCAGCTGAAATTCCAAATCCCAAATTGAACAATGACTGGTGCCAAAATCTGGTAATTTTCTTACTTTTTCTGTCTGAGAATACTGTTACAAAGAAGAGCAGCAAATAGTGTGCCACTTTTGACACAATAGATTTGTATGTTCTGTAAACTGACAGGCAAATGTTCCTAAAGCAGTGTAAAATCAGCCACCCATTTTAACATGTGTCTTTCTATCTGCACATGATAAATAAAATATGTAGGTTCCTAAAATAATGTAATGTCCTAAAATCACAAGAACTGTTCTGAGGAACTGTTTCATGAATAAGAGAAATACTCGAATATAAGCTATTATCTATCTGAATTTTTAATCAAGTAAGGCAGGCTTTCTCATCCACAGTATTTGCCCAGAAGTGTCCACTGCAAGTACAAAAAAACCGGTTTTTAATTATAGAATACAAAAGTGGTACTTTCTACCAATTGTTACTTATATTTATTCCAAGATATAGATCCAGTATAGGGTTTATTTTTGTTTATTTGCTTGGGGTGGGGGGGTGTCTGTCTGTCTGTCTGCTTTGGAGACTAAAACCAGGGCCTCCAATATGCTAGGCAAACACTTTAGCTCCCATTCTTCTTATTATTAACTCACAAGCAAAACCATTAGGTTCTATAAATGGATTTTTTTTTTTTACTTCCAAATACTTAGGATAGCTTAAACTTGATGCTACTATACTTTCCTTGGTCTTTAAGTGATAGGAAATTTCACAAACAAGTATGAGCACACTTGAACTTTGCTGCTCAGAGCTCAGACATTATTTTAGTATAATAATATTTACTCCTAGAACTTATCTCCATATCTTCTTTAATAATTCTGCTTTAAATATTATTGCCCTCTATCATTCTAACAGATATGATGTAGTACTCATTATGCTAGCTTCCCCAATCATAATACAGTATCTCGTTAAAAAAAAAAAAATTCTAGTAAATTAGCAGACCTTACACAAGGATTTCAACTGTTAACATTTACTTCTGCTTTAATACAACCAAAGTACGATGTCTAGAACAGTCCACACCAGGACCATATGTCCTTTTGAATCTTCTCCCTACCCCAGGAGACAAGCAATTAAGGGGTCTCTGCCAAGTCTAGCAATCTAACTGATAAATAACTAAAGGTAACAAAATTATAACATGTAATTGTTAAATTAGGTGATCATATACCTAGACTTCTTGAAAATGGGAAACTGCAAGATAGAATAAGCATCTCAGAAAAGAAAACAAGCTGGGCACGGTGGTGCATGCCTATAATCCCAGCACTCAGGAGGTTGAGGCAGGAGGATCACTCGAGTTCAAGGCCTGCCTGAGCTACATAGTGATATACTGTCTCCAAAAACAAAAACAACAACAACAAAAAGCAAAATTGAGCATATGCAATAAAGAGCATCTGAAACAGTGTACATGTAGGTAAATCTAATTATTTTTTGGTTTTCGATTTCTTTAAATATTAATAGTGGCTGTCCTGGGATGGTGAGACAATAGGCCAAGATAACAGGGGCTAGGGACTGGCGATTTAGCTCAGTGGCATCCCGAACCTGCCTTGCAAGCACAAGGTCCTGAGTTTGATCCCTGGTAGCCAAAAAAAAAAGATAACATGGGCTACTTGCTAAACAAGTTTTCCTTTGCTTCATTAGTGTCTCTGACCCTGCTCTAGATATCAACCAGAAAGCTGATTTAGAGGGATCACATCAAAAATCTCCCTTGCCCAGAAGTTTTAATTGAGCATAGTGGATAAGTAGTATTAAAGAGCTCTAGGAGTTTTAAAAAAAAGGCAAGAAGAAAGAGCTGAGTACATTCCCTCAACTTCCTTCCTGCTGAGAAATACTGCAATAAGAATTATGGATCAACTACTGCAGTTCAAACAATAAATAAATGCCTAAAGAAATGCAGGAATTCCATACTAACACACAAAGCTGAATACAGAAATAATATTACATGGCATTGTTAAGTTTCTTTAAAAACCTTGATAATATAAGCTCTTTTAATAAGGAAAGAAAAAATAGTAATTCTTTCTAGCGTACAGCTAAAGTAGTTATATGTGCTTTATTGCATTATCTTACTTAATAGCTTAAATAATATTATACAACAAGGTAGAGTCTAGAAGTACATTCTACATATTAATGAAGTTTGATTACCTATATTTAATTGCTAAGTTCTGGGACAAGTGATAATCAGCCATTACTTCTAATTTCAATAAATATCATGTTATTAATCACAAAATATTAAAAAATACCTTAAGAAACATAATACTCAATGAAAGACAGAATTATTCAAATGACCAGCAATTGAAGTATATACTTTACCTTGGCTTAAAATCATACAACCCTCTTTAAACCAAGAAATAGGTGTGATAACAATAAAATTACTGAAACAAATTTTAACTGCACCTAAAGGGATGATTTTACAATACTATTTTTACACATAGAACTGGTAAAAACCATAAAAATATAGCACAACTAAATATGAAGATTACTTATAACATATCACAATTATGCAGCAGAATTTAAAAAATATAAATATGTGTATCTTCTTTTTTTCCTTTTTTTTTTTTTTTTTTTTTTTTTTTTTTTTTTTTTTTTTTTTTTTTTACCTGTTTTGCAATTTCTCTTAAACAGGCTACTCCTTGTTCAAAATTAGGGAAAGCTACCGAGCCATACTTTTGGTATTCAGGGATTGGTCTGATTTTTATTGTAGCTTCTGTTATTACACCAAGAGTTCCTGAAAAAGAAGGGGGAATAATCCAATATGTCACATGACAAGTTCTATATCATATTTAAATCTAATTTAATCTATTTATTAATTCATTCTACTACTCATATTTAAATCTATTTATAATCTATTCTATTTGGGGAATGATAGTTATTCATGTTTTTTAGATAAACAATTAAGCAAATTTTTGTAATTTCAAAAAAAAATTTTAGCCTTTTCTTAGTTATGTATAAATATTTAAAACATTTTAAAGTAACTTTTCTCCAAGAAAGTTTCTTTCAAATGGTTTTTAAAGTATTACAACTTACTAAAAGACAAAAAAATTTTGGAAAACAATAGATTTTTACATCTCATTATGTGTTAAGACAGATTATTCCTTGATATGTGTGCCTCATTTTATTGTGAAAAGAATTTACTGGGGTGAAAGAATCTAACCTTCTGGAAAATTTAATATAAAAGAAATTTGAGAAAATAGTACTATCATTTTTTTCTGAGAATACAAGAAAAGACAAAAGCATTATTAAGATGTCCTTGTAAAAAACATAAAAACATATTCAGAGACAAGTTATCATAAATATGTAGCACAAGATCATCAATGAAACAAACATTCTTTTATTACATGGAGAATGGATATGAGAGAAAGATTAAAACTAGTTAAATGTAAGCACATGACCTAAATATGCCAAAATATTGGAAGCAACAGGATTAAAAAGCAATACATTCAACAAAGCTAAGCTTTCTAAATTAGTGGATTCTGACACAGAAATGCTAGAAATTAATATTATCAGCATTTTTGAAGAACCATTTAAAAAGTGTAAAGAGAAAAACTGTAGAAACTATAGAACTAATTTACAAGCCTAGAAATAAAAATTTCACAAAAGCCAAAGCTACCAATAAATTTTTGACCTACCAAGAGCAATTTATCAATGTACAAGACAGTATTAAAAACTTGTACGAATCCATGAAAAGTTAATTACATTAGATCACAATATATTCCCTACAGATACACATGACTTCTGACTAAGATTATACAATAAGATCTTATAACTTGAATGATCATAAAAGCTCTGCAAGTTTGGTACAATTAATGGAAAACAGATATGTCTTGTAAAATTTAAAATACAAAGAGACTAAACTTTCTCTTTTGTTTTAATATCTTTGACTTATAATTTACAAAATAAAATTCACCTATTTAAAGCACAGAATACAATGGCTCTAACTATATACAGATATACAAAACAGTCATTATAATTTATGTTGAGACCATTTTCATCCCCCCCACCAAAAGAAAACTATACCCATTAAACAGTCACATTCCATTTAAACACCCACAACCTAGCCATAAGCAACCATGAATCTATTTTGTCTACATAGATTTCCACACACTGGAAATTTTATTTAAAGGCAATCTCACAATAAGTGCCCTTGTGACTGGCTTTCCACTTACCAGGTTTTCAAAGTTTTCCCACATTACAGCACATATTAGTATTTCATTCCTTTTAATTGCCACATATAATTGTCTTGTATAATTCATTCTGTTTATTCATTAGTTGATGAACATTTGGGATTCCACTTGTGGCCTACTGTGAATAATGCTGCTATGAGTGTATTTATAGGATTTTATATGCACATGCCTTCCTTACTCTTGGATATATACCTCAAGATTTTCTTAATTTCAAAAAACATCTTTGATTCTATTCCATACAAAACCTGGTTGACATGGCTGAGAGGCAGATCTTCTTGGTCTCAGCCATAGCTGATGGCACAAAGGTTCTACATCAATGGGGCACACTGATACCAGGGCAATCAAGGCTATTTAAGGGTCCCTTTTGTCCTTGCCATTGCTTCCAGTGAGCTGCTTTCCTGTCAGAATAGCAAACCTGTATGACTTACTTGCCTTACCCATTTGGTTTAGGCACTCAGCTGCTAAAGCAGAAGTGTCACTCATAAAGAAACATGCCACTATCACCACACCATCTCCAGGGCATGGGTTCAAATAATTTTTTACAGAAGGAGCAACAGGCCATAAGACAGCTCCTAAGCACATTTCAAAAGAAATTACTTCATTTGCAACAGAGAATGGAAGTTAAGAATACTCTCAGGTTGGAAAAGAAGAATACTCTCAAAAACATGAAGGTTGCTGTAAAAAAGGTAATTGGGAGAGCACAGGCAGGTTCACTGGAGATAGAGGCTAAGTTGTCTAATAAGACTAGAAAAGGGACATTGGAGAGGGTGTCTGTCTTTCTGTCTTCCTCTTTCAAATTAGCTTAGGAAAGGGAACTGGCCAGCCTCTCCCCCCTCCCCTCCCCCT
>NW_022900938.1:18911630-18920203 GCF_012274545.1 Fukomys damarensis
CCCCTCCCCCTCCCTCTCTCTCTCTCTCTTTTACACACACACAACTATGTAAGTCAAACCACACACAACTATATAACTCAAACCAGAGTCCAAATTAGTTTGGATTACTCAGCATAGCAATTTATGCCGGAACATTACTGACAACACTAAAACAATCATCCTACAATTAGTGGTATTAACAGCTACTTAGGTGTAGTCAGGGAAAGAATAAGAAAGCCTTGTAGCAGTGTCATTCAAAGGATGGTGGCTATATCTAAGGCTGCATCCCTAAAGAAAAACACCAGAGTATTAACACTGCAAAGGGAAAAGGTACAAGGCAACAGACCTCACTAAAATAATACAGCCAGTCCCTAAAGAATAACCAAAAAATAACAAGCTCTGGGGGAAGAGGGCAATTTAATGAATTGCTTCAATGTATTATTGAAGATACTCAGTTTCTAACAAAAAAGAAATTCTCACACATAAAAATAATAACCTACTGGGCCAGGGATTTGGCTCAGTGATTCCACCATCTGCCTCACAAGTGCAAGGTCCCAAGTTCGATTCCAGGTACCAATCAATCAATCAATCAATCACATATGATCTCTATGCTAGAGGGGAAAGCAAACAGAACTGCCTTGAAGTGACTAAACATCAGATTTTTAAAAGACTTCAGAGTACTCACTCTAAATGTGCTCAAAAGATCAGGATAACCATGATTGTAAAAGTAATGAAACATATGCTGGTAATGTCATGTCAATAAAAATTATCAATAAAGAGAGTGAAATTATTAATCATTTAACAGTCTACTCCAAGCATATTTTAGCCCAAGTGCAGGACATGTGTTTACATACTGACTATCCTGAGTACTGCTTGGGCAGTTATCATTTCAACTAGTCGACTCTTGTATTGAGTAAATTTGATAAATTCTCATTTTTATAGTCCCTGTTATCTTATAAAAATTAATGAGAAATGCAATTTTTGATCATGCTGTATTTAAACTGGATTCATAAGTGGTTAGTGGAATCAAGTGGAAACTGTGGAGTTGAAAAGTATAGGAACTAAAACAGAATGGCTGAAAACTTCCAATACCTCACTTGCAATAATGGACACAGCTACTAAGCATAAAATCAACAAAGAAGACTGAATGGCAGTACTAACATGCCAGCTAGGCAATAAAACAAACAAATTTACAAAGTGAAACAAAATAAAGTATGTTCTCCAATTACAGTGGAAAGAAACCAATAAAAAAGAAATTTGGAAAACTCACAAATATGTGAAAATTAAACACATTCCCAAATAACAAATGGGTCATAGAAGAAATCAAGAGGCAAATCATAAAATAGTTTGAGAAGACACAGCACATCAAGCTTATCAAATACAACTAATACAATATACAGATTTATGACTATAAAAGTCTGTATTTTTTTAAAGATTTTAAGTTGATGACATAATTTTTCCCCTGAAAAATGAACAAACTAAACCTAAAGCAAGAAAAAGGAACAAAAATTAGAGATGAAATTAAAAGGGATAGAGAATGGAAAAACAGAGAAAAACTAATGAAAGCAACAGATAGACCTCTGAAAAGATCAATACAATTAACAAACCAGGAAGCAGACAAAATTAATAGAGAAAAAATAAAATTACTAGTCCCAGGCATGAAGTAGGGGAAATTACTACTAATCTTGAAAAAGTAAAAAGGATTATAAAGGAATACCTATGAACAACCATTTGATAATAAATTTTAAGTAATACAGGAAAAAGAGAAATTCCTAGAAAGACTACTGAAATAACTCAAGAAAAACATAATTCAAATTAATAACTAGTAATCCAAACACAAGTCACCAAGAAAAGCCCAGATGATTTTACTGCTGAATCCTACCAAGCAGTTAATGAAATAATACCAGTTCTTCACAAACACTCTCAAAAAGTAGAAGAGGTGAGAACCCTTCCCAACTCATTCTGTGAAGCTGATATTATTCCAACAACATCAATGAAGGCATCACCAAAAAAACACAACAGATTAGTATCTCTTATGAATATGGACACAAAAAATCTTACATAAAACATTATACTAGCAACATGTAAAAATACATACTATAACCAAGTAGGATTTACCCAGAAATAAAAAGGTGGTTCAACATCTAAAACTAAACATCTAAAGCTCAATTAATGTAATATAACATACCAAACTGTTAAAATGTCATGAACATCTCACTAGAGGAAAAACTATTTTAAAAATTCAACTGAGATTATGGAAAAAATTTTTTTAAATTTTTAATAAAGAGCAAAATAAACAACAGACTGGGAGATCTATTTCAAATGGGAAGGGAAACAAGAGATGGAGAAAGGGGGGAGGGGAGGGGAAAAAAAGTACAAAAGAAAAAATGGAAATAGAGCTTTTGTAAATGGGAAAGGGTTCAAGGGTTGGAAGGACCAGAGAGGGTTAGACGATGTAGGGAATGAAAAACAAGAATTAAGATGTGTAAGATACACGTACCAACTTCCCACAATAAATGTAATCATTATATACTGCAAACATGTACTAACAAGAAAAAACCAGAACAATAAACCAGAAAGTGAAAGGAACTTCCTCAACCTGATAGAAGTGCATCCAAGAAAAATCCATACCTAACATCACACTTAATGAGGAAAGACTAGATGTTTTCTTCCTAAGATTGTGAACAAGACATGGATTTTTCTGCTCTTGCTACTTCTATTCAACATTATACTGAAGGCTCTAGACAAGACAAAATAAATACATAAATAAAAGGAACCACATTGGAAACGAAAAAGTAAAACTATTTAAAAATGACATGATCTTGCACATAGTAAATGTCAATGAATCCAATAACAAATAGAACTTAAAAAGGAATTTGACAAGTTTGTAGGCTGTAAGATTAATGTACAAAAATCAACTGTACTCCTCTACAAATGGAATTAAGAAAACAATTTCATTTACAATCACATGAAAAATAAGGTAAGAATAAATGTGACAGAAACACAAAAAATTATACTCTGAACACTGCAAAGCTTTATTTTTTAGTTTTTTTTGTTTTTTGTCTTTGTTTTTTTTTTTTTTTTTTTTTTTTTTTTGGTACTGGGTATCAAACTTGGATCCTTGCACTTTGCAAAGCAGGTGGCTGAACCATTTAGCTAAATCCCTGGCCCTACAAAGTTTTGTTGAAAGGAATTAAAGATCTATTAGTACATAATTAGAAATATATCTCATGTTCACAATTTGGAAAGTTCAACAAACTTAGGACAGCAATACTCTCCCAAATGATCTACAGATTCAATGCAATCCCTACTAAAATCCAAGCTGGCTTCACCACAAAAATTTAACAAGCTAATTCTATAATTTATAGGGAATTGCACTTAGGAGTATATCTTTAATTTGTATCCATGTTCCTATGAATCTATTTTCTCGTTCTTGATGGCTGAGTAATATTCCATTTTATAGAAAAACCACATCTTCTTTATCCAGTTTCCAACCGATGGACAAATGGGCTGTTTCCAAGTTTTAGCTATTACAAACTGTGCCCCTATAAAATGGGTGCACATACATCACTGTGCTATGACTCTTTTAGTTCTTTTGGAAAGATACCCAGCAGAGGGATGGCTGGGTCAAATGGAACCACCAGTCCAAGCTCTTTGAGGTATCTCCATATTTGATTTCCACAGTGGTTGCACCAGTCTGCACTCCCACCAACAATGGAGAAGGGTTCCTTTCTCCCCATATCCCCGCCAACATTTGTTATTGGTTTGTTTCTTGATAGCAGCCATTCTTTGTGGAGTGAGGTAGAATCTCAGTGTTGTTTTCATCTGCATCTCTCAAGTGACCAGTGATGTGAAACATTTTTTTGTATATTTACTTGCTGCTTTTACTTCTTTGTCTGAGAAATGTCTGTTCATTTCAGATGCCCATTTTTGAATCGAGTCTTTATATTTGGGGGGGCTGACTGTTTTGAGTTCTTTATATATTCTAGATAAGAGTCCTTTGTCTGAGGAGCTGGTAAAAATTTTTGCCCATATTGTAGGTTGTCTCTTAGTTCTGCTGATGGTTTCTTTTGCAGTACAGAAGCTTTTTAATAAGATGAGATCCCAGTTGTTGATTCTTTCTGCTAGTTCCTGTGCTACTGAGGATTTGTTGATGAAGTCTCTTCCTATGCCAATGTCTTCCAGAGTTCTGCCTAACTTATCTTTCAGCAAGTTTAGTGTTTCTGTTTTAATATTTAGATCTTTAATCCATTTGGATTTTACTTTAGTGCAGGGTAAAAGATAAGGGTCCAGTTTTAATCTGTGGCAGGTTGAAATCCAGTTTTTACAACACCATTTATTAAAGAGGCTATCTTTCCTCCACTGAGAATGGTCAGCTCCTTTGTCAAAGATGAGGTGGCTGAGTACATTTGGATTTGTTTTTGTGTCTTCCAATCTGTTCCACTGATCCTCAGGCCTGTTTCTTTGCCAGTACCGTGCTGTTTTTATCACAGTGGCTTTGTAGTATAGTTTCAAATTGGGAATTGTTATACCTGCTGCCATTTCTCTGTTGCCTAGGATGGCTTTTGCTATTCTAGGTCTCTTATGGTTCCAAATGAATTTTTGGATTCTTTTTTCTAGTTCTGTGAAATATACTGCTGGAATTTCAATTGGCATTGCATTGAATCTGTATAGCAGTTTTGGTAGTAAGGCCATTTTCACTATGTTGATTCTTCCTACCCAGGAGCAGGGGATATCTTTCCATTTTTTTATATCCTCTTCAATTTCTTTTTTCACAGTGCTATAGTTCTCAGTGTAGAGATCTTTTGCTTCTTTTGTTAGACTGATTCCTAGATACTTCATTTTTTTAGATGCTATTGTAAAAGGAATTTTTTCCCTATTTCTCTCTCAGTGAGTCTGTTATCTGTGTATAAGAAGGCTATTGATTTCTGGGTGTTCACCTTGTATCCAGCTACTCTACTGAATCTGTCAATTAAGTCTAGAAGTCTTTTGGTGGAGTTTTTTGGGTCTTCAATGTAGAGTATCATATTATCAGCAAATAAGGACAGTTTAACTTCTTCCTTTCCTATCTTTATTGCTTAATTTCTTGCTCTTGTCTAATTGCTGTGGCTAATGTTTCCAGAACTGAAATAAATAAGTCACACATGTGTAAATACCGAATAGTTTCTCTGGTGTGAATAAACTCTAATAATACATAAGATCCTCATAAGATTACTGACATTGTGAAATGGGAAGAAAGGGGCTAAAAGTGTACGGAAGATGGGATGGGTAGGGAAAGGGTAATAAGGGAAGAAAAAAATTGGGACAAGGGGAAAAAATGAGAACTAAGACCTGTCATGTAGAGGTACAAGATCCCAACAATGAATGTAACTCTACTATATCCCTAAAATGTACCAATAAACTCAATTAAAGAAAAAATAAATAAATAAATAAATAAATAAATAGGGAATTGCAAAGGACCCAGGACAGCCAAAACATATTTAGAAACAACAAAAAGAAGAGCCATATTTCTTGATTTTAAACTTTGCTTAAAAAACAATGTCTGGCCATGGTGGTGCACACCAGTAATTGGAAGGCTGAGGCAGGAGGCTGCAAATTCAGGGCCATCCTGGACTACATAGAGTTCAAGGCTAGCCTGAACTATATACTGAGAACCTGTCTCAAAAAAAAATCTAAAAAACAAAAACAAACCAACAAAACCTGTGAAAAAAAAAAAAAGAAACAAAATAGTAAACAAATCAGAATGGTACCAAATAAAGATAGACAAATAGATCAAGGGAAAAGAGGTGAAAATCCAGCAATAATCCAGAAATGCTTCTATGGTTAGCTATTTCTTTTGTCAGGGGGTGGACAGGGTCTCACTATGTAGTTCAGGCTGTCCATGAACTTGCAGTAATCCTCCTGCTCCAACCTTCAAAGTGCTGGGATTACAGGTGTGTGTCACCATACCCGGCTCATGTCCAAGGACCATCCAGTGAGAAGAGAATAGTCTTTTGAAAAATAGTGCTAGGACAAATGGGTATCTATTACACAAGAATGAAGATGGACCCTTAACTCACATCTTAAACAAACAAAAAAACAAAAAAACTCAAAATGTATCAAAGACCTAAATCCATAAGGATAAATTATTATGGCCTTGGGTTTGGAATTAGATTATCAATTATGATTCCAAAAGCATGAGCAACTTCAGAAAAAAAATATATACATCTGACTTTATCAAAATTTAAACATCTGTGCTTCAAAGATTACCCGCAAGAAAACTACAGAATGAGAGAAAATATTTGCAAATGATTTATTTGACAGGGACTTGTACCTAGAATAAAGGAAGATCTCTTGTAATTCTATAATAAAGGCAAATAACCCAATTAAAAAACAAGTGAGAAGGGCCAGGGATTTAGCTCAGTGGTGCCATGACCTGCCCTATAAGTGAAAGGTTCTGAGTTCGATCCCCAGTACCAAAACACGAGTAGTCTAAATAGACACTGTCTATGGGTACAGGGGGGGAGGGTGACACAAAATAATTTTTTAAACTTATCATGAGTTATTAAAGAAAACTGACGAGATCCTACTTCATACCATTCACATAGACATTATTTTTAAAAATATTAACAAAGATGTGGAAAAATTTGGAACCCTCACACAATGCTTTGCAGGAATGTTAAATGGTACTTCATGAAGGAAAACAGGCTGGCTGTTCTTCAAACTGTGATGACCTGTATGACCAGCAATTCCACTCTAGATATATACTCAAGAAAAATAAAAACTGTATGTCCACACAATTTGTACATGTTTACCATAGCATAAGTGGTAATAGCGAAACAGAATAACCAAAATGACCACCAACTGATAAATGCATAAACAAAATGTAGTATTATCCATGTAATAAAATATTATAAAGAGAATTTCTAATACAATGCTACAACCAGTGAATCTTGAAAACATTATCAGGTTAAAGAGGTCAGTAACAAAACACTGCATATTATTTGAGTCCATATGAGTTGTGTCCTGAGTAGGTCATTCTAGAGCAATAGGAAATGGATCAGTAGTTAGGGCTTGGAGGGGTGGAGGACTGGAAGGGGATATGACAGCTAAAAAGTACATGGTTTCTTTATGAGGTGAACTACTTTCTAATTCTTTCTTAGAGAACAGGCTGAGGCTGATAGGCAAACTATTATACTAGTATTCTGCTGTCCCATTGGTCACCAGCATAGAATTATATCTCATACATATTTCTTCTCACCAAGACAAGTAGTATCACTTTAATTTTTAAAGGTAATGTCCATTAAATATATTGACATAATCACTAAGTTTATTTGCAAAACTTTCTACTTTTTTTCACCATTTTTAGAAGTTCTGGGTGGTCTTAGAACTAACACCTAATGTTCAAAGTCAGTTCTACAAACAAATTTAAAATTTGTCCTGCAAAAACTCCTAATGACATAAGTCAATTCTTCTATTTATAGTCTTTCTGTAGACTACAAAAAACCTTAATAAGTACCTGGTCAAACTCAAAAGACATCAGAATGAAATTCATTAGAGAAGATCAATATAAATCCTGGCTTTAGAAGAAAATTTTTTCTACCCAAAATTAAACTCCAAAGTTCTCAGTTTTTTTGTGAAACACTTCCTTCCTTTGGAAAAATAAAGCTATCCGAAAATATTTATTTGAATCACAGTGTTGTAATCTAAGTAAATCCAAAAGAAAAAAGTATAAAGCTCTTAACCAAAAAAGTCTGTTTGAATGTATCACATTCAATGAACAAACAAAATATCATGTAGGAACGAACTGGTTGCAAATAGGACCTGAAGTGAGTTCTCTTAAAATTAATTTTAAAATAGTAAACTCCCACTTGCTTCAAATATATATACATATATAATTATATATAGCAGTGGTGCTAACTCCAGGTAGAAAAGATGTTGGTACAATAGTCACAAGAGGCAGATTTTA
This sequence comes from Fukomys damarensis, assembly GCF_012274545.1. Lineage (NCBI taxonomy): Eukaryota > Metazoa > Chordata > Mammalia > Rodentia > Bathyergidae > Fukomys > Fukomys damarensis. The sequence continues at coordinate 18,919,558 of NW_022900938.1, forward strand.
CCCTATATATCCTGGACTGTCCTTTGAATTTTGTACATGTGTTCACACATCTGAACTTTGCATATGTACATGTTATTATTCAAAAAGCCTACTTTAAAATGTATGTATCTTTACATCACCAATGCTTCTTTCAGATTCTCACTCTATATCAAAATTCTAAGGTACTGGTAAGAAGAAACCATGCCATCTTCAAATATATAGTGTATACATAAAATCCTAATGAGATAACTGACATTGTGAAATGGGAAGAAAGGGGCTAAAGGTGTAGGGAAGGTACGGAAAGGGTAATAAGGGAAAAGAAAAAAATGTGAGAAAATGAAAAGATGGAAATAAAGTGTTTGTAAATGGGGAGGGGAGGAGGGGGTGAAGGGAGGGCAGGGACAAGGGGAAAAAATGAGAACCAAGACCTGTCATGTAGAGGTACAAGATCCCAACAATGAATGTAACTATACTGTATCCCTAAAATGTACCAACAAATTCAATTATTTAATAAAAAACACAAAACAAATATATAGTGTAGGCACTCTAAATTAGTAACACCTACCATAACAGTATAAATACAGTTTTTAAAAATTAAGTAGTATAGGGGCCGGGGATCTAGCTCAGTGGTTTGGTGGCCTGCCTTGCAAGCGTAAGCCTGAGTTCA
>NW_022900938.1:18920228-18930712 GCF_012274545.1 Fukomys damarensis
AAAAAAAAAAAATTAAGAAGTATAAAATAAGACTCTGCATTACCACAAGGTTAATAAGATGACCAAAGTGATCTCTGCAATTAGTCATCTAAAAGTTCTACATGGTCTAATTGAAAGATCAAGATCTATTTGGGCTCCACACATAGTCTGATAGGGACAGCTTCCATACAGACTTACGTTCAAATTAAGACAATCTCAAATGGGTATATCCAAATTCATTTCATCAACAGGCTTATTTCTGTGGGATCTTAATGAATTTATTAATTATTGTGTTCTGAAAATATTTTATCAGTAGAGTGATATAAGACTATTTAGATAATTTGTTACTTCATTAGATGCATTTTGTCAGTATTTTATATCCAATTTATTATATAAATGTTTAAAGTAACTCCATAGGAATGTGACATTACAGATTCACATATAACATTTTTCTTTCAGTGTTTTTAAAATGCATGCTGAAATCAATTTCAAAATTTTTTGTTCTATAATTTTCAAATATAAACTGAAGGTTTCATTGCTATCTGATGTAAAATACAAATGTAAAAAGCAAATAAAACTTTTTCTAATCTAATAAAACACTCTCAGATGACTTCATAGTTAAGAATGGCAATCATGTGACTTAGAATTTTCTCTCTCCTCTACTTCCCCATCTACCCCCCCCACACACACAGAAAACCCGTGAAAAAAATCCAGAAAGAAAACAGAGCCATATAGGACCTATTGTTTCAGTATTACTGGAAGACCCCAAAAAAGTACAACCTTCAAATTACCTCTAACTTTCAACAGAACTCCTGCAGCCTTCCACTGTCACAGACTTCAAGGGTGGAAAGTCAAAAAAGGAGGCTTAGAAGACGGCACAAGAAATAGTTGAGGACTTGGAGAAAACACAGACAAAGTTATCCCTAGAAAGCAACATGCACCAATAATGCTAACATGAGGGATAAGACTTGGGTAGTCCCCAGCCTCAGCTATAAAGAGAAGTTTTGGAGACAAGGTAGTAAAGAGAAAGAATAAAATAAAAGGAAAATTACTAAAAGGAAGACATGCCATCTCTTCCCCAAACAAAACACCCACCCTTCATAAAACAAACAGCATAGAAGGCAAAGTGTAGAAACAAATACTCTCAAACTAGAAACCCTTGCCAAGAAATAAGAACAGAAAAAAAACAAAAACAAAAACAGACCAAAACCATTAAAAAAAAAAACCTACTGCAAAAAAGTCCCAAAATACAAATAAAGCATTTATGAAGCCACTCATCCCAAACCAACCACGATCTTGAGGAAAACTGCAACATAACATTCAAAATGAATTAAATATTGCCAAACAAGCAACTGGGGATATGAAAACATACTTTGAATCACAAACACAAAAATTAAAAACATAAATAGACCTGAAGACCAAGATGAAGAAGAGAGAAGGAGGCAGAGAAGAACAGAAGAAGAGAGAGAGGGAAACAGGAGGGAAGGAGGGAAAAGGAGGAGAAGGAGGAATAGGAGGGAAGAAGGAGAAGTTATGAAACAAGAAATGAGCAACTCAGGAAAGAGACAGAGTAACAGCGATTTTTAAAAAGCATATAAAAAATGATGGTTAAATTATAAGGTAACCTGCAGGGATGTAGCTCAGTGGCACCATGCCTGCCTGGCAAGCGCAAAGTTCTGAGTTCAATTCCCAGTACAGGGGGAAAAAAATTATAAGGTACCCCAAACAGAGAATAGATTCAATTGAAAACTTATTTAAAAAAAAGCAAGAAAATGTAAATAAAAGAAGTTAGAGAAAAATGAACATGCAAGGAAGTCAAACATATGTATAGTGGGTGTCTCTAAAGAAAAATCAACAGAAAATGAAATTTTTAAATAAAAATATTTTTAAAATATTTAACTTTACAACAACACAAAACAATTTTTTAGAAATAAAAGTTCCAATCTACACATAGTAATAGTTCTATACATAACAAAACAAAACAATCCAGGACAATAAACTCCAAGTTCTAAAAGCTTAGTCTTTAATGATAAAAGAAAAAAATCCCCAGAGCCTCCAGATGAAAAGAGAAAACGAACTACAAAGTCAAGAGAGTAAGACTGGTATCATTTCTATAGAATAATATGTAAAACCAGTATAACAGTGGAGCGGCATTTTCAAGAAAATTCAAAGATATATTCACTCAAACTTTCTTTAAAGTATCAAAGCCACAGAAAAACAATTTAGAAATCAGGGAATAGTCAAATGTGCCTTTCCTGAGGAATCTACCAAAGGATAGTCTTTATTTAATCAAAATATGACTTGTAAAATTATTTCATCTATTTTAACTGGAGAGCAAAACCTGAAACAAAGGTAGATCACAGGTTAAAAAATAAAAATGTTCCCTTTATTCAAATAAAAGAGCAAATCATAAGTTATTAATGAATTCTTCACATGGGAAAAGACTGCAAAGCATTTCAAGTGATTTCAATTTCAGTACAATTTTCATTAAATTGGGGCCGGGGATTTAGCTCAGTGGTTCCACTGCCTGCCTCGCAAGTACCAGGTCCCGACTTCTATCCCCAGTACCAAAAAACAAAACAAAACCAAATATCACAATTTTCATTAAATTGATCTTATAGATCTGAAGTGGGTAAAAGCTGTTTATTGAAAAAAAGATGAAAAAATTCATAACATAAAATAAACATATTAAACTTCATGTAGTCACGTGTACAATTTAGGATGGTGAAAACAAGTATTTCAATGTTATCAAATAATTTCACTATCGCAAAAATAATTTTTTTAAGTTTGAGAAAAGGTTTATGATTATATTTAAGGCATGAGGTTATTAAATAGCTCAAAACATAAAAATACATTTTACTGGGCTAAGGATATAGCTCAGTGGCACCTGCCTGGCAAGCGCAAGGTCCTGAATTCAATCCCTGGTACTGAGAAAAAAAATAAACTTTTACAAAAGATTATTTCACATAAATTTACTTTTTCGATAATGCTCTCAGCCTATAGTAAAATAACTATTCACATGCAAGCAGAAACAGTGATTAGAAACCATTAACTGTAACAACCACTAATGCCAAAATAAACAGCCAGACTAAAAGTAATAAAGTTAACATTTTATAGAAGCTATCATTTGTTTATAAATTGCTTAGCATAATCTCATTTATTCCTCACAAGTTTATGAAGATGGACATTTAATTGTTTCCATTTTAGAGCTGAAGACATTGGACATAGAGATTTACCTAGCTCACACAGTCACAGAAATATAAATGTGTGAATCAGTATTTAAACCCAGATCTGATTGACTTCATGGTTCATGCTCTTAAATCAACATGCTATTTGCATTAATACCTTACTTAACTATAGAATTTAGCCTAGACTATTTTCCATAAACTATATTTCTTAAATCCATAAAATAATTAACTATTGAGTGTGGTAGCCGGGTCCTCTAGATAAAGGTTCAAATTTGTGTGTGTTTGTGCGTAGTGCTGTATATTGAATGCAGGGCTTTTACACTGAGCTACAAGTCCAGCCCTTTTATTTTTAAAAATTTTAAGTGTTTTGAGACTGGGCTAAGTCACTAAGTTGTCCAGGTAGGGCTCAAGATTGTGATCCTCCAGCCTCAGCATCCTAAGGTACTGGGATTACAGATATATACAAAAAAACAAAACAAAAAAAGTATTAATTTTGAGGCTGGGGATTTAGCTCAGTGGCACCGTGCCTGCCTTGCAAATGCAAGGTCCTGGGTTCGATCCCTGGTACCACACACAAAAAAAAAAAGATTAGTTTTAATAACCTATTTATTATTTAATTTGACATCCGATGGACATTCTTTTAAATGATGCATTAATACAGTAAGTTTCAGAAAATATTTATTAAAGAACATTATTTTAAAAGAATACTTTATTTTTCTTACTAAACATGTTAGAAGAATATGCTGAGCAGAAAAGGAATAAACAATAAGCTGGTGAGATATCTTGACAAAGATCTATCACTGATATCAGACAAAAGATCTAAGCTATACTACTGGTCTTCAGCCTATTATATCTCAGTGATATCATATCACCAACACTTTTCATCATCTTAGTTCATCATAACTGCTTTTATTCCTGAATATTGCTAAATGTTTCCACAATCTTTTTTGGCTTAGAAAGTTTTAATGAGTTCCTCTGCTAACTCGGGAACACTTTCCTGCCTTAATTTATCTTATTTCTCTGAACTTAAAGCATTCTAAGAGCAAAAATATGAGTCCATCTTTACTTATCTGTAAAATTCACCATGCAGAACTAACAGTTTACCAAACAGTAGGAAAGTGGTAAATTTTCTTCTAATCTGTGCAGGAATTCCATGTTTGGAGTCAGATGAAGAAGTACGTTCTAATCTACCAACATTAAGTAACCAAGAAAGGCCACTACTTGCAAAGTAAAAATTAGATGACCAAAAGAAGCCTAAAACATATGTATGTGAATCAGCCGAAATTTCAGTTCTTCTAAAAATGAAATAATAAATAACATGATATAAAAAAATACAGTAAGATAATGCTTTATCAGTTCTTTCCTCTGATAATTGAAGCAATTAGAGAATCTCCAATACGCAATATTAAAACAAACCATTTCAAACCTTAACTACCTTTCCTAAAATTCATTAAAAACTCTCAAAGAAAAGTGAAATGAAAACAAGACTACTTTGCTTCTGTAAAAAAGCAACATATAAGAGGAAATTTAAAAAGATATTCTTGCACTAAAAATTTTAAGTACTAATTAAAATAAAACTGTTTTTAAAAAATCATTTGTCCTCTTACAAAGATCTTTTACAGAAACAGTTCTTCACAAAACTGTGTCACTAGCCCGTACTTTTTTCTCATATTTACCTTCAGATCCCATGATGAAGTGATGGATATCAGGGCCTACTGACATCCGAGGTCCTTGACAACTTTTTTCTATCACACCTCTAGGTGTTACCACCTTCATATGAACCACCTGTTTAATACAATACAAGAAATAAATTCCAGGTATCAGTGTGTGTGTGTGTGTACACGCACATATTTACATAAGATGCTATTTTTAAAATACTGGGCTAAATTACAAATTGTGATGAATTCAGAATTCTAATATCTTTTAGTAATTCTTCAAGGTAAAGTTGTATATAACCTTAGAAGAGGGAAAACCTGCCTAAAATTATTATCCACCTCTTGATTTAAGTTGGTAATTACTAGTGCAAATAAGTACATTAGAATGTATATTTATAGTCTATGGTCCTTAAATATCTCCCAAAATAAATGGCATGCTTCAGCAGTTCTTAAATGTAGTTATTTATCAAATATTTGTCTTATTCCAATATAGTAATAACAACTCAATAGCAAAAAGATCAAATTTTGTCCCATGCAAATAAATTTAGGTTATTTTAATTGCAAAAATAAAAATATAATTTTCAAATGTCTTCAATAAAAGAAAATAAAGACAGTCGGGTGTGGTGGTGCATGCCTGTAATCCCAGCACTCAGGAGGCTGAGGCAGGAGGATCGCTTTGAGTTCAAGACCAGCCTGGGCTACATAGTGAGTTCCAGGTCAGTCTCAACTACATAGTGAGACACTGTCTCAAAAAAACCAAAAAAAAAGAAAGAAAGAAAGAAAATAAAGACATGGAAGGGTAGCTCAGTAGTAGAGTGCTTGCCAAGCAAGTGAGACCCTGTGTTCTATCCACAGCCCCACAAAAAGAAAAAAGAAAGTAGGGAAGAAGGGAGGGTGGGACAGAGGAAAGAGAAGAAGGAAAGTAGGCAGGTGGGTGGGCAAAAATAATGCAAACATTTATAAAAAGTTCACAATATAGACAAAAGTCTTAAATTACTAGGCATTAATTACACTAAAGATTTGCTATTCCTATCAACAGAAAAAATAAAGAAAATATCAAAACTTTAGATTTCAAAAACAAAGCCAAATAGGGCCAGGAATAAAGTTAGGGACATAACAAGATTTTAGAAAAACTATTATCAAAATGCTGACAATAAGGAAACTAACATTTACGAAGGACCTACTATATACCAGAGACCCAGATGAGTTTTCACTGAAGGTCCTTCATTCTTCAGTTAAGGAGAACAAAATGGTATATACATTAAACATGTCAGGTAACATCACTGCTTAACAGAACAATTTCAGGCTAATTCTATATAGAAAAAAATTGTTTTCAGAAAAATGTAAAAAAAATCCTAAAGTAATGTTGAGTAGCAACACTGAGATCACCTAAAAAAATATAGGCCAGGCATGGTGACACATGCTTGTAATTCCAGCGCTCCTGAGGCTAAGGCAGGACAACTGCTGCAAATTCAAGGCCAGCCTGGGGTACATAGTGAGTTTAAGGCCAGCTGCATTACAGAGGAAGACCCTGTCTCAAAAGAAACAATCAAACAAATTAACTAACATCTTGGGAGAACTGAAGACTGAGCTTCCACAAGACAAGATATTATTTGTATATTTCAAAACCTGGATGCTATGAAATAGCTACAAAGCTAAATATTAGTCACTTGAAAAAGAGCATCCACAATGAACGTGGTTGTCTTTTAATTGCTTCTACTATACATATTCAACATTACTATAACCAAAAGGGTATACTTCGGGGCAATCTACTGTCCAGCTCTTAAAATGTCTTTGTTTTGTTTTGCTCTTGTGGTGATCTGTGGTGAACCTAGGGTCTCACACATGCTAGGTAAGTCTCTACCACTGAACACCACTCCTAGCTCCAACACCTGGTATTTTTTGTTTTGTTTTGTTTTTTAGTTCCAGGAATCAAACCCAGGACCTTGCGCTTGTGAGGCAGGTGGTGGCACCACTGAGCTAAATACCCAGCCCATCCAACTCCTAGTTCTTAAAGGCTTCAGCCTCTTTATAATAATCTCTACACACTAACAGTTTTTATGTAACAACCAGAAAAAAAATTCACCAGATCCTCAATATTGCCATAGATGTTCTTCTTCATGCCTGATGCCCGAGTTGATATCCATCCTCCCACAGTGCTGAATTCCAGGGAATCTGGTTCATGACCTGTACAATAACCACTTTCTTTAAGCTGAAAAACAAAAATGTAACATTTTACTAGTGAAAATGGTCCCATTTCATACAACATTCAACACATTAACTTCTTTCACTTCAAAATTTCCTGAAGTCACTGGCATTCATTTATAAAAACCTCTATAGATAAAAAAATACATTAATTTTACTGGTCTTAAAAACAAACAAAAAGTTACTTTAAGCTTTTGCCTAGTAGAAAATTTTGTAAAATGGAGAAGTGCGGGCCAAAAAAGAACTCTATTTGCCACAGACTCAATAGACAATCTTATTTCTTACATCCTTTTATTTTAAAGCCATCCACTGCTCCTTACACAGACAATTTAAATACTTAGGGAGATCAGATTATGGTTATTTAACTGCCAACTTCACCTACGATGTACACTCTCAAAAAGTAATCTCTCATTTTCCCTACCCTAATATAATATGTAGCAGGCCTGCAGGAAATAATCTGACCAAATTGCCTGTACTTAATTCTCTCAAGGAGTCATGTGCTTTAATGTACGGCCATCTGGCTCGGTTTTCTGCATGTAATACCATCATTTATTTGTGATGCAGGTCATGCATTCCTGTACATTAAATAGTCACTTGTTTCTCATTTTTCTATATTAGCTTGGCTCTGCCATCTGTACAGTACCTGAGGTTGAATGGGTGCCCTTTATCGCAACAACACCAAGGCCATTCCACTGAAATCATTTTAGAGACTCAGCCATCTCCTGTCAAATGGTACAGACGCTACCATCTGCATACCCACTGTCTACTGCACTCCAGCCCATCAATCTGTGTTGACCATTCTGGTAGTCATCCAGTTAATCAACTGCTTCTATTTTTCAAGTAAGCCATGCAGAGATGTGAAATATGTCAGCTATGGTATAAAAGTTATAATCCAAAATTTGAAAGCCTATTAGGTTAAACATAATTTGTTAGCTTTTATACACCAGCAATGTTTATCTTTTTTAGTTTAGGTGCTAGAAAAACAAGATTTGAAAAGACAAATTGTAACCTAGGATATTTTTCATTAAATATTCAATATATTTATTCAACTTTGAGAGCTTAGTAACCACCCACAAATAAGCCAGATATATGGTTGATTGGGTTAAAATGATGATTATCAGATGGTTACATTTCTTCCCTAATTCATCCTCAAACAATCTAAAACGACATTATTTTCTCTCAAAAGACTACTGCTGTTCAATTTTATGAAATTAGGAAAAGACATTCATAGAGCCCTAAGATGTGTTAGGCACAATACAGAGTTCTCATATATTTTTATGACAAAACAAATCTGCACATTCCTCCACAAAAGGAGGTATTAAATACACACTTAAACTATTTTTATCAGAATATTCAACATGAGATACACAGTTAAACCGCCTTTTGTGTCTGCAAGGTTATTTCATCATTTTCTTCAACTGTAAGTAGCTACTATGTGCCAAGAATTGTGCAAAGTAACGAAGACAAAGATATTTAAAAATGCTATGTTGCTATTCCGAGGGAGTGCAACCTTGGAGACCAATTGTAAATCTACTTACTTTCTTTAAAATCTCACTAACTTCCTACTATGTAAGTGAAGTAAGTGCAATGTTTAAAAGCCTGTGTTTGAGACTTATCATTTACCCTAGCTAAAAAATCCTATTACACCATGCTAACTTAATGAAAAACAACTGTTAGCATATAGTAAGTGCTTAATAAATGGTATCTTCTACCACATATGTTCATCTACTTTCTCCATTAAAAGTATTTGTTACTGTTATTAGCTGCTAAGAAAAAGGTGCTGATGGTGGAAATTAATTCATACACCTAACCAATTATTCTTTTCCTTTTTTTTTTTAAGTAGTATTAGGGAGTGAACCCAGGGTTTTGTGCTTGGTAGGCAATTGGTCTACTACTTTTCTACATTTGTAGCCCCAAATATTCTTCTCTTAAATAATCTAGCTTTTCCAAGCTAGACTGCAAAAACATAACTACATCCATCAAGCACCCTGTGCTGTAAAGCATTATGGGAATCAGAAATTTTATCTTACTTCTGTGTCTCACTTCAACCAAAACAATAAGTATTTAATGACCCTGTGCTGAGTTTTAGACACATCACCAAAACAAAAACAAGCCCTAAACTGTAGAGGTTAAACAGTAGTCCCTCCTTATTCACAAAAGATATTTTCAAGGCTCAGTGGATGTCTGAAACTGTGAAGAGTACTGAATTCTACACAAACAACATTTTACAGCTTCTGATCTGGCATATCCAAATTGCCAGCATCACTACTCTTGCCCGTTGAAGCCATTATTCTATAAAATTGTTATAAGTTAAAGATGCACACTATTAACTCTGAAACAAAAAAAGTTATTGCTAATAAAGTATATAAAAGGTGACTTTTTAAATACTGACCTTTAAAAAGGCAGTAAAAGGAAAAGAAATTAAAAAACCTGATGAAGAATATAGAAGACAAAAACAGACTGAGTATCCTTTATGTGAAATGCTTAGAACCAGAAGCATGTCTGATTGCGGATTTTTTTCTAAATTTTAGAATACCTGCATATACATAATATCTTGGGAATGAATACCATATCTGGACAAAAAATTCATTTGAACACATAGCTAGAAGGTAATTTCACTAGGTAATACATCGAGGCTTAGGTAGTGTTTATACACACTTTATTTCCTCATTGAGTTTATTGGTACAATCCAGGTATACAGTACAGTTACATTCATTATTGGGATCCTGTACCTTTACATGACAGGTCTTGATTCTCATATTTTCCCCTTGTCCCTGCCCTCCCTTCACCCCCTCCTCCCCTCCCCATTTACAAACACTTTATTTCCATTTTTTTCAGTTTCTCATATTTTTTTCCTCTCCCTTATTACCTTTCCCCTACCCTTCCAGCTTTCCCTACACCTTTAGCCTTTTACTTCATATTTCACATTATTATCTCATTAGGACCCTATGTACTATTATAGTTTTTCACACCAGAGAAACTATTCGGTGTTTCAGTTAAAGAAATCTCTGTATGAACATTAAAAATAGGGAATCCTAAAATAAAACTAAAAAGGAAAGTAAAAAAGAAAAGACAATGCTGTAAGATTAAAATAATCCTTAATTCTGAAGATGAAAATGGTCCCTGAACACATTTAAATTGCTTCTTGCTCTTGTAGTTGTATCTTATTCTTTTTTTTCATTATTTAGAGAATATTACCTTCTGTAATCAAACACATGTAGATATGACCTTACATATCTAATACAGTACATTACCCCTGTACAAATGGAAAAAATAAAAAATAAAATAAATTAACATTTCTAGACTAATATGGCTGTCCATTTCTGTACAATGCCAACTCAACACAGTAAATTGGGATAACTTTTCCCAAAGTTGACAGCACAGTTAAAGTTTCCAAAAATTCAAATTATATATATATATATTTATATTTATATAAAAAGACCAATAATAGCAGTAT
>NW_022900938.1:18930756-18942462 GCF_012274545.1 Fukomys damarensis
CAAAGTTCTGTTGCTGTTGTGGTACCTGGCACCATTTTTTTTTTTTTTTAGCATCTTAATCATCATCTGGAAAGAGAATATTATAGAGTAATATCATTAAAAATAGTCTGATAAAGCACAGTCACTACTACATATCATAAAGCAGGTACAAGATATTTTACATTCACAGAGGTATGATACAGTACCGACCTACATCAATAATACTAGAATCAGTTTTGGTTTGAAATTTGCTTTGTTTGCAAATAAGATTGCTACCCCTGCTTTTTTCTGGGCTCCTGTCACATGGAGAATTGTTTCTCCATCCTTTCATTTTCAGTCTATGGGCTTCTTTTTGCACTAGGTGTGTTTCTTGTATACAACACATTGTTGAATTTTGCTTCTTATTCCATTTTGCCAGTCTATTTCTCTTGATTGGTGAGTTGAGGCCATTGACATTGATAGTTATAACTGATATGTAATGACTTATTATTGACATGTTATTGGCCTTTTGTTGACTCTTTTTATTTTTTCACCTTCTTTTCGTTCCTTGCCTTGCCTATTTGATTTGCTCTTTTGGGCCTCGTGGTGTTGTTACTTTCATTGTCTTTTTCTAGGATCTTGTTTAGAATTGCTTGTAGTGCTGGTTTGGTATTCAAGTAGTTTCTCAGGTGTTCTTTGTTGTGGAAGTGTCTTATTTCCCCATCCATTTTGAAAGAGAGTTTTGCAGGATACATCAGTCTAGGTTGGAGGTTTTTCTCCTTTAGTACTTGAAATATCTCACTCCAGGCTCTCCTTGCCCTAAGGGTTTGTGCTGAAAAGTCTGCTGTGATTCTGATGGGCTTTCCTTTGCATGTGATTTGTTTCTTTTCTCTTACTGCTTGTAGTATTTTGTTCTTCTGTTGGGTTTCTGGGATCTTGATTATTATATGTCTAGGTGTAGATTTTTTTTTTGATTCTGACTAGTTGGGGTCCTATATGCCTCACTAATCTGAATGTCAAATTCTTCCCCTCTGGGAAGTTTTCTGTCATTAATTCTGTGAACAGCTTTTTAAAGTCATTTGTATTTTCTCCTGCTACTTCATGGATTCCTATCAGTCTTATGTTATTCTTCTTTGCATCATCTAGGAGTTGTTGGATCGATTTCTCATGATTCCCTACTGTTTTTAAGGGATCTCTCTTTTCACAGTCACTGACTGCAATCTTATCTTCTATATCTGACAGTCTATCTTTACATTCTTTTATTCTGTTGCGTTCACTTTCAATGGAGTGTTTAATCTCCTGGATATCTGTTTGAATCTGTTTTATGGATTCCATTTGTTTCCTATGCTGGGTGTTTATTTTTTCTATTACTTTTTTATGCTGGGCTTTCATGGCTTCTATCATGGTCCTGAGCTCATCTATCTTTTTGTCAGTTTCTGCTCTAGAGTCTTGAATCACAACTTCCATTTTGCTCACTATCTCTATGGTTATCTGGGAAATTATTTCTGTTTTGAATTTTTCTAGAGCCTGAGTGATCTGTTTTGTTACTTCCTGTGCTGAGTTTAGGGTGTCCTGGTAGTTCACTATTGGCCTTTTCATCCTCATTTGCCCTACTGTTTGCCATTGGTGAACTGGAAGTCTGTCCTTGTGACTTGCTTAAGTGTTTTCTCATTTTTATTTTTGTTGTCGGGCTGTCCTTGGTTTAATCTCTGGGTTATCACCCAAATCTTCCTGATATAGTTGCGCCCTAGCTTCTGGGTCTCTAACGACCCACAACCATTCTCATCTTCATAACATCAGAGAAAACAGCTCATCAAATCCACCACAATCTTTTATCCCAACTGATACACTCAGCAACACATTATGATCAAGCACAACTTGGAAAGTGACCACCTGTGGTAGTCACTAGTCTATCACCCTTAAACCATTTGAATTAAATTGAAATCAAGAAGCAGTCCAGAACATGTCTGCAGTGAACAAATTTTTCGATATAGTACATTTACCATTTAATAGCTCAGACAGAGCTAGGACGCAAGACCCCTGATCTCAGTTAGCTGATGGCTGAACCCCATGACACAGACTGACCTCGGGCTGCAAGGCCCAGATTAAGTTCCTCAACCTTCTGAACGGTTGAACTCCACACTGTTCTATTACAGGTTTCCCAAACCCTTTCTTTAAAGATGTTCAAAGTTGGGAACTCAGAAAAATACCCTTTATGACTGCCTCTGCAGAGTGGGTCCAAAGACTGGCACAGTCAGGAGGTCTGAGAGTGCACGCGTGGGGGCAGGGAGTGTAAGGGGAGTTATAGGGGTTCAGGGGTAACCGCTACCTTCCTGGCGCTGCAGCGATGGCGGCTCGGGTTGGGAGAAGACGTGGCTCTCCTTCCTGTAGTGAATCGGAGCCCAAGGCTACCTTCCTGGCGCTGGAGCGATCTCACAACATACTTCTAAGGCATTTGCATTTTGACTACAACACATCATCGTGAGATCAAATGAAATTTTCCATTTGTGACATCATATTGGCATTTTAAAAATTTCAGATTTTGGAAAATCTCAAATTTCAGATTAGGAGGGCCAGAAATTTAGCTCAGTGGTACTGCCACCTGCCAAGCTGAAGGTCCTGGGTTCGATCCCTGGTTCCAAAAAAATAATTTCAGATTAGGGATGCCAAATGTTTAACAAGATGATAGACTTCAGCAGAAAGTGTCAATAAACTGCACTGAAACTGAATGATCTAAATGTTCCCTATGCAAAGGAAACAAGTGTCAAGTAAGATAAACAGGAAAGGCCCAATCATATACTGCCAACAAAAAAGGCATTTTAAAATATAAAAATAGAAACTAGTTAAAAGAACAGAAAAAGGTGAAAACTAAATCATGCTAACAATAAAAGAAAACTGCAGTAGATATTTTAATATCAAAGTTAACTTTAGAGAAAAGAATACTATTAGAAATGTCATTTCATAATAACAAAAAGGGCCCAATAGTGGAGAGGATATCAGTCTTAATCTTTTGTTCCCCAATAAGTTTTAAAATATAAAAAGTAAAATAGGTTAGAACTGCAAGAAAAAATATATAGATCTGCAATTATAGTTGAACTTTTTTTTGTGTACCAGGCATCAAACTCAAAGCCTTGTGCTAAGGCAGACAGCAACCCCACTGAGCTAAATTCCCCAGCCCTAGTTGAACATTTTAATGCTCCTTTCTCAATAGAACAAGTACAAAGAAAATTTGAAAAAAAAAGGAGTCCTGAACAATATTATAAATCAATTATACCTAACAGACATTCAAAGAAAAAAATTAAAAGGGAACGGAGGCCTGAGGATTTAGCTCAGTGGTGCTGCTGCCTGCCTCGCAAGCACAAGGTCCTGAGTTTGACCCTGGCATCCCCCCCACCAAAAAAAAAAGGAATAGAAAACGTGAAGTAAATGAAAAAGACATGTCAAAATCTGTGGTATACCAATAGAGCAGTAGGTAGATTCAAATTTATAATGCTAAAAATCTTTATTAGAAAGATAGGCAGACCTCAAGTACTCTAACTTCTGCTGTAAGACAGAAAAAGTAATTTGCCAATCTAACATCCATTCCTAATAAAAATGTTCTCCAAACCAAAATAGAAAGACTTCCTCAAACTTAAAAAAGAACATCTAGAAAAAACACTAAATTTAACATACACTTAGTGATGAAGTTCTGAATATATGTCTCATAACAGAAACAACACTGTACTAGAGGTTCTGGCCAACACAATCAGGTGAGGGAAAAGGAAATTTTAAAAACCCAGTTTGGAAAAGAAAAAATGAAGTATTTCTTGATTCACAAACACCATGCCCTTCCATGCAGAAAATCCAGTGGAATCTAAAAATAAAGCTTTTAGAACTAATTAGTGCAACAAGGTTGCAGGGTATATGAATGATATACAAAAATCAACTCTACTTTCACAAAGAGCAATCAAAAACTTTCTTAAAAAGTTGAAAGTGTTTGTTTTTGTTTTTGCTTTTTTTAGAAAGATCGTAGTACATACTTTAGCTCTTGCTAAAAGTATTTAATAAGAAAGTGGAGATACTGGGTCAGGGATTAAGCTCAGTGGCACCACGCCTGCCTGGCAGGTACAGGTCCTGAGTTTGATCCCCAGTACCAAAAAAAGAAAAAAAGAAAGTGGAGATATATGTATTGCAGGTAACTGTCACACACTATCTCTCTATTCTCTCCTTACGTCTACCTCATTCTCCGGGTCCCTTCAGCACTTATCTCCTCAGTGCCCTCTGTGCGTTCCTTGTCTCTGTATCTATCAGAGCCATGGTTCCTGGTGCCATTTCTTCTATTCCACCCCTCGCTGCGACTTCACGGGGACTGTTTCCCTATCTCCCTTTGCTTGTAACTAGCAGAACTCTGACTCGGCTTCTTCTCTCATCCCTGCTGCAGCTTGGCTTCTGCTGCTCCCCTCATTTTCTTCAGCTCCTCCCCTCATTTTCTTCAGCTCCTCCCTTCTTCGAACAAAGATGGTGGCTTCTGGACTTCTGATCAGAAGCAGACCAGTTCCACCTGCTATTCTCCCCAGGACTCTCATTTCATAAACCTAGGCATTTCCTAGTTACTGTGACAGCTCAAGGGTTTTTCAGAAAGTTTTCTCTTCTTATACTAGTTCTTTTCAGAAGCACTGTTGTGACTTCTAAAACATTTGTTTGTTTTTAGGGTTTTTTTTTGCCTTTTTGAGACAGGGTTTCACTCTTCAGTTCAGGCTGGCCTTGAACTCACTTTGTAGCCCAGGCTGGCCTCAAACTTGCAGTGATCTTCCTGCCTCAGCCTCCAGCATGCTGCGATTACAGGTGTTTCTATTTTCTCTCCTTTGTTGTCACTCTCACTACTCCTTTCTGAAGTCTCTGAAGAGGAGGAAGAGGAAAAGAAGAGGAGAAAGAGGATTTGTGTTATGTTGCTTGTGTTTACTTCTGCTCTTGAGTAACTTTTTGTCTTTTTTTTTTTTCCGAGTCTATCCAATTTCCTGAGAAGTTTCTATTTTTGTTTGGTTGTTAATGACTTTAATATTTCAACTTCTGGATCTTTTTCACTTTCACTTGCAACATACTCCTGTGATACATAGTCGTGATCATTTGTGGTCAAGTTTTCCCCCAGTACATTTTGTTTCAATGCAAACCCAGTTTCTCATCTCTATTATCTCCAAGGGCTGCATTAATGGCCCTGAGCCATCAGGGGGAACTGAATCTGAACTGAATCCAGAAAGAGCAAACAAAGGACACTCTCAATCTGCGTTCACATGACCCCCATTTGTAACATTTCAAACCTGAATATTAAATGGCTGATTTCTGATATTCATGTCATCTTTGGCATATTTTTCACGGGGAGCTCTCTTCTGCCGTTCAAAGTTATATTTCATCTTCCTTTCTATTTCTTCTCTTTGTTTTCTTTTTTAGCTCCTGGTGGGGCCTCATACATAAAATTAAGGCCATTCTCTACACGTTCACCTCCAACTATTATCATATGTCTCTCATTCTTTAAGATATTGTTGTAATAACTCTTGTTTCTTATCATATGATACACTCTGTTCTGCCATCCATACATTTTTGAAACTAGATCTGGAGGCAGGATAAAAGTCCTTTTTGCACATGAAGCTGGTGAAGGATTTCCCCATCCCAGGCATCCCAGGGGCAGAAGACAGCAGCTAGGTCTATGAGAAATGTAAATAAACTCTGCTGCCTAAATGAAACTAAAAAATCTTTTTACAATACCATTCACAGTATCAAAATCTTTTTACAAATACAATTTATAATAGCACCAACAATAGGTAATACTTAGTGACAAGTCTGATTATTTAAAAAGTATGGAAGACGTACACACAGAAAACCAACAAAATATTGATAAAGACATTACAGACCTAAAAAAAATCTAAAGATACGTATACTAGAGCTTTAGTTCATGGGCCAGGTGAGAAGAATCAACATTAAGATACCAGTTCTCACCAAACTGACACAGAGTCAATTCAATCCTCATCAAAATACTTTCAGGCTTTTTTTTTTTTTTTTTTTAGAGAAATTGACAATTAGAAAATTCATATGGAAATTTTTAAAAACCTAGAATATCCAAAATAATTTTGAAGAGCTACAGTAATCCAAAGAGGATGATCCAGGTATAAAGACATACGTATAGAATAATGGAACAGAATAGAGTCCAGCTGCACATATGTATCTTTATATACAGATTTGTATATGGACAAAAGTTCAAATTTTTTTCACTTTTAATGATAGTAAAAAGCCACTACAGTGAAGAAATGATACCTTCTTCAGTAAACAGTGCTGGATAAATTAAATATCCACATGCAAAAAAATTAACTCAAATTAGTACCTTGCAAGCATTAGCTCAGAAACCTTCAAAACTGATCAATGTAAAATCAAAAATTATGAAACAAATAGGAAAAAAATCTTTGCAATCTTGGGTTAAGATTAACACACTAGATTTTATGAAAATTAAATTGCCTACTCTTCCAAGGGCACTATAATAAAAAATACATGTCACATACTGGGAAAAAGTATTTGCAAAGCACTCATCTGAGAAATGATTTATAACTAGAATACATAAAGAACTCTCAAAATTCAATCACAAGAGAACAAGCCACCCAATTTAACAACTGCGGAACCAGGAAATCGGTGTGTGAGCCTATGACTGGATGACAAAGCCTGGTACATGTCTGGTCCCCCAGATTTCCTGTCTCCCCCCACCCCAGGCACTGGCATCAATTAAAGTGAGAATTTTTCAGGAACTTGAACAAAGACTACCAAATTCCCAATCTACTTTAGCCTTCTAGGGGCTCACTTCAAAGGAAGGAAAGGATTCAGCAGCAGTGCTTCCTCATTCTCATTCAAAAATCTACTTCCTGCTGAGTCTGCAGACAGGAGAACAGAGACGAAAGCATCTTGTAAACTCAGGCTGATCATGTACTTTCCTTCTTCAAAAGTTCCTGCCTTTTCCAACAAGGACAGTCTGAGGCATGAGATGTTGGCAGCTGTTCTAAAGGCTAAGTGCCAATAATTAATGACATTTGAGGATGTAGCTGTCTATCTACTTCATCTGGAAGGAATATAAGTAATTGGAGCCTGTTTAGGGGGACCTATACAGGGATATGATGATGGAGAACTACTGGAATGTGTTCTCACTAGATGGTGAAATCCAGATCTGAAAAATGATTCCATGGGATGCTACTGGGAAAATTCCAAAAGGATACTTCTCAGGGTCTTACACTGGAAGAAGCCTAACAAGAAATTACTCTAGTGGGCCAGGAATTTAGCTCAGTGTTTCGGAGGCCTGCCTTTCAAGTGCAAGGACCCGAGTTCAATCCCCAGTATCCCAAAAAAAAGAAATTAGTCTAGGCAACTAGGGCACTCCTCTGAAAAAGACTCAATAGGAAAATACTACAATTTGCTCAAGTGACAGTTGAGGAAAAGCTCATCTTTGTGGGACAAAGAAATGAGAAACATAATGAGTTTGGGAACAGCTTCACCATGAGTTCCAACCTTACTTTATATCAGAGTTTTCCTATGAGAAACAGACTCCATAAATGTGATGAATGTAGCAAGAGCTTTAGTCACACTTCAGACCTGATTCAATAACAGAGAATCCACATGGTAGAAAAGCCTTATGAATGTAATAAATATGGCAAAGGTTTCAGCTACAGCTCACATCTTACTCAGCATGACAGAATTCACACTGGGGAAAAACCTTATGAATGTAATGATTATAGGAAGACCTTCAGTTGGACCTCTGCTGCCATCCTCCACTGGAGGATCCACACCAGGGAGAAACCTTATGAATGTAATGAGTGTGGAAAAAGCTTTAGCTGGAGCTCCACCCTTAATCACCACCAGAGAATCCACACTAGTAAGAAATGCTTGCAATGAGCATGGAAAGTCCTACAGTGGAAGCTCTACCCTTATTCATCATCACAGAATTCACATTGGAGAGATGTTCTATGTATGTAATGAGAGTGGGCAGGCCTTCAGCCAGAGTTCACATCTTTATTAACACCAGAGAAGTCACAATGGAGAGAAACCCTATGAATGTATGAAATGTGGAAGAACGTTTACCTATAGTTCAGGCCTTATTCGGCATTAAAGAATCCACGTAAGGGAGAATCCCTATGAATGCAGTGAGTGTGGGAAAAGTCTTCAGGTATAGCTCAGCTCTTGTTCACCACAGAAGAGTCACATAAGAGAAAAGCCTTTGAATATAAAGGGTATAAATAAAAGTTCTCTCAAAGTTACTGATGAATTCAGTATCAGTGAATCTACTTGAAAGAGCCACATAGCTGTTTTCCTCACTTCTTCAGTTTAAAGACCTCTTGCCCTACTTATTAAAATAAGAACAACTTAAGTTGTGCCCCTTACACCTCAAATCCTTCCCTTTAGAGAATGGAACAAGCTGGTTTCATTCTGGCACAATGACCAGAAACCTCATGGATTTCCAAGAAACGATACCAGCTGCAAAACTTGTGAGATAAATACCAGATTAAGTGCTGGTAACAGAAAGAAGCTTGAGAATCAGTCACCCTGTTTTGGAAAAGAGTTTTTACATTTTCTCATGCCCCCTTTCCAAGCTGGAGATAGAAGATTAGCAGGATAAAACTCCAGTGAGTCCACTACTTGAAGTCAGTATAGAGAGCACAAAAAGTATGGGGAAAAAGGTTCTAGGTCATACTATTTGCTAGGAAGAGAAGAGAAGCTATATTGCGAAGCACTATAAACAATGTAGCTTTAAGATTTAACAAAGAACATATGGATTTGTTTTATGATTTTGCTAATGATGGAAAGTTGGTATTGAGAAATTTGTTATTTTATTGAATGGGGAAAATAACTCCAAAAAGGATTTGTTATGACTGTATCGTTTAGGCCTTTTGGAGCAACATGACCATTTCCAAGAGCAGTCTGGCAACACTGTAGGGGGAACCCACCCACCTACCCCAGCTCCCTGTACCAACTGAGAAATCCAGTTTAACCATGAATAAATAACCTGAGGGAGCAGATCAGAAGCATTTAGCCCTGCCCCGTGATTCCTATCTTTTCTCCTCTTCTCACTCCTGTGATAACAAGTGCTTTAATCCCAACTTCTAGTTACTAAGGGTGCTTTCAAGGAACTCAGTCAGCCAGCCTCTCCTGCTCTCTGGTACCTCTATCATCTGGCTCCAGCAGCCAGATCTCTCCCAATACCACCTCTGACTTCAACAGCCAAGAATTAATGCAATTGATTGCCTGAGCCTGGCAACTGGGCTCTTTGCGAGGACAATGGCACTCTCTGAGTTTTCCCAACTCAAGGAATGACCTTCCACTGTTTTCCTAACCCTGCTCATTGTGCATCATAAATGAAGTACACAGAATAGGTTTTCAGAAGAGGAAAATACTGAGAAACCAGTTTCAACAGACACTTAACACTGTAGAGATATGGATGGCAAATAAGCACATAAAAAGTTGTACAACACAAACCATTAGAGAAATGCAAAATAAAACTACAATGAGATACTATTGTGCACCTGCTGGAATGACTGAAATTTAAAATATTAACAAAAAGTATCAGCAAAAATATGGAAAATCTGAGAACTCATATAATACAAGTGAAAATATAATAAAATGACACAATTACTCTGGGGAAAAGTTTGGTAGTTTTTCACAAACTACCCAACACAGTCATCTTATTTCTAGATATTTACTAAAGAGAAATGAAAATATATGGATTTGTACATGAATGTCCATTGCAATTCTATTTGAAATAGCCCCAAACTGGAAAAAATCTAAGTGCTTGAATGGATAATGATGAATGGATAAACTGTGGTGTTATCTATACAATGGAATAAAGCAATAAAAGGAAGTGAACTATTTGTAAGTGCACTAATATGGATGAATCTCAAAATAATTATGAATAGCAAAAGAAGTCAAACACTCCCTTAAAGAGTTTTCATTATTTGGCTTAATAAAGTTGTAGGATTAAATAAGTCTACAGTCACCAAAAGCAAATTGTCAGAGGTTGGTTAAGGGATGATTTTTAAAAAGAAGGAAAAAAACATTTTGGGACTGGAGTAATAATACTCATTGTCCTCAACATGATGATGGTTCTGTGGTTGTATTCATATGTCAAATTTATCAAATAGTCACTGTAAATAAGAGCAATTTATTACATGGCAATTAGATTTTAATGAAAATATCAAAAAGTAAAAGAAAACAAAAATATATGATATAGATTCTGGTCTGTGCTTCCAAAAAGTAAATTTTTTTAATCAAATGAGAATGAAAAGGCAACAGAATAAGCAAATTTTGGAGAGAAGAGAAAAATTTTACCTTTAAAATATTGAATTTGATGGCCATACTTAATTCGTATACAGATTTAATACAACTCCAATCAAACTGTCAACAGTATCCTTCATAGAAGTGAAGAAAACAATCCTAAAATGCATATGGAACCAGAAGAGACCCAAAAATAGCAAAAGCAACCCTGCGTAATAAGAGCAAAGCAGGAGGCATCACAATCCTGGACTTAAAATTGTATTACAAAGCTACAGTAATAAAAACTATATGGCACTGGCACAAGAACAGACATTAGGATCAATGGAACAGAACAGAGGATGCAGAAACAATCCCAAGCACATTTAACTATTTGATCTTTGACAAAGGGGCCAAAAAGGAAAAACTGGCTATCCACATGCAGAACATTGAATCAAGGCCCATGTCTCTCAAAATGTAGTAAAGTATAATAAAAATGAATTAAAGAAGTAAATACTAAAACAGAAACACTTAACCTGCTGGAAGATAAAATAGGTGAAACTCTTGAAGTCACTGGCATGGGCAAGGACTTCATGAACAGAAGAACCCTGGTTGCACAAAAAATAGTACCAAGAATCAAACAATGGCATCATATCAAATTAAAAAGCTTCTGTATAGCAAAAGAAATACCAAGAGAGTAAAAAGACAACCTACAGAACAAGAAAATATTTTTGTCAGCTATTCCTCAGACAGAAGACAGATATTTAGAATATATAAAGAATTCAAAAAAATGAACCCTTCCAGAAAAAAACCAATCAAAAAATAGGCAAGTGAAAGAAATAGACACATCATAAAAGAAGTACAGGGCCAGGGATTTAGCTTAGAGGTTCCACCCCCTGCCTTGCAAGTGCAAGGTCCTGAGTTCAACCATCCCCCCACACCAAAAAATAAATAAATAAAAAGAAGTACAAACAGCCAATAGATACATGGAGAAATGTTCAACATCACTGGCTATTAGAGAAATGCAAATTCAAACAACACTGAGATTCCATCTTACCCTAGAAAGAATAGCCATCATCAAGAAATCAAATAATAAATGCTATTGAGGCTGTGAGGAAAAAAAGGAACCCTTCTACATTGTTGGTAGGAATGTAAACTAGTACAACCATCAGAGAAAGTAGTATGAAGATTCCTCAAAGGCTAAAAATAGAAATTCCATTTAATACACCTATTCCCCTTCTAGACACCTTCCTGGAAGAGTTAAATACATCATATTACAGTGACACATGCACATCCATGTTTATAGTAGCATAATTTATAATAGCTTGCCAGGCGTGGTGGCACACGCCTGTACTCCCAGCACTCAGGAGGCTGAGGCAGGAGGATCGCTGCGAGTTCGAGACCAGCCTGGGCTACATAGTGAGTTCCAGGTCTGCCTCGACTGCATAGTGAGAGACCCTATCTCAAAAAAAAAAAAACAACAAAAAACAAACA
>NW_022900938.1:18942505-18964417 GCF_012274545.1 Fukomys damarensis
CCTGCCTCAGCCTCTCAGAGCACTGGGATTGCAGGTGTGTGCTACCACATCTGGCTTGTATAAGTTTCTCATTTTAATTCAGTCCAATTTCTTTCTCCTTGTGGTTAATGCTTGTTGTGTCTTAAGTTAGGAATAGTGCCCTACTCCTCAAAAACATAATTTCTCATAGTATCTTCTAGAAATTGTATTGTATTGGTTTATCGTTCATGTTAAACTTTATAATTCATATATATATATATATATATATATATAATAGCTAAATCTTAGAAGTGGCCTATATGTCCATCAGCAAATAACAGATAAAGAAAATGTGAGGGCCAGGGATTTAGCTCAGGGGTTCTGTTTGCTGCCTGGCAAGCACAAGATCTGGAGTTCAATCACTGATACCAAAATAATAATCATAATCATAAAAGTAATTGAAGAAAATGTGGTATTTACAAATAATGGTGCACTATGCCATAAAAAAAGATAAACTTGGGTCATGTGTAAGAAAATGGATGTACCTTGGGATTATGTTAAGGAAAATAAATCAGGAGACACAAGCTTAAATAACACATGGTTTCTCTCATATGAAAAACCCAAATTTAAATTCAGAGCAAAATAAAAGATAGATAATAAGAAGTAAGAAAATAGGTCTTTCTCAAACAGTAAGAGGATCAAGAGATGGGTATGAGGAAAGGGATGAAAAAAGGAATTAAGGGGTGTTATATACCTATACCAACTCAGCACAAGGAATGTAAACATTATGTACTACAAACATGTACTAATAAAAATAAATACAATGTTGAATTTATAAAGTCTATCTAATATCTAAATGGAGAATCAACTAGGAAACTATATATCCAGGTCTGTGATTCTACAGTCTGGGTTAACAATACAAATTTGGAAGTCTTCAGCATATAAAGGGAATATTTAGAGTAAACTATGCTTGAATAAAACAGATAATGCTCAATAAAAATAAGAGAAATGAACCACAGTTCTAATTACTTTATTGTTTCATCCTAACAACAACCTTAAGAAGTAGGATCATCTCCAATTTAAAACTATAGAATAAAGGATAGTAATTTGCCCAAGCCCACACATCTAGGAATTATAGCTGAAGTTTGGTAAGAGGTAATAGCTCTTAAAAAACAAAGAAAGATAATCTGATGTTTATTAGTGATGTAGACCCTAAGGAAAAAATTAAAGTCACATATCCCCAGACTGCTAAGTAATAAAGCAGCCAAAGATTTAATAAATCTGAAAAAAATTCCCCAATCATAACTGATCCTTAGTGACTTTCCTCAAGTTTTATGCATATTAAAATCAAAGCAATTTACAAGCTAAGAAAGATTAAAATCTGCTACCCGATTACTGTATTTTTTTAAGAAGAAAAGGGCAGGACATTTTTAAACTGGTTATCTCATTTGAATCAGAAACTGAAGGACACAAAAATTTAATGAAGAAGATGTTAAACTGAGAAAAAATAGCTGCAGAAACTACATTATAGTCTACTACAGGAACAAAAAAAGTTCAACATTGGCAATTAGGGAAACAAACCAGTAGGAAAAATTATCAGAAGTTGTCATTTAAATTTCAAGGGAAAACCTTCCTTGAATATTAATTCTTACCTTTAAAAAAAAAAGATAAAACTTAGATATATAATTGGATGTATAAAAGGCCATTCTTCATTATTTAAAAGAGTGTTGTATTGATAATGCCTTATACAGACACAATGGAAGATGAATACAGGACTTTTTACAGACTTTTCACTAAATATTACATTTTGCTCACTTAAGCTATGATTATATGCTATAATTAACAACTCTCCTCATCTTCACTTATGTAAAAACCATAATTTATTTGAAAATGTTCGACAACTCTTCAGTAAAAATGTTCAGCTTTATTGTATTTCTCTGTACCTTACTGCATTAAGTAAAAAATAAAACAGCTCAATTTTTGAACCCTTTCAAGCAGAGTTGGTCACAAGAAAATCAACTTCAAAAAACATCTGAAGAAAGAAGGGAAAAAAACCAAAAGAGATGAGATCAACAATCACATCACATCTTTCTCCATGCTCTAGTAAAAATTTAGGGAGAAACAGGGCTCTATGACCTAAGATGGACACAGTGGTTCATAAAGCACCAACAAACTGAACTCTCTTATTTTTCTTTACAAAAGCTGTTACCATACCTTGCTCAATGCCTGATTCACATCAGAAGCTGAGCAAATTCACTGAGTGAAAGAATGTATCATGAAAGAGGACACAGCAGTTTTAAAAACCTTAATAAAAGGGATAACATACCTGTCTTTCCAACTCTTGTCCTGTTATACCAGCCTCTACATGAGCTGTCAGATTGTTCTCATCAACCCAGAGAATTCGATTCTGTAAAGGAAGACAGAATTCTCACCTCTAGGAACTATTAAGATTTTCTCCAAAAGGATATAACTTCTTAATTCTAAGCAAAAAGTTACAAGGCAGTGATCAAGGAAGTAGGGTTCCCCACTACCAACCACATGGGAAACATGCTCCTCCTATCCTTCAGTGTATAACATTATATAGCAACAAAGGCAGTATATGATGTACCGTTGTCTTGAAATAGACTCTTCTTTATGCAGGTATTAATCTGAATTAATTTCACCTCTTAGCTTATGCAAGTAACTGTCTAGTCTTCACACACACACACACACACACACACACACACACACAAATGTAAATACAAAATTATTTTCTACTACTAAAAATAGACTTCTTAGCTGGACCTGATGGGACACACACCTGTAATTCCAGTATTCTGAGGCAGAGGCCCATCCTGTATAAGTGAACATCTTAGTGAGATCTTGTCTCAAATAAAAAATTAAAAAATGGCGGGGATGTAATTCAGTGTGAAGGCCCTAGGTTCAATTCTCAACTCTTAAACAACAATGAGTCTAAACTTTAAAAAATAATCTTATCATTAAAATTACACCTTTCACAAATCCTCACACAGAAATGTAACAGCATTGGGCCAGGGATTTCACTCAGTGGTACTGCGCCTTTCTTGTCTCAAATAAAAAATTAAAAAATGGCGGGGATGTAATTCAGTGTGAAGGCCCTAGGTTCAATTCTCAACTCTTAAACAACAATGAGTCTAAACTTTAAAAAATTCTCTTATCATTAAAATTACACCTTTCACAAATCCTCACACAGAAATGTAACAGCATTGGGCCAGGGATTTCACTCAGTGGTACTGCGCCTTTCTTGTAAGCACAAGGTCCCAAGTTTAATTCCCATACCAAAAAAAAAAAAAAAAAAAAAGTAACAGTATTAGTGTAAATTTGGGAGAGAAATTGAGTTTGGGTTATTCAAATTAAAATTAAGTAATATTATCTATTATCTATTCTGTTTCTAATAATAGAAGCCAGCTTACCTAATGTGTCAATATTCCAATTTATGATACTCAAATGATCAATTTCACATGCTAATTTGGTAGAATAACATTAAGATATGTACCTTAGGTAAATGAACTTAGTTTTGGATAGCTGAAGATAAGGCTAATATATAATGATGAAATGCTTTTAAAAACAAAATGAAAAAAGAAGGCAAAACTGGAAACAAAGCTTTTGTAAATGAGGGGAAGAGGACCTGAAGGGAAGATAGGGAAATGGGAAAAACAAAAACTCAAGATATATCATGTACAGATACAAATTCCCTATGATGAATGTGATCATTATGTATACCTAAAATGTACCAATAAATTTAATTATAAAAATACACATGATAAAACAATTATAGGTCAACCATAAATAATAATAAAAATAAAACAAAATAGAAAACAGATCTTTTTAAAATGACAACTGAGGCAGAACCATAAGAACAATGTTTTAAACAGAAACTATCTTCAAATACATCTTAAATTATTGCATACCATTTGTGAAGTATCCAAAGAAATTATTGTTCTTGTCTCATCTGCAGGACACATTAAGCCATATGAAACACTTGTTCCTCCTGCCAAAAGAGGAAACAACTTTATATCTAATCTTTTACTTTCAGCTGTATTTCTAGGGCAAATCTCTAAAAATATACAGTTAAACCCAGTAAAAAAGTCACACCTATTTCTATTGCAAAATATAGTTTGCAAAAGGTAACACACTAAAAGCAAACTCACCTTTATTTTATGCTGTGTGCCAAAATGAAGCAGTATTATGGAACTGAAAGTAATGGGACATGGCTCTATCCCCTGGACATGATACACTCAAGTGAAGTCCCTAGCAATTTGTAGGACTCCAAAAACATAATTATGTGGCTCACTTTGGCAGCACACGTACCAAAAACATAATCAGAAAAGTTCTAAGCTAATGATTACTGTGAAGTAATTAAAAATAGAAAAAGAGTCATCATACACAACTAGAGATACCAGTAAGTCCTTTCTACCTCAATTATGAGATTCATTTAGCATTTAAAATAATAACTTATATTCTCATATAAAAGGGCTTTTCTAGAATAGAAACAAGTTAAAGTGTCTAGACTATACATTTAAATGTAATTTTTATATTTTTTATGAAAAGGTGATTTTAATATAGAATGGTGTATAGACGTGTTTAAACAATATACTGCTGTTTTCTCTTAATATGTGCCACAAAAGAAAAATGTTTTTTGAAACCAATAAAGAATAATGTTTTCAGTACCCCCTCCCCTGTATGGGGGATCGAACTCAGGA
The DNA here is from genome assembly GCF_012274545.1 of Fukomys damarensis. Classification (NCBI taxonomy): domain Eukaryota; kingdom Metazoa; phylum Chordata; class Mammalia; order Rodentia; family Bathyergidae; genus Fukomys; species Fukomys damarensis. The sequence goes on from NW_022900938.1 coordinate 18,947,185, forward strand.
CCTTGTACTCGCCAGGCAGGTGCAAATGCCACTGAGGTACATCCCAGCCCTCAACTCTTAATTAGATCTGCATCACCCTATAGCAGAATAAAATTTTAATTGGTACTTCCATATATTTTGTGTAGAAGAAAATGTGGAGGTCACCGTCCCTAAAAAGAGAAGTATTCATCTGGGGTTATCTAGGGGATGTTTATCTGTATGGAGCAGCTTAATTTCACAAGATCAGACCATGAACTGCCAGTAACAAACATAATACCTTTGAACAGCAACTACTATTTGCCGTACTGTCACTTACAATCAGAAAAATATTTCATACAGAGTGGCACTATAGCGTCTTTTACATGAATTCAACAGATAATATCAGCTGAAAAGGGAACCTAGAGCTCTGGGAACTGCTGAGGTCACATTTTCATTCATCAATGCCAATTTGATCACTGAAAGTAACACCCCTTGGCTATATATTGTGACTGAAAAATATGACTTTTTTTCATTTATCACAGTAAGAGATACATTACCATCAATCCCCCTCAAAATACTCCTCTTGGCTTCCTTCTTTCTTCCCACTTTCTGAAGCAGCTCTAAAATACATCATCTTTCCTGAGTGTCTTTGGTTGCCGCTATCATGGCTGCCTTGATCTCTGATTAAATTTAAAATGTTTACCTTCATGGTCCTTTTGACTTTGGGGAAAAGCCAAAGTTACAAGGTACCAGACCCAGTGAATAAGGTGGATGAGGACACACCATAATGTTTTATTTGACAGAAATAAACGTTTTAATCAATTCATGACAGTGAGGCATCCATGACAGTGCCATCAAAGATATTCACCGAGTACTTCTAGACCTGCTTCAGAGTGTGCCAAGAAGGGGATACACGTGAAATAAGGAGTATTTTTGAGGGGTATTAATGCAATGTATCTTTCATTATAATCATTTATTTTTTAATTTAAACACAAATCATATATTTTGATTACACCAAATAAGTTGTTAAAACAATGTAGTTAATAAAAGATCAAAAGAAATCAAATTCATTTTAAAGTGAAAAACTTATTTTTCTGTATTAAAAGTATTTATTTATTTATTACTATACTGGTGATCTTTTCATCTGAATTATGTTTTCTGATTACTCTGTTTCTCAAAAAACTGGGTACAATTATATTTTCCCTTTGAAAAATAAAATTTTCTCCATAAACATAATGGTTAGAAAGTAATTACTGGGCCAAGGATGTAGCTGAGTGGCACTGGGCCTGCCTGGAAAGCTCAAAGTCCTGAATTCGATCACCAGTACCAGAAAAAGAAAACAAAAGAAAGTAATTACTACAGCAAGAACTTTTCCTTTTTAAATGCTAAGCTGCATGTCTTTATTCTGTATTTTGAGAGAGTCTCATCAAGTTGCTAAATTGCCCAGCCTAAGGTGAAACTTGCAATTGTCCTGCCTCTGCCTCTCTGCCTCTCTGCCCCTCTGCCCCTCTGCCCCTGCCTCCCAGAGTACGAAGACTACAGGCCTGCACCACCATGCCTGTCTAGGAGCGGCTTCTTTATCAGCCATCACAGAACAGCTTCTGATCTATACTGGAAAACATCCATGAATTATACTATGTCTTAAACAGTTTAGATAGAACTCCTTAGAACAGAAATGAGCACCATAAACCAATTTTTGAAAATGAACACATCATAATTGCAAAAATGTTTGTATTCAGGGGATGACATAAATATTTTAAATAGAACAAATTTACATCATTACAATTTGAAAAGCACAATACCTACCGCCAATTGGTATGATGCAAAGGTTGTATTTGCAGGCTAGATTCACAATCTTAACTACATCATCATGACAAGCTGTTGAAACGAAAGGAAAATAAATTAATTACTTGGATGTGATTAAGATCTGGGTAACCTTTTATAAAACAAACATTTATAAAGTTCTTTAGCATGTAAATTTTTCTTTCATTTACTCACTGATTAACAAATGAAACAACTATATTAAAAGATGGGTTCTTTTCAACCTTTCATTTTGAAATGATTTGACTTATAAAAAAGCCATGAAAATAATATAAAGATTTCCTTCGCCTTACATTTCCAAACATGAATATCTTACATAATAGTCAGAACCAACCAATGAGCACAATACAAAGCAATTAACTAAGCTATAGACCTCACTCAAATGTTGCCAGTTGTCCCATTAACACCCCCTTCCTGGATCAGCATATCAAATCCAAGCTCACACATTGATTTAGCTATCATATTTTCATTAAAATAGATATTTTTTTAATGCCATAAGGCCCTGGTTTCAATCCTAGCACTGTAAAAAAAATTAAAATAAATATTTCTTGAGTCTATCTGTGATTTTCCTGACCACATTTTTGAAGAATACTAGTCAGTTATGTCACAGAATATTTCTCTAAATTTGGGTTTGCACATGTTTACTCAAGATTAAACTATGTATATAAAAATATATAGGGCCAGGGATTTAGCTCAGTGGTTCCGCCCCCTGCCTCGCAAGTTCAAGGACCCGAGTTCAATCCCCAGTACCAAAAATAAAACACATATATACATACATATGTGTGCGTGCGTGTGTGTGTGTGTGTGTGTGTGTGTGTGTGTATCACATATTTTATCAAGAATTCCACAGTAGTGTTTGTACCCTTCTCAGAACATTACTTCTGGAGGCACATGATACAGATGCATCATGTTTCTGGTAATGGTAATGTTAACTTTAATCATTTGGTTAAGTAGTGTCTGCTAGGTTTACTTATAAGGATCATAAATTTTCTTTTAAAATTAACAAATGTCTACAGACTATTGTATGCAGCATGTTTCTCATTACATGAATCCACTCATTTTGGCACTGCTGCTTATCCTTTATTCTGCTTTTTAAACTAAGGTTAAAATTTTATACAAAATATACCTGCAGAGAAATTTCTTTATACTTTACTCAGCAAAAAGGTTTTCATTATTAGTGCCAAAGTTATCTAAATAATGAAAATTTAACTGTGGAAGATTTTAAATTCTAAGACATGCTAAAACTTGACTGGCACAGAACATTAGTAGATATTCTTTAGAGGGAAAAGGACATGGCAAAGAGATTATTTTGGAAAAAGCAATCTCCAACAGAATATGGGACAATAGGGAAGAGAAAGAGTTGAGGCAAAGAAGCTATGTTAAAAGTCTAGTATTAACTGGTAGGATCCTGGAGAATACAGATGCTAAGAAAACTAAACATACAAACATACATTTATGAAAGCAAAACTAATGCTGAATAAATGTCACTATTATTATTTCTTGGGTTCACATAAAGCTAGAAATATATGTCATTTATCTTTTTTTTTTGGATGCTGGAGATAAAACCCAAACTCTCACATATGCTGAACATACATTTACCACTGAGCCATTCTAATTTTTTAATGAAAATTCATTTGCAAGCTTTCAGATTCTTTTTATAAAGCTTACTATTTGTAGCAAAAAAATTATAAATTATGCATTAACAAAACACTAAAATTTATGTTAAAAATCTTTAAAAGGCAAAATTACATTCTATGAATATCACCTAACCAAAAGACATACCTGATCATCTTATTTGAAACATGATAACATGTTCTACCCAGCATCCACTCTTTTTCATTGTTATCACTATCCAAATGCTATATATTTGTTTGTTCCCCCTACTAAATCCTAAGGCAGCTAAGAACAGGGATTTTTTTGTTTTGTTTTGCTCACTGTTATCCTCAGCACCTAAAACAATACCTACCCTATATTTCTACAGGCCTAAAATTCTAGAAATTAGGCACTGAAAATTGTGCATAAATACTAAATAAATGAAGTAATTTCTAAAACATGCTTATTGCTAAAGAAGATTTTAAGCTTGCTAAGCCTATCTACCATGAAAAACATGCATTATATGAGTGACTAACCATCTATCCAAACTAAAGGTAAAACATTGCTGTGGATTGTATGTAGACCGTCCTCCTAAAGCCTCATGTGCCCATAAGATAGGGCTTTTCCGAGGTGGCTGGACTTAGGATGTATGAATATGTATTAAGAATTAAATTAGTCCACTGATTGATTTAGCACAGTTCTAGGTATGGACGATGGGAAGGCCTACCTTGGGTGTAAGTGGCCCCAACCAATATGCATGTAGCTGGATGGGATGAAAGGGAAAGGAATTCTCATTGTGATTCCAGATGCCTCCTGCTTGCTATTCTATGAACTATTCTCTTCTACAATGCCATTTTGTATGCCACCCTGCCTTGGATCCAGCCAACTACAGGATGAAACCTCTACAATCTGTGAGCTAAAATAAACCTTTCATCCTTTAACTTGTGGGTTTCAGGTATCAATGAAAAGTATGAGAGATACCTATGCTGGATAAATGTCTTAAAGGTGAAAATTTTCCTTTAAGGTGACCTCAAATCACAGCAGTTATATATGTCTTAATTCTTAACTCCTACACATCCTGTTAAAGCAATTCAGATTAAAGTCAACTATAACAAATTTCTTTCGGAGTGGGAGTGGTATGTGCGTATGCAAATGTAACATGGGAAGGCTACCTCCACTCAATGGAATTGCTTTAAATTACTACACTGTCTCAAAATACACTACCTCAAAAATTGCCTTCATGAACAGGAAAACTTACTTGGATTTTGTAAGAGAAAATTTACATTAAAGTTAAATAAAGGCCTCATCAAACTGATATGATAGAAAACAAACTATAAGAGGTCTTTATACCAGGAGATTCAATAGAATTATAAACTTGATTCATCCAGGAATACACCATTCATTTAATATATTGTCAAAGTATGGAACGAGCCAGCAAAGGAATTTTTTGCAAAAATCCATCTTCCAAGAGCATATAGGAGGTGTTAAGGGTCAAGAAACTTGAGACTTGAAAACCTTTAAAGCTATTGTAACAATCCACATATGCACTGGGTAAGGGGGACTGAACTGGAAATTGATAAGGAAAAATATTTTTTAAAAAACCAAAACAAATGTGAAGAACTTTACAAAGCACAAAATTCTTTTGTCGTAAGTGATTACGTTCATCTGTTTCCTAAATATGAGGTTTCAAAAAATTTTTTTGGATTTCTTAAAGCAAGACACAGATCGTGGTTATTTTCAGTATTTTAATATTCAAACATAAAGAAAATACCTAAAAGGCACACTTGAAAGTTCTCAAACTATATCAAAGGATGATTTATTAAGTTTTCTCTGGGAATGAAAATTGCTAAGTTTTACTTTCCTGTTTGCCAGTTAAAAAATGGAATAAACTTTCTCCAAGTCCAATAATTTCTTCAAGTAAAAATACTGAAAAATAAGCAGGCAAACAAAAATATTACTTCTATTTTATGGTATGAAACAACTAAACTTATGAACAACTAAATTTCTATACTAAAGAGACAAAAAATTATTTTCTAACTATCCAAATGCACAGAAGAATATATATTCTAAGTATAAGCAAACTAAATTTCATCTCTGTTGCATATGCTCTTGAATCTATCTCCTGTTATCTTACCTCTTCTGAATAACCACATTAAAATACATTTTTGGGGTCGGGGATTTAGCTCAAAAACATTTTTCCTTCAAGTAGTCCCTACAAATTGAAGTATCTTATCTAAGATCTGAGAGTGCATGAATGACTCAGTATTTTTAAAAATATTCTATGTACTCTGAAGAAGATCTAAAGAGAAAAAAGATCAGAAAAATCAATGAAACTTTTAAAAAATGCAATCATGGATAGTAAAAAATAGTATACTTGTCCTGCTTTACATAACCTGCTAAAAAGATGAATTTAAAAAAAAAATACTTAGTACTTAATCCTACAAAGACCAGAATAACAACAGAAGCCAGGTGTAGTGGCCCATGTCTGTAATCCCAGCACTCTCAGGCTGAAGCAAGAGGATTACTGCTAATTTGAGGCCAGCCTCAACTACACAGTGAGTTCAAGGTCAGCCTAAACTGAATAGTGAGATCCTGTCTCCAAAAAAATAGAAAAAAATAACAACAAAAAGCTTATCCATCGTCTCCAAAAAAAAAAGAAAATAACAACAGAAAGCTGATCCATCTTCTATCTCAAGCCAAATCCAATTTCTCAAAACTTACTCACTTCAAAGGCAGTAAGTGTGTGTGTGTGTGTGTGTGTGTGTGTGTGTGTGTGTGTGTATATATATATATATATATATATATATACATTTATTTATTTTCAATAATGTTTTACCATTTAACCGTGCCTGTAAGCCCAAACTAATATTAACAAATTACTATTTGTTTACAGAAACCCAATCAGGTTAATTTTCTATATATGAATATATCATATATTTGATAATTCCACTAAGCTTCAAAATCAACCAAAAATACATTTTTCTACTGACCTCCAAATACAATTATTTACAAATACGAAGACTTAATCATCAATAACAAAATGAATCCTTAAAGCTAATGGTTCAGGACAATCAGATTAAGATAGGGCTCCATTGGGGAAAGTTATGATCAAAGATTATTATATGAATGTTTGAAAGTGTCACAATGAAGTCTATATTCTGTATAATAAATGTGTACTAATAATAATTTAAAAAGAAAAGGCTTCATGAATTTTGATACTCTTAAAAATATAGCTACCAATATTTTTACAATATATGTTACAAATTATATATTGCAAACACTGCTTTTACCACCTAAGATTCAACAATACTAATTTAATGATATAAAAAGGAAAAGCAACTTACTTGGCCATAAAACTATATCAGGAATTCTCTGAAACATTCCTTCCCTGAGCAAAAATATCTCATGAAGACAATGACCTGTTTTGTGGTTTGAAAAAGAAAAATGCAAAAACATCTTAGAGAAAATTTTTTAATTAAAAGTAAATATAATATAATATAAAACAGCTTACCATGAGCTCTAAATACTCGATCATCTGCCTCTTGTGAATATGAAATATTAGTTTCTTTAAGTTCATGAAGAAAATCTTCATTTACAATAGAAGGAGGTGTATCACTAGGATTTAAGGATGTCTAGAAAATAAAGGTAGTTTATTTCTAAAAAATAAATTTTGAATAGCCTTGTTAAAGAAAATGACTGTAAAGTGTAGATTTTTTTTTTATATTCAAAGACAGGAACAAGAAAATAACAAGTAATACACACAAAAATCAACTTTCTGACAGTTGCAAATTGTAAAACACCTGGTTAATCATATCCTATAACATAAATTATAGAGGCCCTATGTATTCTCCTTGTCTCTATAGTCCACATTTTAATTACTTTGCAATCAAAACTGCAATAAAGCCGGGTGTGGTAGCACTCACCTGTAATCCCAGCTCTCAGAAGGCTGAGGCAGGAGGATCGCTGTGAGTTTGAGGCCAGCCTGGGCTACACAAAGAGCTCCAGGTCAGTCTCAACATATAGTGACACTCTGTCTCAGAAAACCAAAAAAAAAAGAAACCTGAAATCAAGAACAGGTAAGAGGACCCAGGATTTAGCTCAGTGGCTCTGCACCCGCCTTCTAAGCACAGATCCTGAGTTTGATCCCCAGTACCAAAAAAAAAGGGACAGGTAAGACAGGGTTAGGGATTTAGCTCAGTGGTGCCACGGCCTGTCTTGCAAATACAAGGTTCTGAGTTCTATCCCCTGTGTCAAAGAAAAGAAAAAGAACAGGTAAGATAAAGCCAGGTGTAGTGGCACATGCCTGTAATCTCAGCACTGAGGCCGAGCTAAAAGATCTCCAGGAGTTCAAGGCCAGCCTGAACTAAGCAGCATAATGAGACCCTGTCTCAAAAAACAAACAAAAGAAAAGGTAAGGTAACAAAGTCTCAAATCTTCAATTTCAGATTAAGGAGACTGGTTTAAAATCTACGTGTGATTTACATTATCTACTTTTTTACTTGCACATAAAATTTATCATTTCCTATTCTTCAATAACCATTATAAATGGTTAAGAGAAAGGTTTACAATAAGTCATAAAACCATTTTACAGGCTTTAAAACTCATGACATCATTTTAAATTTGATGCTTAATTTCATGAAACAGGAATCTGGAAATCTAAATCTCAACAAAACCATGTAACATTGGGCATGTCATTCAACTTCTGTGAGCCTTGTTATCGTCACTGTTAAATGCAATTATCACCACCAAATATGTAGGGCGATTATAAGGAAAGCAAGTAATATATGCCATTGTGTGTCTCTGCGTGTGTATGAAAAGCACTTAATAGCATCTCCAGCATATCAAATCTACGGGGAAAAAAAGCTATGATACAGTATTTGTTAAAAAAAAAAAAAAGCAACAGTATATATAAGAAAAAATATATTTCTATAATAGATTCTTACTAAGTTACATTTATTCATATAATAAATATTGAGTACTTCCTATGACTTAGGTATTGTTCAAGGGCGTAGGGACACAGAAATGAGTTAAGCAGAAAACAAGAAATCTTGACCTCGTAAAATTTATCCTGTAGTAGGAAGAAATGACCAAAAGAACTCCAACAATGTATATCAATTAATATCATAAGTTATTAAAAAAATTGAAAAGGATTCAAAAGCTAAAAGTAGCGAAAACTGTGAATACACTATGTTAATTGTATCAATATCAAAAACAAGTAATCACAGATAGATGAAAGAGAAAAAGAATTTACAAGATGAAAAAAGAAAGTTACAAGAATTTACTTCGAGGAGATAAGAATTAATTACTCAGTTATGTCATTTCATTCATGGACTAAAATAACTATAGATTTAAAAACAAATCTAACAAGTATTCTTTGACTGCCAATCCCTCTGAATACCATGCTGGATACAGTGCAGAATGTCATGTAGGACACAGCCCTTGTAGTCATGGAACTTATATCCAGTTTGAGAGATGGGTAGAATATATTATGGATAGCAAAACAACACAAAGAACAATGTAAAAAATACTAAATATTTCACTGGTATGATATGTATTCAATTTATTTTTTAATCCCACTATCAGAAAAGTCCAGCCAAAAGACCAAACTAAAATTCTTACCATTCATATTTGGGGGGGGCAGGTAGGATCTCACTATGTAGTTGAGACTGACCTGAAACTCACTAGCACAGACTAGTCTCAAACTCACAGCGATTCTCCTGCCTCAGCCTCCCAAGTGCTGAGATTACAGCCAGGTGCATTCATATCTTAATCAAATTTTTATACTTTTATATCTTCGAATAGTCTACATGTAATACAGTAAATGTAACATTATATTTTTATTTTAAAGTACTCTACAGGGATCAAGGATTTAGCTCAGTGGTTCCTCTGCCTGCCTTGCAAGCACAAGGTCCTGAGTTCAATGCCCGGTATCAAAAAAAAAAAAAAAATGTAATTAAAGCACTCTACTGTCAGTCTATTATTTTAAAATGTTATCATTTAAAAACTAACTTTTGTAACAAAGTTCTTTCAACAAATAGTAATTGGCACTTCACTACTATCCTGGGAGAGGCAGAAGTTATTATTCCCACTTCTGAAACCAATATAGCCAAAGATCAAAGAAGATAAAAAAAATTATGCCAAATAAATCTCATATAAAAATTCTGAAATTAGTATATAGATCTGTAACACTAAAAAACTTCACCCAGAAAATGTAAAAAAGCCAACATTAATAGTTTCCTAACAAAAGCCCCGTGACAATCATATTAAAGCAAATACAACCAATCACAAAGATAGACCTAATTAATTTGGGATAAAAACACAGATAAGCTTGTTAGCAATCATTCTCATTTCCTTACTTTAGAGGTAGTTTTATGGTCCAGAGTTGTTCCAAAGGTATTCCAGATCCAATCTTTAAGAGCTGGTAAAGCCATACCACTAAGAGGGTACCTAAGGTACAAAAAAGAGCAAAGTATTTCATTTAAATTTGCAATTTAGATTCTGCTTCCCATTGTGGCCAAAAGCTCCTATTGAAGCAACCTTCTCAACTATAACTATACACTCTGTACAAAAATAAAAATAAAACAACAAACAAAAGCCAGCTATCTAAAAACACCATAGGCAGACCAAAGCAGACAAAAATACGAGGAATGGGATTGTCCTACTTTTGGGGAAAAAAAAGCATTGCGAGTTTCCAGTTTTGTCTTGTTTTTTAAACAGGTGTTAGCCTGAGGGAAAGTCCCCACTGGTAATGAAAGGTAATAACAACACCAAAAACCAAGTTTTCCTGACTCGAACAACCAGGAGAGTGTTTGATGTCAACATCTGGAAAGCATACAAGCAAATCAGAGTGAGAGAGGGACTGATGTATCAATTTTGTCCAAATGTCTGGCTGACTCTGAATTACACATGTCTGAACCACTATATGTATTAGAGTCTTCCAAACAGCCCAGCTAAAAGAAATGAACCAACAGTTCAGCTGCTCATCACTACAAAGGGACAGAATATCGAGTTTCAAGTCAATCAAATTAATTGTTTGATTTTTTAAAAAGAAAAGCCTTGAGTCAAGTTGCAAAGTTAGCCTTCTAAGGAATCCATTCTGGTAAAAGTGGCGAGGCAATGGTCTTCTAATGTCTAAAAAAAGCAGAAAAGTTCTCCAGTTCTACTATTGCCTGGATAAAAATCTCTACTGGAACCATCAAATTCCTTCTGCTCTGAATTTACACTCTCCAAACAGTATGTGAATTGCAAATTCTGTTCTCTGATAACAGGGACAGTCCTGAAATAGGGATAACCTATTGTAAAGGAATATACTAGGACACTAATTTGTAAAATTCTCAGAAGTGTGGCCTATGTATCAGTTCTAGGCGTAGCCCTTGGGTCAGTTCTCAACAGCCTGGTTTCTTCCAGGAAAACTGATAAATCAAGTGCCAGAACATCGAAAGTAAGATCTAAAGTAAGTTTCTGAGACTGCGGAGCTCATTAAGGTATAGTTATCTGTAACATCTTCTGTGGCTAATCACTCACTGCAATAGTCTCCTACTCGAAACCACTAGATTACCTAGAGTATTCTACAAAGGATTACAGGCATCTTATGCTTACAATGATACTGGGCTAATTAAATAAAATACATGTGACTACCTATTCCCTTTCAAACAGTAGAAATACTGTACCACCTTCAAAATTCTAAGAAAGAGAAATGGGGAACTTCTAAAAGGAGAGTTGATTTTCTAAATTCAGAAAATTTATTTTTTTCTTCAAAAGATTGTGAAAAGCCAAGCTTTACCATTTCTTCCCTAATGTATCTCAGAAACTAATTTTTAAAATACTATTTATATTCATTGGGTTTTATTTATTAAAAAACATTTACAGGGATCATGATAATGTCAGAATTTAAAATATTACAGAAAAAGGAAATTATGGCAAAATATTGGTTTTGTTATTATTCTTTCTATTTTTATGTTTAAAAGGAATAAACAAAGCAGGCTTACCTTTTCCCAGTCAATTCAACTTGGCCCTTTTTATTTAAGAAGAACTTGGAATCATTATATCCCCATCCATTCCATTTCATGACTTCTTGCCTAATGAAAAGAAAATATATCAATAAGACCTATGCTGACGATTTCAAAACTAAACAGTACATCATTGAATATTAAATTTCCCAATTATTTAAAAGGCCTTATGCCGCCCACTAATATAGTACCACTTGAATGAAATAAATATATACTAAAATATCTACATATTAATATTTCTCAATATAGAATCATTCTGATGAGCCACACATGCATCATTGAGGGCTACAACCAACAGATTTAATGCACTCAAAAGGAAAGAAAAGCGGGGATGTGGTGGTGCACGCCTGTAATCCCAGCATTCAGGAGGCTGAGGCAGGAGGATCACTGTGAGTTTGAGACCAGCCTGGGCTACATAGTGAGTCCCAGGTCAATCTCAACTACATAGTGAGACCCGATCTCAAAAAACTAAAAAAAAAATAAATAAATAAATAAATAAGGAAAGAATATGAAAAAGGAAGATGATATCCTTAAAATTCAAATCTTTCATTTCATATATATCAGTAAATTTAAATGTCAGGATGCCCCCCCGCACAATTTTGCAATTAAAACTAAGAATTCACTTGAACAGGAAACAAAATTTTGCACTTGTTAAAAGAAAAATCTCTAAGACCTGGCATGTAAAGGTACAAGATCCCAGTAATGAATGTAACTAACTGTACTATCTACCTGGAATGTACCAATAAATTGAATTAAATTAAAAAAATAAATTTAAAAAAAGAAAAATCAGTCGTTAATCATATGTTATAATGACAGTCAATTTACAAGATAGGTTCACTAGTAATAGACACATTTAGTAAAGTAGATTAAAATTCTCAGTGATGGGTTTATAAACATTCCAAATCCTTCAACTTCCATGTAACTAGCAAATTTTACCTTGATCTATATAACAGTTAATGACTATAGCTATTTTTAATATTCCAAAACATGCTATTTTTAATTCCTAAAGTACCAATATTTCATAGCTTTAAAAATCATTTTCAAAAAAATCAGTAATTCAGTCATTGATTAAAATCATTCATTTTAAAAAATCATTCAATTTTGCAATATAGGAACAGAAAGGTACAAAACACTGTACAAAATACAGCAAGCAACCACATTGAACAATAGTGTCTGTCCATCTTTATTAAAGGTTTTCGCAGCATACCCTGGTGTAATCCTGGCTACCAAAAGGAACTAGTAGTAAATTTTCTCACTGCAAATTCAGCTATGCAGTTTATGATGAAGATAACTTGATGAAAACTGTTCTCTATCCATAAAGTCACTGGATGCATTAAATCTTAAAAATAGCAGGTGCAGTGATACATGCCATCAAAACTGGCTAGACACTTCAACTCTTTAAAAACATTAAAAGTAAAAAAGATTCACTCATTAGAAAGTGTTCAAGGGCCGGGCGTGGTGGCGCACACCTGTAATCCCAGCACTTGGGAGGCTGAGGCAGGAGGATCGCTGTGAGTTCAAGACCAGCCTGGGCTACATAGTGAGTTCCAGGTCAGTCTGAACTACATAGTGAGACCCTGTCTCAACCCCCGCCCCGCAAAAGAAAGTGTCCTTTCAGTTTTCATAATTCTTAAGGAAGAAAAAATAATAATTGACAGGCAAATTTATTATAATCATAATTCTTGTTCTAGTTCAAAGGCTTTTCAAACAAGTGGAACATGAACATAAAACAACTGAACCAGATGCAGGTAATTAAATGTGTACTAAAATGTCATCTATACATAAAAATGAAACAAAGAAACTAGGATGTTCTTCAAAGCTAAATCCCCATATAATTAAACATGCAGTCTTCATATAAAAACAAACTGTTCAAAATATTTCAAGAAAATCAATCCAGAGACTACACTGTAGATGAGTCAATCACAAAGTAATGCCCAGTATTTTCTTCTAATCCCAAAACATTCTTACCATACAGCAGAGGCAGGTTTGGAAGAACATTTCAAAGAAAATCTCTACAGAAAAATCTTATGAATAATGTCACCACGGACACATTCATTTTCATAGATGTGTGCATGTGTGTGCTACTGGGAGTTGAACTCAGGGCCTTCGCACGGAGCTATATCCCTAGCCCTTTTTGGTTTCATTTTTTATTTTGAGACAGGGTCTTGCTAAATTGCTAAAACTTGTGATCTTCCTGCCTCAGCCTTCCAGAGTGTTAGGACTAGGAGTGTAATACCATACCCACCAAGATTACAGTTCTAAAAGCAGATTAAGTTATCTTCTACTTTGCTTTCTCTCATGACTAAATGGTCTTCACATGTATGAAATGTAATTTATTAATTTATTACATTTCCATAATGATTTAATTGGGATAATGTATATTTTAATAAACTAACATATTTACTTAACGTTTTCTAATACATGCACAGATTTTTACATATGAATGCATTTATTAATTAGTAGATTTAAAAATGCATCATGAGGGGTTTTTTTGCATTTTACAAATATAGTTTGGCATTATACAAAATAAATGCAAAATTACCAAAGTAGCCATTTTGCTTTGGTATTACAACATCGAAGCACTGGGAAATCATATATTAAATTTGGCATGTGTACACAGATTAACAATGAAGAATATTTTCCTTAAAATTATTCCTAGAATTTGAAAACATTATTCCTAGATGTCTTCAAAGTAAAAAGCTAAACCTAGTCACAAAAGCTCTCTTAGCACAGCATGAGGAAATGAATCAAATGAGCAGGAAATATCTGCTGCTACACACTATGAAATGAAGAGATTTCATAGTGAAACATCTTTGACCTTATATTTCCAAATTGAGTCATATCAGAAAGAATTTCCAACTGTTCAAGTGTAGGCTAATGCACCTTTCCTCTTTCTCACCCCAATGAGAAAATTCTTCCTTATTGCCACACTCAGGATCTGGAAATTCCCCAGAGGCCCAAGTGTTAAGCCCTGGCCACCAAGCTGTATTGTTACCAGGAGGCTCTGGCTCCTTTAAGAGACTGAGCCTAGGGAGAGATTTCAGATTTCCCTGGGGGTATGCCCTGGAATGGGAATTTTGGAACTCTGGTCTCTTCCTCTCTCTCTTTGTTCCAGCCATTAGGTATAAGTTCTCTCCCCTGATATACAGATTCACCACAGACCCAAAGCAACAAGGCCAATCAGTCATGTATTGAAACTTCCAAAACTGTGAGCTAAATAAACCCTTCCTCTTATTGAGTTGATTTTCCTCTCAGGTATTTGTTATGGTAACAGAAAGCACACTTACAATACAGGCCCCTTACCTATACCAACTTTAAGGGTCATCCTAGAAGACGAAAGGTAGGTATTTGAAACATCTGCGCCCAACAGAGAATACAATTAAAGGTATATAATTAAAATGTAAATTATCTCCCAACCAATTTTCTGGTGCCTCCAAGTACCTCAGGTATTATTAGATGAAAGTGGGTAAATTTCCTAGGGTTTTAGTTTTAAACTTTTATACATATGTATTCCTTCAAATTATTTATACTATCAATAGTTAAACCATATGATTACACTAAATTTTAAAATAACTTCCCCTAGAACAGTATAATGAGTACACTGAAAGTTGTTACATTAACATCTTTTTTGTTTTCCGGTGGTGGTGGTGGTGCTGGGGAATCAAATCCAGGGTCTCACATATACTAGGCAAGCACGTTACCACTGAGCTTCATTCTCAGCTCCCTAGCATTAATATTTTAAAAGTGGAGTAACATTTTATACATTATAGAATCCAAACGCTGAAAAGATCCTTACCACCCAGCTCAGTTGCTTCTTTATCAAATAAAAAAAGTGTTCTGGGAAGAACCCTGGTCACACAACTGAAGCAGCTGTGAGCATACAAGCCTGAATGAATCTTCATCTCCTAAGAAGCAATATCTGAACCCCCCACTAAGTCATCCCCTCAGGTAACCAAAATAATTGAAGAGACCTTTTTTCACCATATCAATATTTTTCAAAACACCATTAATGTTATTATTGTAGTCATCCTGCATTTGACCTGAAGAAAAACATTTAAAAATGAAAATAATGGCTATGTCAATAAGCCAGATACCCTAATACCTACCTATAATGTAATGAATTCTGCCATTCAGAACAATCCTAAAGCACTGCAAGCACTGAAATGAATAAGAAAAGAATCTCCAACTATAGATAAGATTCAAACAAAAGGATGCAATTCTTAACTAATCCCAGAGGTTAATTAACCAGTATGATCTCTCAGCCATTCTAATTCTTTGAGCTAACTACACCAAATTTAATGTCTTCAAAATACAAGACCCTTCCTAACACAAAACAAAAAAAAGTTTGCTTAACTTTATGCATAAAAAAGTAAAACAAATCTTTTCATACATTTACACATCTGATCATGGTACAAAATGGTGCAAAAGCATTATCAGCTGGTGTAACAAAATGGAGACATAAAATAGCGTCGCAAATACACAAGGTGGCAGTATCCTCCTATGATATATGCCCTGTGCTTATTTAGTTTTTTGCAGTCTTTAAATCAAATATTTAGATTTGGCCTTATTATTACTAAGACCATTAAGATTCTTTCTTTTAGTCTTACAATAGGAGACTTCACTTTTAAGTCTGTTTACATATAGATTAATCAGCAGACTACTCCTCTACTAGCAATAAATTTCAAGTATCTGGTTGCAAATGCAGTTTTTACCACCATTTCCAACTACAGTATTTGTCACATAAAAAAAGGAAAAAGAAAAATGATCCAGCCTACTGTCATTCTTTGATAACAATTCTTTTCTTTGATAACAATTTTTTAAAGTTCAACTAGCTAATAATCTTTTAAAAATAAATTTTCAACAATCAAAATTCTATTTTAAAGAAATTTTGCAACTTAGTTCAGATGACAACTAAATTTTTGCCTATCTTTCTTGGTTTAAAACATTTTTATGGGCCGGGATTTAGCTCAGTGCTGCCACTGCCTGCCTCGCAAGCACAAGGTCCCAAGTTCGATCCCCAGTACCAAAAAAAAATTTTTTTAAAGATCATATGATCTCAGATTTTGAAAAGTAAAAACAAACCTATGAAACTTAAACCTCAATGGTGGATTTCTAGCTAACCAACCTCAGTATCAATTAAATCCAAACCAATCCCATAGGTAGTTTAATAAGCAGAATTTTTGTGCCAATTAAAATCAGTCATACATTTTTTTACTTCAAAACCAGGATAACCTAGCAAAAATTATGGAAGTGAAAAAATAAAAAATGATGACAAAGATATCAAGACTTGATCAATAAGACATATGTTCTTTTTTTTGGTACCAGGGATCAAACTCAAAACCTTGTGCTAAGGCAAGTGCAGCACCACTGAGCTAAATCCCTGGCCCGTTTTTACTCTAACTTTAATTTAAAATGTAGATGCTTCTCAAAATCCTAAAAATCATAAGCTGACAGGTACTACAAATTTTAAAAACTCAACAAGTAAAATTTAAATTTACAGTGCAGCTATACACTGCCTCAAACTGAGGATACAAGTAATTCCTTTCCAAATAGATAAATTAACTTGAAGAGCTTGTTACAAGTGCAATAATTTATGTATTCTTTTAGGAAAAAATCCTCACCAAAAAATATTTTTAAAAATTAATGCTGTGCTGGGGGTGGTGGTACATGCCTGTAACCTCAGCACTCAGGAGGCTGAGGCAGGAGGATCACTGTGAGTTTGAGACCAACCTACGATATGCAGTGTGTTCCGGAGCTGTCTGAACTACACAGTCAGACCCTGCTTCAAAAAAACAAACAATAATAATAATAATAATAATAATAATAATAATAATAATAATAATAATAAATAA
>NW_022900938.1:18964436-18965588 GCF_012274545.1 Fukomys damarensis
AGAAACGGACAATAATAATAATAATAATAATAATAATAATAATAATAATAATAATAATAATAATAAATAAAAATTAATGCTGTTATATATCTTACGGCTCCAAGATTGCTACATCTGACTTAGAAAATTAATGAATGCTGTCAGGCTTTGGTAGTGTAACAACCATCAATACCTAAATCCTGCAATATTTCCTCTTGCCTAATATAACTCACCAATCTACTTTCATCTATTTTCTACAAAGATAAACAGGCCAACTGAAATGACCATGAGGTAAAACAATTTTATCTTTCATCATAAGTAGTCTACTGGCTTGCTAGTTAACTTTGGTCACTGGTGTGGGTGTTTAGCACAAGTTCAACTACTCAAATATGATTGGTGTTATGGCTTGTATCTAGATGTCCCCTCAAAAGCCTCATGTACTCGTAGGTGGACTTTTGGGAGCTGGCTGGATGTAGAGTGTGTGAATATGGGATTAAGGGTGTGTAATTAAGGGTGTGTATGGGATTAAGGGTGACAACTAAATTTGTCTACAGGTTTACCATAGTTCCAGGAGTGGCTAATAGGAAGGCCCACCCTGGGTATGGGTGGCACCATGAAACAGGCTTGTAGCCTGGATGAGATAAAAGGGAACGGAAGGCTCGCAACTGGCTGCTTTCTGCTAACCCTGCCATGGACTGTTTCTTCTCCGCCACGCCTCTCTGCCACCCTGCCCTCCCGTGGAACCAGTGGAGCATGAACTGAAACCTCTACAAACTGTGATTTACAATAAACCTTTCCTTTTTAACTTATGGGTATTAGGTATTTTGTCCCAGTAAGGAAAAAGTAACTAGGATAATTGGCTAGAAGAACTCTGAAAAGATCATGTTTCTACATTAAACTTGCTGGAAGGTAAGTTAGGCAGAACTCTGGAAGACATTGGTATAGGAAAAGACTTTATGAACAAATCCTCAGTAGCACGGGAACTAGCAGAAAGAATCAACAACTGGGATCTCATCTTACTAAAAAGCTTCTGTACTTCAAAAGAAACCATTAGCAGAACTGAGAGACAATCTACAATGTGGGAAAAAATTTTTACCAGCTGTACCTCAGACAAAGGACTATTATCAAGGATATATAAAGAACTCAAAACAATCAGTCCCCCCAAATATAAAG
>NW_022900938.1:18966455-18977157 GCF_012274545.1 Fukomys damarensis
AAAAAAAAAAAAAAAAAAAAAAAAAAGATCATGTTTCTAGATAGAATTTAAGCCCTCTGGACAATGAGCCTTCTCCTTGCAAAACTTCCATGGTATAATGTCACACTTTGAACTTTCACAATTTCAAATTTCTCTCAATACTTGCACTGTTTCAGCTATAGTTTCCATAAAAATTTAATCTTTGATGTAGCAAATTATTAATCAATTTTACAGCCTGGGCTATGGAGTTCAAGGCCAGTGAGACCTTGTCTCAAAAAACAAAAAAAAAAACTTAAAAAAAGAAAAAAATTATTAATCAGTTTTCTAATTTTTGCCACTGTGACAGTATAAAGTGGCCTAAATATGAGAATTAACAATACATGGTGGCGCACGCCTGTAATCCCAGCACTTGGGAGGCTGGGGCAGGAGAATCGCTGCGAGTTCGAGACCAGCCTGGGCTACATAAGTGAGTTCCAGGTCAGACTCAACTACATAGTGAGACCCTGTCTCAAAAAAACCAAAAAAAAAAAAAAAAATACAGAAAGGTGTTACTAAGAACATGAAAAAGAGGAACCCACACACACAGAGAAATCATGTACTAAGCTATCATGGGAAATGGCAATTCTATGGCCCACCAGTACAACTCCTAGATATAAACTACAGAAATTTCACACACTGCTCCATAAGGGAATATGTATGATATAGTCCCTAGCCCTTTTTTTTAAGAGTAGCTGGAAACATCACTAAAGGAATTAATATATAAAGTGAAAAATGCATTCTGTGAAATATTATGCAACAATTAGAACGAGCAAGGTAGACAGATACACATACAGAGACACAGAGACTTTTAAAATAGTAAACACAAAGAAAAAGAGAAGCAAATTAAAAATATATACACTAGTAGGAGGGGGTGAAGGGAAGGCAGGGGTAAGGGGAAAAAATGAGAACCAACATTCATGGGTGCTCATGGAAGAGACAGGTGAGGTTAGGAACCAAAGATTGAGGAAAATAAAAGATTTTCCACACAAAGCCATGAACTAAAAAATATAACTATTCTCTGAACCTGACACAAATGTGCTGCTCAGCCATAGAAATTTGGCACAGTTTCTGCGTTGTGTAAAAACAATTCTTTCTTTCATCTATATGTAAGAATTCCATAAGAGTTTGTTGTAAAATCCATTGTTGGCTTCTTAGCAACTGCTACGGCTGTTTTTTTTTTTTTTTTTTTTATGACAGAAATCCATTATAGCTGAGTCAGCTTCAAAAATATAGCAAATAAAATATACACTGAGCTTCCTACAGTTAAATTTATATAATTTGCGAAACTTGCACTTAAAAAAAACTTTTAAAAACTTGCATTCAAGGGTCCAAAATTGTGTCTCAATGTCCAACTCCTATTATTTTTGTTATGGATAAATGAATGAAATGAGTGTACAGTCCTGCAGGAAAAACCCTGTAGACAGAGGATTAGGAAGAGAGTCAAAAAATAGAAGACAGGCAATATAAGGCCAGCTTTACACAATGGCAGAGTAACCTGGCAGTCACTACTCATTTAAGGCTCTTGGACCACCTTCCTTTATCCCCAAACTTCTCTTACACACTACGCCAAATTCTACCAATTGGAATTTCTTACTGCTTGAAAAATGTGTTTAGAAATATAGACTATCAGTCGTGCACACCTAGAATAACACATTACAAATATTTTGGGCTGGGACAGGTATATATATGTGTGCACACACACACTCAGGCACTCACCACTGAAAAGGGCTGGAAAACTACTACTGTCCTATTATTTACCCTCACATGCTCCTATGCATAACAAGGAACACAACCCAAATCAGCATAAGACAGAGCAGGTTCAGTAAAAGGTAACTTTATCATCCTTTTGCCACTTGTGTTGCTTGGACAGCACTTGTATGTGCTTAGCATGTACAAAGCTCTAGGTTCAAGTCACAGTACAATTAATTAATTAATCTCCCCTTTCTACTTTAACCTAGCTTAAATTAACACATAGCTCCAACTAATACACATACCAAAACACAATAATTTATTTTTCACAAAGTTACCAGTTATATAAAATCTGGGAGGGGCCCAGGGATTTGGCTCAGTGGTTCTGCCGCCTGCCTTGCAGACACAAGGGCCTGAGTTCCATCCCCAGCACCGAAGTGGGGGGGATCTGGGATTCAGCATGACATACTAAAAAATATGTGCTTTCTGAAAATAATAGCAAAATGGCCTTGTAAGAACTTGGAAATAGAGGTAATTGGAAGAAAGGAGGGACATACATCCCGATGCCAAAAATCAACCTGAAATAAGAGACTTGTGGATCAAACAAAACATAAGTGCAGGACTTCATAAAACAGCATAACAGCCCACAGGGCCTAAGCGGTGCTGCCACCCCAACACAGCGCTGGGAATGGGACTAGCCGTTCTCGGATGTGTCCAGAAAAAACTACAAAAGTGTGGCAAACTCAACCCACACAGGATAGATCTGGGATATAAGGCCCCTGGACCCTTTTGTCTTTCTGCAAACAGAAGACTCTGCACCCTGGTAACAAATTTTGCCCACCCAAACACACAGGAGCCAGTGACCAGGAAGCTGCTCCCTCCTTGACCTGCCAAGTTTTTTTTGCGGGGGGGGGGGTCACGTGCCATAGCAGCTAACTGGAATCTCTAGCTACAAGGTTAGGGACCGCAGTGGATAGTAAGTTGCAGAGTATACCCCTCCTACCCGATGACCAGCAGCTCAAGAGAAGGACTAGGACCCACCCCCGCACACAGTCAAGTAGCCTGGGTCACCCTCAGGGCAACAAGTAGGAAGACAGCACTCCCTCCACCAGGCAATAAGCAACCTGAGAGGAGCCAACAAAGTAGCACAGAGGCGACTGCAAGGTCCAGGAGAGGCCAACTGTACACAGGGTGAGGAGCAGCCTTAGGCTTTCTCTGGCTGAAGTCACCACAGCAACTGAGAGAGCCATGCAGAGACAAGCAGGGACTGGCCCTAGCCCCACATCTGGAGGCCAAGGCCAGCCCCACACCCAGGACTGTTGCAGATTCTTGTATGTTGTAGACTTGGTGGAACAGATTTGGGCTCTGACTAGAACACTACCACTGAACTGTGGGCACAAGAGAATTTGTTTTTTCTTTCTTTCTCTGCTCATTTTGTTTGTTTCACTTTCATTCATCTGTCTGGTTTGGGGGGGTTGGTTTTTCGGTTTTTTACTTTTATTGCTTGTTTTGTTTTGTTCCTCTTGCTTCTCTATTTACTTTTTCTATCTTTCTTGATTTTTTTTATATTTTCATGTGAGTGAACACTCTCTCTAGTCTTTCTCATTTGCTTCAATACTCTTTTGCTTTCTCTTTCACTCTTTCTCTCCTGTCCTCTTCTCCTGTTTCCCAAAGCTTGAGAGATCATCCTCTGACATTCAACCTTGCTTCTACTATAGTCCTCTTCGTTTATCCTGTTTTTTCCTCTATCTTTCTTAGAGTCACACACGCACACAGGGTAAAATCACTCTACTAAGGGAAAACAATGCATAGAAGTTCCTGGTTTATGTTGGATTGTTATATAACTATAAAGCTTTGTTCCTACAGTTAAAGCTATCAAAACAACAAATACCACAGTTTATCAGTTTCTAGGATTTCCTTGATGCCAATGTTACTGCTAATTGTACTGCTTTAACCAGGATGTCACACTTGTTGTAATCAGTTGTTCTCCTTTATATGAAAACACAGTGATTGTCTGGGGTCATAACCATCACCATACTCTAGTACCAAAGGACTGGGCGTAGAGCCAAATAGCAACTTCTCATCTCTAATAAACAGAGAAGGTAGAATCTTGGGACAGACACAAAGACCAAGAGCCAGCTATACCTAGAAGACATCTCTGAGGAATAGACATTTCCTAGGAAAGCCTTGATACTAGTGATAAAACTATCTACCATAGGAAATTTATAAGCATCAAAACAAAACAAATTAAAATTCAAAAAATAGAAAATGACAAGACACAGCAACAAGACACAACCCCAGATCTCAGTTTTCCTATGACCACTCCAGGAGACAACAAGATAGAGGAAATCAGAAGCCACCCACCTGAATTTTCTGAAATGATAGCAGCAGAAGTAAAAAGTCAGATACATAATGCTATGGAGAAAATGAGAACAGAAATAATTTCTCAGGTAAAAAAGAGATGACGATGAAAATGAAGGACTTGTTCAGTGAATGTAGAGTTAACACAGATTAAAAGAGAGAGAGAGAGATCTTAGGAAAACAATGGAAAAGCCCAACAAAGGAAAGAAATGGAATCCACGATATACAGGAGATTAAAAATATCACTGAATGTATATGCAGTCATCTGAATCAAGGAGAGGAAAAATATCAGAATAGAAGACAAGATTGCAGATAGTGACCACAAAAGAAAAGATTTTTTTAAAATAGCAATGGAGGGCCAGGGATTTAGCTCAGTGGCACCACACCTGCCTCACAAGCATAAGGTCCTGAGTTATATATAGATATCTAGATATCTAGATATATATATGGCAATGGAACTTGAAAAACCAATCCAACAGCTGAGATACGTTGCAAAGACAAACAACATAGATTGATTGGACTCAATGAGAAAGCAGGAGACAATGAAAATGGCATAAAAAAACCTGTTCACAAAAGTAATGGCAGAAGACTTCCCAAATATAGAAAGGTAATTTGACATACAAATAAATAAGGTATACAAAACTCCACTTAGCTCTGATCAAAATAAATCTACACCACAGCATATAATATTTAAGGTTCCAGAAACTCAACAGAAGAGCAGAGTATTAAAAGCTGTTAGAGAAAACAAACAAATTACCTACAAAGAAATGTACATCAGAATCACAGTAGAATTCTGAAAGCAAACTCTTAAGTCAAAGAAAGCTTGGAGTGAAGTACTTCAAGTCCTGAAAAAAACAACATCCAATCCAGATTGGTGTGCCCTGCAAAAATAACTTTTAAAATCAATGATGCTATAAGATACTTTTATGACAAAGAACAACTAAAGAAATTCATAACCACCAAACCAGCTCTACAAACTGCTCTGAAGGTTTTTTGTTGGTTTTTTTTTTGTTGTTGTTTTTGATACCAGGGATCAAACTAGGGGTCTTGTGCTTTCAAGGCAGGCAGTGGCACCACTGAGCTAAATCCCCAGACCTGAAGGATTTTTTTTTTTTTCCTGAAGGATATTTTAAAAAGAGATAACAAAGACCACAATTCCAAGAACACCAATAGAAAGAAGCCACTAGGCAAGGAAAGCAACTAAACAGAGGGGAAAGACAGAGAACCAACAACAGGAAAACAGTATGACAAGGACAAGCCAACATATATCAGCTATTACTATCAATGTAAATGGTCACAATTCATCAATCAAAAGAAAGAGACTGGCAGAATGAATCAAGAAATAAGATCCAATAATTTGCTGCATACAGGAAGCAAATTTAACTCAAAAATTCACAGACTGAAAGTCAAAGAATGGAAAACAATACTTCAGGTGACAGGGCCCTAGAAAAAAGCAGGACAGCTATTCTATTTGCAGACAAAAGGAACTTCAAGCTAAGGCTGACCTAGAGAGACATGGGCTGGGCTGGGGGTTTAGCTCAGTGGTGCCGCTGCCTGCCCTGTAAACACAAGGTCCCAAGTTTGATCCCCAGTACCAAAGAAAAAAAAAAAATAGAGAGACAAAGAAAGTCACTAAATACTTGTAAAAGGAAAACTCTAAGAGGAAGCGATAACAATCATAAACATACATGCACCAATTATCAGTGCACCCAACTATATAAAAAGAAAAAAAAAATTTTTTTTTTGGTACGAGGAATCTAAATCGGGACCTTGCACTTGCAAGGTAGGCAGTAGAACCACTGAGCTAAATCCCTGGCCCTAAAACAAATATTAACAGACATGAAAAATCAAATAAGCACTAATACAACTACAATGGGGGACCTCAATAGTCCATTGTCACAAATAAGACAAATCAACTAGATAAAGAAATAAAAGAAATGAACCAAATATATGAATAAATGGATTTGGTAGATGTCTAGAGTGTTCTACCCCACATCAGAATACACATTTTTCTAAGATGCATATGGGATGTTCTCCAAAATAGACTATAAACTGGGCCGGGTATTTATTTAGTTCAGTTGTGCCACTGCCTGGCTTGCAAGCACAAAGTCACGAGTTCAATCCCGTTACCAAAACAACAACAACAAAAAAAATAGACTACATACTAGCTCACAGAACATGCTTGAGTAAATGCAAAGGAACTGAAATTATCCCATGTATATTATCAGACCACAGTGCAATGAAATTGAAAATAAATGGCAAAAGAAACCACAAAACTACATTAAACACAGGGAAATTAAATTAAATAACACCCTTCTGAAAAACCAATGGGTCACAGATAAAATTAAAGAAGAAATTAGACAGTTTCTACAATTGAATGATAGCACTGATACAATATACCAGAACTTAAGGGATGCAATGAAGGCAGTCCTACAAGGGAAATTTATAGCAGTGAACCCTCACATCAGGAAAACCAAGCGAGCTCAAACAAACAACCTAATACTGAACCTCAAACTTTTAGAAAAAGAACAAGTCAAGCCAGTACAAGGGAAGAAATTAAAGACCAGAGCAGAATTTAATGCAATTGAGACTAAGAAAACAATACAGCAAAGAATGAATCAAAGAGTTAGTTCTTTGAAAGATTAATTAAAACTGATAGACCCTTAGCCAAATATCAAAAGAAATAAAGACTCAATACATGCAACTAGGAATGAAAAGGATTAAATTACAACATATTTTGCAAAAATCTAGAAGACCATTAATATCTACTTTAAGAACCTTTATTCTAATAAGATGGAAAACACAGAAGAAATGGACAAATTCCTAAATACATATGAATTACCAAAGTTGAATCAAGAAGATATAAAAATGCTAGCCAGGTGTAGTGGCACACGCGTGTAATCCCAGCACTCAGGAGGCTGAAGCAGGAGGATCGCTGTGAGTCAGAGACCAGCCTGGGGTACACAGTGAGTTCCAGAGCAGTCTGAACTACATAGTGAGAACCTGTCTCAAAAAAAAGATATAAAAATGCTAACCCAGTATTAGTCAAGTTTTAACTAAAAACCGATGAACATGACCCCCGGTACTGAGGAAAAAAAACAAAACAAAACAAAAAAACCTACCAACAAAGAAAAGCCCAGCTCCTGATGGATTCACTGTTGAATTCTACAAGAAATTAAGAGAAGAGCTAATGCCACTACTATTTAAACTTTTTAATGAAACTGAAAGGGAAGCAATACTCCCAAAGTCATTCCTGGAAGCAAGTATTAGCCTGATACCAAAACCAGAGAAGGACCCAAACAAAAAAAGAGAACTACAGGACAATCTCCCTAAAGAATATAGATGCAAAAACCCTCAATAAGATACTAGCAAACAGATGCAGCAAATCACCAAGAAGATTATACACCATGACCAAGAAGGATTCATCCCAGGGTTCAACACATGCAGATCAATAAATCTTAATGCACTATATTAACAGAGCCAAGGACAAAAACTATATGCTCCTCTCAACAGATGCAGAAAAAGAACCTGACCAAGTCCAACACCCACTAATGAAAAAACTCTACAGAAAATTGGAATAGATGGTCTTTATCTCAATCTGATAAAAGCCATCTACGACATGCCAACAGAAAACATCAAGCTAAACAGTTAAAACTGAAAGAAGGAAAGGAAGAAGTTAAACTATCAGTATTTACAGATGACATGATACTCTACATAGAAGACCCCAAAAACTCTACCAAAAGACTTTTTTTTTTGAGACAGGGTCTCACTATGTAGTTAAGGCTGACCTGGGACTCACTATATGCCCCAGGCTGGTCTCAAACTCACAGTGATCCTCCTGCCTCAGCCTCCTGAGTGCTGGGATTACAGGTGT
This sequence comes from Fukomys damarensis, assembly GCF_012274545.1. Lineage (NCBI taxonomy): Eukaryota > Metazoa > Chordata > Mammalia > Rodentia > Bathyergidae > Fukomys > Fukomys damarensis. Next base: position 18,974,398 of record NW_022900938.1, read on the forward strand.
GGGCCACCACGCCCGGCAAGACTTCTTGATTTAATAACCAAATTCAGTTGTGTAGCTGGACACAAAGTCAACACTCAAAAATCAATAGCATTCCTAGCTGGGATTTAGCTCAGTGGTTCGGTGGCCTGCCTTGCAAGCGCAAGGACCAGAGTTCAATCCCCGGTACCAAAAAAAAATTAAAAAAAAAAAAAAAATCAATAGGATTCCAGTACACAAGTAACAAATTTACTGAGAGAGAAATTAGGGAAACTATGCCTTTCACAATAACACTGAAAAAAGTGAAATACTTAGGAATAAATCTAACAAAGGAAGTAAAAGATCTTTAAATCAAAAACTAGAGAATCCTGAAAAAAAAAGAGATCGAAGAGGATATCAGAAAATGGAAAGACATCCCTTGTTCATGGGTAGAAAGAACCAAAATGATAAAAATGGCCACATTCCCAAAATTGTTATACAGAATTAATGCAATCCCAATCAAAATACCAATAGCATATCTCACAGAACTAAAGAAAACATTCCTAAAATTCATTTAGAACCAGAAGAGGCCCAGAATAGCAAAAGCAATTCGGGCAACAAAGGCAAGGCAGGAGGCATCATAATCCCTGACTTACAATTATACCACAGTATAAAAAAAAAAAAAAAAAAAAAAAAAAAAACAAAAAAAACACAGACCTGAGGATCAATGAAACAGATCAGAAGATACAGAAGCAACTCCAAACACACTCAGCCAAACATCTTCACTGGAAGACAGCCTTTTTAATAAATGGTGCTGGAAAAACTAGCTGTCCACATGCTAAGAACCAAAACTAGATCCATGTCTCTCACCACGCACTAAACTAAAATCAAAATGGATCAAAGATCTAAATATTAAAACACTAAATCTGCTGGAAAAGTCAACAGCTAGAAGACTGGTATAGGCAAAGACTTTATGAACAAAACCCTGACTGTATGGGAAACATTACAAGGAATGAACAACTGGGATCTCATCTTAATAAAAAGCTTTTTTGCACAGCAAAAGAATTTACCAACAGAGCAAAGAGACAACCCACAGTGTAAGAAAAAAAAAATTGCCAGCTGTCCCTCCAACAAAAGACTGATATCTAGAATACATAAAGAATTGAAAAAAATTAAACCCCCCAAATTTAAAGACCCAATACAAAAATGGGCATCTGAGATGAATACACTTCTTCATCTTAGATGAAGAAGTACAAACAGCAAATAAATGTATGAAAAAAAGTTCACTATCACTGGTCATTCGAGAGATGCAAATTAAAACAATGCTGAGGGCCAAGATGTTCCTAAGCAGTACCTCAGCTGCCTGGCAAGTGTAAGGTCCTGAGTTCAATAGAAAAAAAAAAAAAAAAAAAAAAAAAAATGGTGAGAGTCTATCTCACTCCATAAAGAATGGCTATTATCCAGAAATCAACCAATAATGCTAATGGGGCTGTGGGGAACCCTTCTCTGCTGTTGGTAAAAGTGTGGACTGGTACAATCACTATGGAGATTCCTCAAAAAACTAGGACTAGAGGTTCCATTTGACCCAGGTATACTTTCTGGGTATCTTCCCAAAAGAATTAAAAACATTATACTACAGCATGTAAAGGTACAAGATCCCAGTAATGAATGTAACTATACTGTCTACCTAGAATGTACCAATAAACTCAATTTAAAAAAAAACAAAAAACATTATACTACAGTGATATATGCACACCTATGTTCACAGCAGCACAGTCTGTAATAGCTAAATCTTGGAAACAACCCAAATGGCCATCAACTGATAGATGGATAAAGAAGGCGTGTTTTTTTATACAATGGAGTATTACTCAGCCATAAAGAAGGACAAGTTTGAGGCATTTGGAGCTAAATGGACGGATGTACTTAGAGACCATACTCTTCAGTGAAATAAATAAGACACACAAGTATATAACACATTGTTTCTCCAGCTTGAAAAACTGAAAATAGAAAAAAGAACCAAAATGTATAATAGATAATGTGAAATAGGAAGAAAAATTTCAAATGGAAGGGAGGGAGAAAGGGAAAAGGAAGAAAGGAAAAGGGGAATAAAGGAGAAAAAATAGAAGAGAAACAATGCTTTTGTAAATGAGGGGAAGAAGGGCTAAAGGGAGGAGAGGGGAATTGGAAAAAAATATGAATTAAGATAGCTCATGAAGAGATACAAATTCCATATAATGAATGCAATCATGATATATATCTAAATACCAATAAATTTAATTAAAAATTTTAAAACTACTTGGAAATAAAACCAAATTTAAACAGTCTAATAGCTCTGAAATTACAAATACTTTATGAAAATAAAGTAGATAAATGGAAATCAAGACCAACTAATTAATCTAATGGAACAAAAGGCAGAACCTTCCAAAAATGAAGCCACCAAATTACTTTAAAATGGGGCTGAGGATTTAGCTCAGTGCTGCCGCCACCTGCTTTGCAAGCGCAAGATCCCAAGTTCAACCCCTGGTACCAAAAAAAAAAAATTACTTTAAAATGCACTGGAGGTGAAGGGAGGGCAGGGATAAGGGAAAAAAATGATACCAAGACCTGTCATGTAAAGGTACAAGATCCCAATGATGAATGTAATTGTACTGTATACCTAAAATGTACTAATAAACTCAATGAGAAAAAAATAAATAAAATAAAATGCACCAGAAATAACAGCAATTAATATTAAAGAGAATGGGGGCTGGGGATTTAGCTCAGCAGTTCAGTGGCCTGCCTTGCAAGCGCAAATATCCAAGTTCA
>NW_022900938.1:18977169-18984616 GCF_012274545.1 Fukomys damarensis
AAAAAAAAAAAAAAAAAAAAAAACTTAAAGAGAATGAAACTAGCAATTTACATTAAATGCAACAGAAATAACACTGATTAATATTTAATAGAGTAAAGAATGAATTGGTGGAGAGACATCTGACAAACACACAATTAAATGTCAATGGTAGAATTTAGATGGTTAGTATACAAATGTTTACTGTAAAGTTCAATTTTCCATTATGTTTAATTTTTTTCACAAATGTTGAGTTGAGATGAAAACTACTGACACAATAATCCTTAAAGTACATCACCTCATATAAAAAGATTTGCCTGAACAGACAGTAGGAGCCATCTGCATAAGCATGGAGTAGATTCACTGATAGCCGTATGAATTAGTACATCTAAGTTTCCTCACTTCTCCCTCCTTTTCACCCCAAAGACTCAAGCAGAGTTAAACACTGTTCCACAGACTCCCTGTGATCATGTTTGTTTCCCATTACAGACTCATGCCAAAACATCTCATTTCTATCTGGCACCTAGTTTCTATCCCAAGAGCTGCCTTCCTAAATTGTAGGATATAAATGTATTCAAATATGATACAATCTCTCTCCAAACATTTTCAGTCTTTTATTCTTGATCAGAATTAAGTTCAAACAGCCAGATGTCATGAATTTCTGTCTCTATCCAATGAAATAAACTAAGTCCAATGCTATCTGATCCATTTATGTGTTTTTAAAGGAAATTGTTAAGGATCTAATCCTAAAAAGCTTATTACAGCATTCCTTGTAATTGAGAAAACAAACTGGGAACTATTAAATGCATTATACTACTTAAATAAATTATAGTAACTACAATACTTTATATAATACAATACTTTTTGAGTCTCTAAAAATAATGTTGCACAGTACTGTTTTTCAGCATCAAACCCAAGATAGTGAGAAACAGTAGTCTGAAGACATTTTTATAGGATGATTTTACATATATATGCTTCAGTCTGAAAGAATTATTTCCAAGGTGCTACAGTGGTTAGTCCCTAATTAGTTCAGATGTGCATCTTCAATTTGATTACTGATTATTTTGTTTTTCACAAAATGCATAACATTTCAGAGTAACAAAACTGTCCTTCCACTTTCTTTATAATTACAAAAAAACTTTTGGATATTCTGTTGCAGAATAAACTAAAGCCCCTATCGTTATTATAGCCATATCAGTTTTATAAATGTTATTCTGTCCACATTTTCCTACCATAATTCTGATTCTGTTCTCATCTACATGTTCTCATCAATGTTTTCACTCTCACATTTAAAAGATTTTGCAAAACATCTTGGCATAGAATAGCACTCTCCCAGGCCAAGGATTTAGCTCAGTGGCACCATGCCTGCCTCCCAAGCGCAAGGTCCTGAGTTCAATGCCCGGTACGAAAATAATGGGATAGCACTCTCCCAAGTTTTCCCATGCATCTCTGAAACAAAGTTACGGTATCAATCATCATTCCCTTCCTATATCTTTGTTATGGAATTTTGCATCTTTCAGTAATAGAAAACGTATCAGTCTTCCTTAGTACTCCAATGTCCCAGAAGGCAAAAACTACGTGTTAATCCTCCTGTGATTAGCACATTGAAAACACTGAATAAACTGCCAACAAACGGGAAGATGAAGTTTCAAACAAGTGAAGAAATGGCAGGGGAACACCTATCTGATTAAATGAACCTAGAAATTATATCTCATGACCCTTATCACTTAACAGTATGATTTTAGAGTTACTATTCAAATCTAAGAAATCATGAGAAAAGGTCACAGAAAATGGACAGGCAATGCTCCTCAATTCTCAAAATTAAAAAGAAAAGATCCCAAAAAGCAACAAACCCTGTAATCACCAAGCAAAGGTCTTCCAAAGAACAGCAGAAGGAAAGGTATGGAAGCTGGATATTATGGCACAAATAAGAGATTTTGCCCCACAAAATAAATAAGACAGGTAAATTAGAAGCTGAGGTCTAAAAGGCACAGACTTTAAATAACAAATAGGGACAAGTGGATGTGAAAAGACTCCTCCACCAGCCTCCTTGCTACTTTCTAAAAGGTCACACGTGCACTTACCCTGTGGATATTTTACACACTCTTCTCTGCCTAGAATACTCCTCTATCTAGATATCCGTACAGCTTAACTTTGTCATCTTCAAATATCTGCCAAAATGTCATATTCTCAGTAACATCCTATTTAAAAATTGAACACTAACATCCTACCTCCTTATTCTTTTTCTTCTTTTTCCATAGCATTCTTCACCTTCTAATTCAATAATTTACTTATTTTGTTTAGTTATCCATTCCACTCATTAGAATGTAAGCTCGATGAGGGCAGAGAACTCAAATGATCAATAAATACGTGTTTAAGGTACAAAATGGATATGATACATTCTAAAGGGAAGATGAACAGGGCTTGAAGATAATCAAGTATAATATCAAGAAAAAGCTCTAGACTTGAGATCTAGATTCAAATGGAAGCTCTACCACTCACGAGCTCAAAAGTGACCATTTTCTGACAAACGTCTATAAATTTCAGATTCTGACTTATGAAATGGGTGGTTGTGAGGTTCAGATAAAGTTATCATACATAAGAGTGGCAAGATGAGGGTAATCTTAAAAGAAAAAGAAGTTCAAGGTTAGGGACTGAAAGATGTGATTGTAGAACTAGCATTAAATTCATTTGGGAAAGAGAAAGGACCGAAAATGAATTATGTTCTAATTGATAGTTGTATTGACCCACATGGTATCATTAGCACATGTATCTACTTACACTTAAAATTTTAAATCCCATATTTCAAATGCTTATCAGCCACATGTGGTCAGTGGCTACCATGCCACACAGTTCAGAACATTTCTATCATCACAGAAAGCTCTACTGGACAGTGTTGATCTACAAAATTTGTGCTGACAACAAAATATTTGGTCAGTAGAATGTGTGACAAGTTAAAAGCATGACAGAACTCAAGTAAATATTATTTTTAATATTCCTAAAGCTGGATTCCAGTAAAGTTCAAGTACTTTTAGGAGAAATACAAAATCCAACCAGGTTATCAATCTGAATGGGAAATGCAAACTTCTGCAAATATGATGAATAATGCCTATGTCTTGATTCCAAGATCTCAGAAACATGAACACTCCCATACTTGATGATATCAAGTTTCTGACCAGGCAACTATAAATAGAATTTGGAGACTCCCAGTGAGAAGGCTGGCAAGAATCTCATCAGCATATTGGCTGAAACCTCTGATTAGCAACTTCAAACTTGCTGGCCAGACCAACTATTACATGCAATCATACAACTCTTTTCCAAGCTGAGTAACAGGATGTATACCTCCAAATCTCAGCTAGAAAGCAAAACTCTCATAAAAAGTAATTGCAGGAGGGTTGGGGATGTAGGTAGCACACTGAGATCAATGTGCTTCCCCCGCACACACATGCAAACAAAGTAACTGCAGGAGCCAAGTATAATAGTGCACACCTGCAATTCTAACTACCTCAGGTGGCCAAAGTGGAAGGATCTCAAGTTCAAGGCCAGCTTTAGCAGGATCTTGTCTCAAAAACAGCTGAGATAAGGGCCAGGGATTTAGCTCAGTGGTTCCACCACCTGCCTTGCAAGCACAAGTTCGATCCCCAGTACCACACACACACACACACACACACAGAGCTGAGATACAGCTCAGTGCTCCATGGGCTCAATCCACTGTACTAAATAAATAAAAGTTGTTGTACTTACTGGAATGGTAATAGTCTTCCCAAGTAAGCATATTCCAACTACTAAAAAAATCCAGAATTAAATACACAGATGCTTAATAGAATCAAAGACATGTTAATGTTCTTGTTTTAAAAAACGATTTAAACACTGGTCTTTTATATACTTGTAAAACTTAAGAATATGACCAGTAAGAATGACTGACATAGTTCAAAATTAAAATGTATACCTGGTAGCCTCAGAAGCACAAGGGCCTGAGTTCGATACCCAGTACCAATAAATAAATAAATAAATTGTATACCTGATAGAAGACTTAATTTATGATTTTAAACTGAAATCTTAGAAGCTCATAAATAGTATCAAAACACTGCAAGAATTTCATGGTCACTGTGTTTAAAACTCCAATCTCATATATTTATAAGAATTATTTAGTGTTTGGAAACATTTTATTACCTCAAAAAAAAATAGATGCATTAAAGAAATTGAATACACTAAATACTATCTTAATGACATTAGCCTCTTTCTATGTAATAATATCTCTAAAAACACTAATTTATGTGTACTTCATATTAAAGCAAATTTTCAAACCAATAACAGAATGGATAAATTGTGGTACATATTTAACCAATGGACTACTACTCAGCAATCAAGATAAACAAAATTAACAACTATACCCAATAAGCAAAAATTTCCAAAAATAATACTAAGGGAAAGAAACCAAAGTCAAGAGTGTATACACATCTTATGATTCTATTGTTATGATGATGATTTCATTTATATACAGTTGAAAAGGCAAATCTAAATTATAGTGCTAAGCCAGGCATAGCAGCACACACCTATAATCCCAGCACATGGGAGGCTGAAGCAGGAGGACTGCCACAGGTTCCAGGCCAACCTGGGCTACCTATTGAGTTTAAGGCCAGCCTGGACAACATAGTGAAACCATGTCTCAAAAAGCAAAACAAAACCAAAAAACTGTGGTGCTAGAAGTCAAAGTAGTTATCATGGTAGGAGAAGCCATAGGAAGGAGCATGAAGTTTTCAAAGGGAATGACAATACTGTTTCTTTTTTTTTTTTTTTCTTTTAAATTGAATTTGTTGGTACATTCTAGGTAGACAGTACAGTTACATTCATTACTGGGATCTTATACCTTTACATGTCAGGTCTTGGTTCTCATTTTTTCCCCTTGAGTAATGCTGTTTCTTTAAACACTGACAAGGAATATGCGTTCATTTTGCAAAAAAAATAAACTGCAAATTTAAGATTTGCATATACATTTATTTTTTAAATACATTACGTAGTAGCTCAACAGTTTTTAAAGTATTAAGTATGTGTGTGTATATAAACATTTAGAACTATACAAATAAGATTTTAATCCATGTATCTCCCTCCCCAAACTATCTCAGGACCATCAAACTGTATTCATCGCACATTGAGAAAAACTAACATATCAAAAAAAGAGAAGGAAAGGGAAAGGCAGATCATGAGTAGCTGGAATAGCAATAATTCTGATGTACAGCTAAAGTATGCAGTAGGCTATCAAGAAAATAAGAAATAAACCTTAAAAGCTAATTAGGACAGTTTCTCCTGGAGGACGTTAACTGCCCTACCAAGAAAAGTAGGTAAAGTATTTAGTAGCCAATGGTGATAACGGATACTAATGAAGCACATACAATACTTTGGCCCTTTCCCCTAATTACTCCAAAAATATTCCAGCAATACTTCTATTCTCTGGCTCCAGTATCTAATATAGGAAGACTTCAGCAGGAGTAATGATGCTGGCCTCTCCCCAACACTCAGACACTCACTTTCTCACAGGAGCGATCTGGCTAATCAGTGAATTCTGAGAGAGGGCATCAAGCACATGGGAGCAGCCCTTTTGTCTTTAGAATCTATCCCTTCCATAAAGGGTATCATCTATGGTCTCAGAAGTATGTGTTAGGCTTACTGGAGCTGGCTCTACCCCTGCAGAAGAGAACTTAGGTGGTCCAGCACTGAGTCTGTCTGATTCAGGGTCTGGTAGTCCAGATTTAAGCAATATTCTCCAAACAAAACAGCTTTAACAAAGGTGACATTTTTTAAAAAATTTTGTCTGTATCCTGTATACTACCTCTCAACTGATTCTGAATTCAGATGTATGGACAGAGATACCATACAATATTACCCGTAAAATTCAACAAATAAAGAGATCACTATTGCAAGACAATAACTACTTTATGCCAAGATGGTAGACTCTCCTCAGGATGCTCTGATTTAGTTTAGGGTTAAAATTAATATATTAATCTGATGATCAGCAGAAGTTATCTTAATGTACAAAATAAAATCAAAAGAAATAATATTTGCTTAAATGCTCTATAAAGTATCTCATATGATTGCAACAGCATTTTCTTTCTTTGCTGCCTAAAAACAGATCACTTCCTTTATTCCCAGATAGTTCTATTAACTGACAACTGAGTAGATGGCTCTCCAATAGCTTCCTGACATAAACAAGTCTATTTAGAGGTCTGGTTCATCTCAAAACCCACTCTAGAGGAGAATAATACCAAATAATCTTATAGTCTTCTGAGTTTTTGTTCATTTGCAGTGCAAAGACAGCCTAAAGCCAAACAGTAAATTAATTTTTTCCTGTCATTGGGTTTTCCACAAGAAAACCTACATGTATCACCTTCTTTTCAGTGCTGCTGTGAGAATTAAATGAGATAATGCATGTAACCTTTAGAATGGTGCCTGTCATGCTAAGACTTATTCAAACACGACTATCACTAAATTCCTAGTTAAGAATTCATAGTATGCTATTTCATTCAACATAACTATCAAAACAGGCTCTGCCTTGGCTGATTTTAAGTCCTAAGTCAAAAGCCATTTGTGCAAATAATCTGTGCCACAGAAATACATCACACTTAAGGCTTGAGGACACACTCTGGGAAACATTTATAAGAGCTCAACTCACCTTTATTCCTTCTGTAAAACAATTATCAAAGCTATGGCAAATTTTAAATAATGTATTTTTATATAAATGAAGTATAAACAAGTAAATTAGTTAGCAGCATGCTTAAACATAATATTCTTTTAACCTGAACCACAAGAATTTATAACCTCTGAAAATTTTGCCAAAGAGCAATTACCACAAATACAAACCACAATGAAGTTGAAACCAAAGTCATAACTGGGAAAGTGGTTAACAATGTAGAGGGAGAGAAGTCAACAACTGATTTTTTTTTCTTTCTTTTTATTCATAACATTTTAATAGCTTTTTTTTTTTTTTTTTTGTACCAGGCATCAAACTCGGGACCTTGCTCTTGCCAGGCAGGTACAGCACCACTGAGCTAAATCCCCAGCCCTTAATAGCTCTTTTTTAAAGCTGAAAAAAAACATAAAACTAAGGCATAAAAGTGTCACATATGTAACTGACATTTACTATGATTTAAGAATCTAAAATTGCAAACAGAGTCAAGGTTTAAAAATAAAGAAAAAGGAAAATTATACATGGAAGAACATGCACTTAAAAAAGGGGTGAGGTCCAAAAGTAAACTGTTGCCCTAAAACTGCTCAGCAGCTCAAATAATGAGAATATGTTTCTGGCTAGAAGTAACTGGACTGACTCATAGAAGACCATACGACAAGTAAACTACAGGGTTGGTCTTTGTTTTGCTTTGGTTTGGTTTGGTTTTTTGTTTTGTGTGAGAGACTGCTTGGGCCTGCATAAGATGGCTGCCCTCAACCTTAGCCTTTGCCTCGGCGAAAATCCCAC
>NW_022900938.1:18984841-18989490 GCF_012274545.1 Fukomys damarensis
GTCCTACTTGCCCCTAGGGATTGTGAAGTTAAAGATTGCATAGGGTTAATTGTTGATGTACGCCTTCCCACTTACCCCTCCCCACATTTGGTAAAATACTGATTGCTGTATGGTTAAATGCTTGAGTGACTCATGTGATTGATTTGTTTGAACTGTCCAATAAGCTTGCTGAACCTTCCCCCTGGGATAACAGTATATAATCGTTTTGCTGAGCCAATAAAGCGCCTTTGATCAGAAACCAGACTTGGGCCGTGTACTCTAACTTCTTAAAGATTTCCTTCACAGACATTCAAGATCGGATCGGCCTCTGATGACCCACGAATAAGAGGCGGCTCTCACCTCCTATTCCCCGCGGGACGGGGTCCCCCCAGAGAGCCGCAGTTTTGTTTTTGGTACTGGGGATCAAACTCAGGATCTTTTGCTTACAAGGCAGGTGGTGGAACCCCTTAGCTAAATCCCCGGTGAAGCTACAGGTTTTGGTTGCTAATCCCTATTAAATGTCCACATCCCTCTGGATTCTCTTGTTTATTTTCTATTTTTATTTGGTTTCCAAACTCTAGTTACTTAGTAACATAATACTAAGTATTATCTAAAGCACTAACTTCCAAAACTGAAATACATCCTTTCCTTCCCATTCTCACTGCCATGCTGTTTAATCCTTCATTATTAATCACTTGTTGTGCTACAACAGCACCCCCACCCCACCCCTGACCAAATGATCTCCATACATCTACCTTAATCCTTCTATCTATTCTTTAACACTGCAGCTCGGGTGACTTCTCTCAAACTCAAACTCAATCTGTTCGTGTCTCTGACCAGCTTAAGTCTTTGAAGTGTTCTCCATCACCTACCCACTTGCTCCTCCCCCATTTTTCTTTCTTTACGTTCATTACCACCTGACATACTGTACTGTCTGTTCACTGTTTCCATTCCAATTACTACATAAATTCCATAAAGGCAGTTTTTATTCACTACAATATGTCACCTACATGAATGCACAAACGAACAAATGGACTGATGACTCAGGCCAAAGACCTCTATAACCTGCCACTGGCCTCTTCACTCCCACCTCTTTCAATATTGAATTGTCTAGTGGTCTAAATATAACATACACCTTCATATGCCCTTGTTTTGCCATATTCTGTTCCACGTGTCTGAAATATAAACTCTTCTTACCATCCAATCAACCTACCAAACTATCACCAATATTTTATTTTATTATTTATCTTTAAATTTACAGTCCTGGGGCTCAAAACTAAGGCTTTATGTAGGCTAGGTAAGCACTCCACCACAGGGCTAAGTCCCCCTCTCTAGCACCTATATTTTAGAACTTCTCCAGAAAGCTTCCCTTGATTTAATATACAGTATGGTATATCACTCTTTCTTTTCTTCGTTCTTATCTGTAATTTTATCTACAGTATTTTTTAACTTTATTTTTATTGAGTTTATTGGTACATATTAGGTATACAGTACAGTTACATTCATTGTTGGGATCTTGTACCTTTACATGACAGGTCTTGGTTCTCATTTTTCCCCTTGTCCCTGCCCTCCCTTCACCCCCCTCCTCCCCTCTCATTTACAAACACTTTATTTCCATCTTTTCATTTTCTCACATTTTTTTCTTTTCCCTTTTTACCTTTCCCCTACCCTTCCCACTTTCCCTACACCTTTAGCCCCTTTCTTCCCATTTCACAATGTCAGTTTATAGTAGTTATAATTAAACTCCTGCAACATGTTATCAATTTTCCTAGATTGTGAATTCTTTGAGGCTGAGGACTATTCATCTCTTTATCTTTGGTGCTTAGCACATTACCTGTTATAAAGCAACCACTCTGTAAATGTTCACTAATATATGCCTGACTATTTTTACAAGAGGAATGAAAACATCAAGTTTCAAAAAGTCACTACTCCAAGTCCATGATGAATTTCAGAATAATCAGTGACAAGATAAAACAATTACAACCAACACTATGATTCAAAAAAGGAATAATGCACACATCACCAAATGATTTCAAAGACATAGGGTTGTAATCACATTTATTGGCCTGCCTTTCTTCTCATTTGTCTTCCAAATAGGCTCAGTTCTGTTGCTGGCAATCTGAGGCCCAGCTAAGCAGTAAGAAGTAATAATAATAATCAAGTAATCACTCTCCAAGGAAATTTTTGATGTTCCATTCAATACAAGTTAGTACTGTAATTTATGTTTAGTCAAAATACTAGTGTTCTGATTAAACTTCAAACTATTTGTGCATAACTAGATTTTACCATAGCTGTCTAACCTTAAACCAAAAACAAGAGCATCCCACCAGCTGTGACCTATTGTCATAAATGGGCTATAGTTGTGCCTGGGCTCCTGATGTCTTCAGTCCTTGGAGTAGCCACACACAGGGAATCCTAGAGAGCAACCAGACAGGGAACCCTAGACCAGTCACCTTCAGCCATGAGAAAACTCATCAATTTCCCCAATATAAACATTACTATTTTTACTCCCACACGTGAAAGCTGCTAAATCTAACCATAAGGAAAATGTGCCCTCCTTATTTAGTTCTAATAGTGTGAACTTGCATATAAATGTACAATCACACACAGATGTATACAAATGAGTAGACATAAACAAACATGAAGCCATTAAGAAAAGTGAAAAGTCATAAATTGTAGTAACAGCTAACATAGTATCAGTGTAGACAGAGGGTGGGATGTGATCCTTGATTTTTCTGGGAGGTTTTTTTTTTTTTTGGTACCAAGGATTGAACTCTGGCCCTTGTGCTTATGAGGCAGGCGGCGGAACCACTGAGCCAAATCCCCAGCCCAATTTTTCTCTCTTGCCATTACATGACCAGATTCTAGAAAATGTACCTCCCAATTTTTTTTCCCAATTCCCAATACTATACCTTAGTTCAGAATCCCAGCAATCCTCGTTGGAATAAAAGACTCCTAATTAGTTTCTATTGTCTTTGGACACAAGGAAAATTGCTGTTACTACTATCTGTTGAAGGGTTATGTAAAAGACATTGCACTAAGCATTTGATCTTTTAACTTGGCGTTTTTCCATTCTCACAGTAACACTGCAAATCAGAAATTATCATACTCATTTTTTAAAATGAGGGGACTGAAGCTCTGAGAGGAGCTGACTCGCACAGTCATAGAGGTGAAATTGCTTAGTGGAATTCAAAACCAGGTCTACATTCCCGGTCATGATACTGCTATACTACTCAACCTTCTTCAATTTGGTCCCACTGTAACCTTTCTGAAATATAATTCTAATTATGTTTTGCCCTACATAAAAATCCCATAAACAAGCTTTACCTCTCAAATCTTTATCCCTTGCCTGTTACCCTCCTGCCCCACTAAACTCACAGCAGTTCTCTCATCTGTCTCTCATCTTGTCTCTCACTATGAACACACTGTTTGTCTACCCAGAACATTTTTCTTTTTTGTCAGGCTATTTCCAACACAAATTTCAAGATTTACTTAGACAATCTTTATTCAAGCATGTCTTTTCCTTAACCCATACCCAAAACTGGGTAAATGACGATGTGCTACAACTATCAGTTAAATTTCCTATCACACTACACTATAACTTTACCTAGTCGACTGTTGCTTCCTTAAAAATAAATACTGCATTTCTAAATCTCAAGTACTGCTGGTATTGTATGTATGTGGTACAGGACTCATACATGTTGAATTAATGATGTGTCACTGAGCCTAAGGTCAACTTGGTGTGTTCTGAATCCTAACCTGCCACAAAATACACGTGAAAACCCTACAGCAGAGTTTTTTACTTTTCTTCATCTGTAAAATAGGAGGTAACTGCACCTACCTCATAGCTTGGGAAAGCGTGCAAAAAATAATGGATTTAGCACAATCCCTGACACTTTGAAAATACAAATTAACATTAGCAACATCCTCTTTCACTCCCGAAGTCAACCCATGCTGACAAAGTTACACCTCAGAAAACAGCTTCTCTCAGTAGCTTTCATCAGAGAAGTTTTCCCCAAAAAGTCTGAAGTTAAGATCTCTTACAAACACTTCTCATTCACAGAACCCTGCCTTTTAGCCTCTGGTTATACAGAATTCAGCAGATACTATCACGCTGCAAATCATTATCTAGTACTAGCAGTTTGTCGCTTCCTACTCACTCATCAGTTTCCTCCAAGTCGAAAACCATGCCCTAACGAAGCTGAAGCCAGAACCTTTTTCCAGAGCATCATTGGCCCCCTTTCCACCCCCCTCCCACCCCAATACCCAATTTTTCGCGCATTAGAAGAATCCTTGTGATCAGCTAGTACAAATTTAAATCTCCTCGGAGAAGCATAAGAGCCCCTACTACCCATTCAAAGACCTTGGCCCCCAAAGTACTCATTCATGACAGAGAATGAATTCCGGGCATCAGTTCGGTTACCTGCAAATAGAAGACCAAAATCCATCACTCCACCCTGCCCGCTTCCTGACAGAGTCCAGAGTCGCGTCCACTCCCCCTCCAGAGATGAGTTCGGAGTTTCAGGGAGCCGAATGCTGCCCTCCCTTCCCGCATCCCCGTGCCTTCCCGCAGCACAGGCCCGGCCTGGCCCCTCGCCGCCAGCACCTTCCACAAACCGCTACTCACCGCTTCTTGGGGATGATTCCCGACTCCGGCGTGGCCGGAGCGG
>NW_022900938.1:18989903-19033356 GCF_012274545.1 Fukomys damarensis
TCTCGGCCCCTCCTCCGCAGCGCGCACCTGTCCCGCAGGTGAGTTCCAGCCCACCCGGACTGTCTCAGTCGGGCCGGGAAAGTCCAGGAGCCAAACCGCGAGCTCTGCTGCGGCATCGTGGGGTGTGTCCTGGGTGGGGTCCTAGGGTGTGGCCCGCGCCTCTGGATGCGCTTTCGAGGGCAGACGCCTGGCAGCTGGAGAATTGAGCGGTATTGGTGTATCTGACCAAAGAGCCAGCGCTTTCCTTTCCTGGAAGAGATCCAGTTACTCTTCCACTCTTCCACTTCTGCTTCTGCGCGCGCGCGCACACTCACCCCCCCACACACACACACACTCAGAACTGATTCTCTTTGCCTCTAGTCGTTAGACCACATCAAGAAGCTTCCAACAGCCAAGCAGTGCACCAGCTGGGAAAACATCACACCTTTTGAAACAATAACCATGAAGAAATCTAGGCTCCATTGAAATCAGGAGTCTTTGTAAATAAGGGAAGATATTTGAATAAACAAACCACTTTTTGTGCTAGTTCTGAGTGAACTAGGGTCAGGAAAATTGGCCTTCTGTGACTATCCAGTGATCTGTCATTTTGTACCTAAGCTATAAGCACATTGGTAGTAATGGGGACCATCACCTCAGGTTCTTAACTCAATTTTTGAAGACCACACCTTCATTGAGGGGTTTTGTTTATTATAACCAGTCTCTGGATCTGAAAATATCAGAGGGGGAAAAAAACACACCCTCCTTCAAACCCAGATTTCAAACTGGAAATTCATAACATCCCCATAAAATTGTGTAAAAATTCAGTTTTACCTAAGAAGTATGTGACTTGCCTAAAATATAAACATATTCCAGCTAAGTCACGTTTTTCTTAAAACCAATGAGAAAAATAGGTAAGACCATACCCCTGCTTCCCAACTTTGAAATAAGGTTATTAAAATGACCTTGTCTTTTGGGAGAATATGATATTTTAGATTTCTATCCAATTAATCCTGTGCAGGAGGTAAGGAGGAACACAACAAGTGGACTAGAGAATTGATAAAAAGATTGATCATATAAAAGCTAGGGGATGAATACAAAGAGGTTTATATACTCTCTTGTATAGGATTCAAACTTTTCATAATAAAATTTTAAATTATATTTAAAATATCAGTTTAATCTTTTTAATTACTATTTCAAAAACAATGCCTATTATTTTTTAAAAAGTCTAAAAAGTAAAGTGTGAAGAAGGATGGGGCTCAAGGTGTAGTTCACTGATAGAGTACTTGACAATCATATGTGAGGCCATGGTTTCAATCCCCAGCACCACAGAAACACATGCGCGTGTGCATGCACACGTTAGCATACATGACTTTTCCCCGCACTCCCATACCAAATATCCTAATAATACCACTCGATAATGTATATTGGTCAGTCCTAGTAGACTCAACTAGTTAACTTGAATGCCATGCATTCTTTCTCGAGTGATGAATATTCATACTACTCGTGTTTTTTAGAGCAATGAGAAAAACAATTATGAAACACATTATACTATTCAACCACTACCATTTGTGAGAATTGCAAGGTCCACTCACATTGTGAGTAAATAAATACCTTAGAGTAATGTGTTCCCCCATTACAAGATGAATGAACTCTGTCAGACATTATCAGGTAATTATTGTCTGCAGTAGTTTTGGAGAATGTCTTGATAAGGCATTGGTGAGCAAGTGCCACTTGCAGAAAAAGCAAGAGAGGTCATTTCTTCAACCTAACTATAAAACCAGCATTTTACATTTCAATACAGTTATAGTATATTGGTTAACTTTTTTTTGTTGTTGTTGTTTTGAGACAGGGTCTCACTATGTAGTTGAGACTGACCTGATATACCTTCATTTCTCTCTTATCCTGTTGATTATACATTGTAGAAGGGAATGACACGAGGATATAAATACCAAGAGGCATGGATCACTGCAGTCCATTTTGGAGGCTTACTACTACAAAAGAAGCGAATTCCTAAGTACTGGAGATAAAATACGTGCAATTGGGTTTGCAAGAGTTGTCTTTACAAGGAATACACGGGGACCCCAATCTTTCTGGGATGGCTTTATTACTGAGGTCAAAGAAAGGAAGCCAAACTGACTTCCAGTCACTTTGCTATTAATCTCTTTGAACAAGAGTTGATCACCAAGGTCAAGCTCTCAAGCCAGGGGCTTACTGGACTTCATTATACTATATACATAGTGAGTTCAGAAACAGCCTGAACTACACAGCGAGACCTGTCTCATCTCAAAACACACACACACAAAAATTAAATTAAAGAACAATTGATGTAGGTAAACCATCATATTTATTCACTAATAATATTTATCAGATTATGATAAAGCACAATCTTTTGATAAGTAAATATCACCTCATTGAAAATGGAGATTAGGGCTGGGGATTTAGCTAAGTGGTTCCACCGCCTGCTTTGCAAGCACAAGAACCCGAGTTCGATCCAGTACCAGAAAAAAAAAAAAGAAAGAAAAGAAAGAAAGAAAGAGATGGAGATTAATAACATAACCAAAAGTAGCCCAAAATATGGGAAACTGTGCTAACTAAAAAATGATTATTGATGATAAAGGAAAAATAAATGCTTTCACTTTACTTTCATCAGAGCTATTGTAAAAGAAATAGTTTTTATAATAATTTTACGTATTAGTAAAAAAGAAACTTTTTACAGTGAGATAATAAATGAATTAACTTTCTTCAGTGGAAAGAGTTTCATGTGTATGACCATTCATTCTGAGTCTAATAGTCACTATCAATCATTACTTCCTCCCAGCTGAGTAGCACTTTTAATATACAGCAATTCTGAAACACAGATTTTTTTTTTTTTTTTTAGTCTTCTATTGGTGCTATCAGAACACGTGGAATACGTGTTGCAGGTGTTTTCTCTCTGTCAGGATAATTCATTGATATCTCTTCAAAGATTTTCCTTTTGATACCTCTCTAAAGCACCTATACAATACCCCCCAAATAATAAAATTGTTTCTTTATCCTTTAAGAGAGAATTAAATAATTTAGGGTGAAGAGAATGTCCTCTCTGACTCCTTCTTTATGAGGTATTATGTTGCTGTATTATATTGGCTTTCTTCTTTTCTTTTCTTTTTTTTTTTTTGGTACCAGAGATTGAACCCGAGTCCTTGCTCTTGCGAGGCAGACAGCGGAAACACTGAGCTAAATCCCAGCCCTAAGTAGGCTTTCTTTTTAAGTTCACTTTAGCAAACACTTTCCCAGGGAAAGACGTTGTTCTCAATCGTAGCAATAGTTCCAGTGTTTAACTCACATGTTTATCTTTGACGAATTCCCACAGAATGGCTTGACCTTAACCATGGATAGAACTGTTTGGTATGGTGGGGTGGGGGTAAGAGGCAGTGATAGGAGACTGGAAGATATCTCTTGCTTATACAGCATCTAAGAGAAACCTCAGACACTCTGAGCACTCTTATTAAAAAGTGAATGATTGACAGATCTTTTCCTAAGAGCGAGTTTTGGTAGGCCAGAAATGGAGAAACCATCAGAACACCAGGATCCTAAAAGGGGATTAAGGAAGGCTAAGTTCTCTGTAAAGGCAGACCTTCCACAATGACATCCAAAGAAACATAAAGTGAACATTTTCAGATACTCCATCTTACGATTTCAAAACTGTCAACTTGGTAATATTCTTTTCCTTATTTTTGACTTTAAAGCCTAATTTCACAATTACTCTCATAGCTCAGAGACATGTCCCTGATCCCTAGACAAAGTTGCTGTAAGCTTTTCTAACTCATCCTTACAAATTCCTGCCATGCTGACAGTCCCATAATCTTTTCTGAGCACATCATTGTTCTACTGAAAACATTTAATACTTCCATTATTGCCTTGTAAGGCCATTCACAATTTGGTCACAAATTACCTTTCAGGATTTTTCATGTGCTCATCTCTAACAAAAAGCATTCAATCCAACTATTTTTTTATAGACCTGTAATCATAATGCCTTCTTGTTTAAACAGAAGTCATTCTTCCCCTTTCATGTTCATTTGTAATACTTTATTTGGTTCATGTGTTGGGTTGAAACCCACATAACTCATATGGGTTTATATATTTTATACTATATATGTTTGTGTGTACACCTATGTCTTTCCTATACTCTGCTAAACTAGCAGACAAGAATTCCATTTTATGTTCTTGTGTATCTCTACAGGATGCCTCTCCCTTTAGAGGTTCTTAGCGAATGTCTGTGGAAGGAAAGAGTTGTAAGAGCTAGTGAAGCCATCAAGTAGACAAGCTGGCCTTTTAAAATCTACTTTTAGTCAACCTGTAGCTGAGTGGTCCCAAATCTAGTTGTTTACTTGATTTGTTTTAAAAAGCAGTATCACACCTAACACCTAACATATTCAAATCTCTGAAAGACAGGGCCCCAGCATCAGTATATAATTTTTGAAGTTCTCATGATGGTCCTAAAAAGCACTGACTCAAAAGGTAGTCTCCAGACCACGACCATCAGCATTGCTGGGAATCTGTTAGAAATGTAAATACAACTCAGAAATCTATTACCCCAAAAATCTGGAGATAGGACTGATCGTTGTGTTTGAATAAATCCCCTAGGTGACTTTGATGGACATAAAAGTTTGAGAACTTCCTTAGAATGCTAATAAAAGTAGGTTAGGTGCCATGATGTCCATAAGAAAAAAAAGAGTGTAATGAATTTGATGTTTGTATGATTGCAGGTGGTAGAATCATTGAAAAAACAGATTATGCAAATAGTTTTTTTAAAAATAAGATTTAGAACAAAAAAATGTATCAGGCTGAATTACCTGAGAGTAAGATGAAGGATGGTGTTTGTTTTGTAGGGACAACATGAAAGATAAGTGAGAAAAGAGATGCAATCTAAAATAAATATAAAGAGGACTAGGGATTTAGCTCAGTGGTGCCACTCACCACCAGCCTCACAAGTGGGAGATCCTGCATGTGATCCCCAGTACCAAATAAATAAAGAAATAAAATATAAAGAAGGCTGGTGATGTAGCTCAGTGGCACAGCATCTGCCTGGCAAGTGCAAGGTCCTAAGTTTGATCCCCAGTACCAATAAATAAATAAATAAATAAATAAATTTTTTAAAGTGTAACAGAAGATGATTCTTCAATTAGGCATACTAAAGGGGAAGAGAGGAAAATCTCACACAAATTCCAAACAGGGAAGGAGAAATTATTATAACTGACCATGAAAGAGTAATTGTCTTTCTTTTTTTTAATTGATAATAGTGGTGGTTGTTTATCTCCATATTTTATAAAATAATTCAGAGGACTGGGAATTTAGCTTAGTGGCAGAGCGCTTACCTAGCACATGCAACTGCTAGGTTTAATCCCTGGCACTGCAAAATGATGCAAATAAGAATAACACAGTTTGCTACAACAGTTGGTCTTGATTAAGTAGAAAGCTGTATTATAAAAAGTCAGTGTTCTTAAATACATGTTGTCACTTATCATTCTGTTTTACACTTTGAAAAATAAACAAAATGTCCTAACAATAGCAAGAGGACAAATCTAATATTTCATACTGGAAAAAATGGAAAAGAGAACCCTCATTTAGCTTAATTTTATATATATAAAATATTAAAATCAATAAAATAATAATCCTTCATGAAAGTACCAACTCATAGCTCTGATAACAATTAATAATGGCTGCTTGAGCTGGGCGTGGTGGTGCACGCCTGTAATCCCAGCACTCGGAAGGCTGAGGCAGGAGGATCACCAGACCAGCCTGGGCTACACAGTGAGTTCCAGGTCAGTCTCAACTACACAGTGAGATCGTCTTGAATAATAAATAATAATAATAATAATAATAATAATAATAATAATAATAATAATAACAACTGCTTGGATAAAAGTGACACCAAAAAAAATTCATCTCATTGACGCGATAGCAAGCTGTTCACAAAGGGGGAAATAATGTTTGCTTCAGCCAAAATTCAAATGCTCACAAATATTTAATATGATTACAAAAAGCTAATAAAACTTGCACTCTATTTCACATTCTCCTTCTCAATATATAACTAATAATTGTTTATTGGCTTAAGCAAAGCGTTTGGCTTTACTCTGACCTTAAAATAGAGTGTTGGGGTATCTATCTAGAGAGATAAATGGGGAATTAAATATAAAATGTTCTTTCTTTCTTTCTTTCTTTCTTTCTTTCTTTCTTTCTTCATTAAAGTGCTGGGGATTGCACCTACAGTGTACGCAATCTTTACTGCATCTTTACTTTTTTGTCCAGCAGGCTTTACCACCGAACTACATCTTCAGCCCTAAAATTCAGTTTTTGGAGTGGCACATCTGGTCCTGGCACCCTACTGAGAGTTAGTCCAATCCCAAACAGCAAGTGGGCAGTTCTCATAGGCCTGTGGAATGCCCTGAACTTTCTGCACTTTTCCCATGGGGAGAAGGAAAAAGAACAATGAGTTCTGCAGGAATCTGCCACTTTGGAAATTCGATTAGGTTGCACTTTCCCAAGTTAAATTCTGGAGGATACTAGTTCTTCTGGAGACAGCACATATTTCTTTGGTTCTTGCTGTCAAATGATTTTGGAAAACAGTTGCCACCCTTACCCTGTCCCCTTAAAAGCTCATAATTGCCCATTAGCTTCTTAGAAGTTCTGGAAATTCTCACAACCTTATATAATATGTTAACCCACAGAATGATTTCCCCCTATTTTTGTACCTTTGGGGTACATTGGCTTAAATTATAAGGTCCTACAGAGCAGTGTGCAAGATAAGATGAATCACCTAGGCTGGCACTCAAAGCAATCATTGGTAATCATTGTTGAGTTATTTTTTAAATGGTGAATCTGAAAACTAAGTTACTATCTTTTTTAAGGTCCTAGATAAAGGTCATGAAAGCATGTTCTTAATATTCAAAGATGATACTAATCTAAATCTATGTAAATAAAACCTTTTTGTCTTAGCTGTAAAATAAGAATTGGCCCATTTTTAAAGACCTAGAAAGATAGTTACACACACAAATATGCATATGTACACATATAAATTTAGTGTTTCTATAGATGGAAACCATAGCTGAAAGAGTAATGAGCTTGCTGGACAAAAAAGATTCCAAATGATACTTAAACATTTAGTAAGTGAAAGCATCATAAGCAAGGGGTTAGCACATTTTAGGATTAGAAGAATGCTGTAGAAAGGAAAGGAAAGAACACTATCAACCCAGATAAAGAAGCATGATGCTTCCAAATGTAATTTGTTTTAATTTGAGAGGATGATGCTTGCTGTGAAAGGCAAATTGTAGATGGTAGAAGATGAGAGGCTGAGTGCCTATATTTGATGTTTAACTTACATTGGCAACAGCATTGCAGACTTACTAAAATGGACAGATAAAGTTCTGTCGTGTATATATAAAATGGACAGATTATCTTCTGCCCTAAATTCCATTAATTTCCAATTTGAGAATTGCACCCTCATTCTCTCAACAGTTTTTCTAATCCAGAAAAAAAAAACTCAAAAACTCATCCTGTGTATTTGTTCATTGCTTTTTAGAAAATAACCACCTAAGACCACATCTTCAGCATGTTCTGGACAGATGTAAACACACTGGGCATGTAAGTAATGGAATAAATGATGAGAAAGAAGCTTAGATGAAGAGAACAAACTTAGACAGTCAAGGTCCAACTCAGGATTCTTGACACCTGAGTTTCCAGAAAAGCCAGATTTCATGTGCATCACTTTAAACCATGTCTGTTCTTTAAATTTATTGCTTTTTGTTTCCTTGAAGTTATTTAATCAAGTAACTCTCTTAAGCATTGGCTTGTAATGCTAACATGCAATGCCTGCAAGTTTCACTGTCCAGAATTACTATGAAAACACAAAATATTTTTTTAAAATGTATGATGAAAGACATGTTTGATCTATTTGCTCTCTCTTGGTTAGGGAAAAAGAGGTCTTGCTACAAATAGCAAGTTCAGTGGATTGCAAAATAGATTACTACTCATGTGAAGTCATAAATATTTCATTACTGTTTTTATGATTTGCCACTCATACCATTTGTAGAAAGCTTGGCCTGCAACTTATGAGTGTTTATCATTATCTGCTAGCCTTATCCAGTCAATGGTGTTATCTCATTTGTAGGATATATTCTTTAATTTTACAATCAGAATTTGTGTGTACTTTGTAACTTACTCAGTAATTAGTTATGTATTCCTCTACATGTATTGTAGAATTGTGATTTCCATGAGCTCAGATTGGCTGCACCTACAATAACTAATTTCTCCAAATCCATTAATCCTATCACTGTTCTCCTAGTCTCAGAAACCTGAAGGCCATCCTTAATTTGTCCTCTGTCCTTCCATTTTGATTCCAACCGTCACCACGTGTCATTAGAAATGGAATTATCTCTTCCTCATATTTCCCACTACTCTACCCTATGTCAGGCCACATCTCTTCCCACCTGGCCTTCACCAGCCTCCCTCTTTTGAATTACTCTTGCACATGTTTCTGTTGGATAATCTTACTGTCTTAGTTACTTTTCTATTGCTGAGACAAAATAACCGACAACCAAAGTTAAAGGAGGAAAGCCTTATTGCAGTTCACAGTTGGTAAAGGTTGCAGTTCATAGTTGGCTGTCTCCAAGGCAGGGTGGCAAGGCAGAGGAAAAATAGTTCATGGCAGGCAGAAGGCAGCAAGGTGGCAGGCACCAAAGTAGTGAAGCAGCAAGCAGCAACAGCAACCCTTTTTCTGTTCTTTGTATTCTATCCTGGTTATACTCACACTCACACTCAGGGTGGAACACCCTCCATCCTAGCACTGCACTGTGAATCGGTCTCAACATCATATCCTTAATCCCAGCGTCACACACTCTAGATCCAGCCAACTCTGAAAAGCCCAACCTATGACCACATGAGGCTTTGGTAGGATATCCAGATACAAGCTATTACTAAAGCATAATTTATAATATCCTCTAGCAAATCCAGACCTTGGTGATCTATGCAACTACTCCAGGCCTTGGTGACCTATGCAAATAAAATGTATCCAAAGTACTTACAGTCATAGCCATACAATTTAAATATTCTCAGATAGTTTCACTGAAGTGCATTTTGTCTTCTTTGAAGAAAGTTCTTTGTAGCTGTTACAGCCCCTATCACAAGACTTGTTCAAGATCAACTTTCAAATTCAAGTAACTCCCAGTTAGGACTACTTTAAATGTGTCATAGGATGTCTGGAGAGGGCCAGCAAGAGGTAGGTTACCATTCATTCCATTTTTTATTCACTCATCAGATATTGTAAGCAACCTTTGTTTGATAGATACTGTGTCTGGAAGTAGATACAAAGAGATGTAAGCCTTGCCTTCAGGAAGCTTGTGGGAAAGTGAGACACATACAGTGTGGTGAGGAAAGAATAGAAAGATACCCAGGTTTGCTTATGGGCACCCATCAGAGATACTTGAAATCAGATTGGATATTAGTGTGTCCGTCATATTCAGCATTCAAGAGGCTACTAGAAACATGAATAAGAGTGTTACCAGGAGAAAGTTGGGAGGGAGGGGGATTACAGTTGATAGATTGTGATGAAGTAAAAACAGGGAGACTGGTTTGGAGAGATTTAGTTATGAAGTAAATGGTAAAGGATAAAGAGAAACGAGGTGTTGGAGGAGGATTGTTTTACAATAAAGAGATTTAAAGCTCTTTATATACAGATGGAAAAGAGCCAAGTAGATATGAATGGTTAAGATAAAGAGGAATTTGGGAGAAAGGTGCTTGATAAGGCTAGATAGCTACCTAAACAGGGGGAAAATAGAGACAGATCATAGTGAAATGCAACTAGCCAGACAGAAAAAGGGTAACCTTTTCTGCTGGGCATGAAAAGAGACTGTTTCCTGAGAGTGAATCAAGGAGGCAGCCAAAGGGAGGGTGTCTGAGGAGTAGAGTTCTGACATTTGGAATAGCTGCAGAGGAACATGAGGTGGAATAGTAACTAAAGTCATCTGAGAGCCAAGTTAAGCTTACAGTACGTCTTTAGCAGAGACTTTATTTCTTATACTTTATGTTGCTTTATCTCTGTCTCCATCTTCTATGCCAAGATCTGGAAAGGAGGACAGGGAAAAGAAAGTTTGAGATTTGCAGGCTCTGAGAAGAAGTACATATGTCCTCAGAAGTGGTGACCATTATTACAAGATGGGTGGTTGCTCCGAAGATGTAAGGAAAGGGTTGTCATGGTTTAGAGGATAGGGAGAGATTCATTCTAACAGAATTGGAGAAATCAGAGGGTATAGAATTAAACTATATAAATTTCAATTAGGCCTTGGAATATAACATTCAAACAGTTTTTTAAGCTTAATCTATGGAGAAATAAATTAACAGCACACCCAAAAGAGGGCACATTTGGAGGGAATTGTGTCACTTTTTAGATGTGTTAACTTTGAGGTGATTACAGGTATGTCATAGAAATGTTCGGATTTGGAAGTTACCACCTAACAGCAGTAGTTCAAGCACCACACACCAAGCTCCACATACCAGGAGTAAAAGATACACAAAGCCAATCTCAGAGTTTATTACACATAGTACAGAAAGAAAGATGGCCACCTGATACACCTGGTCAGAATCATACTGTGTACTGTCTACCTGGAATGTACCAATAAATTAAAGTTAAAAAAAAAAAAAGAATCATACTGTGGTGCCATTAAATGCCACAGGAGATTGTCTGGTGATGAAACCAAAACAAGAGAGAGAAGCCTGGGGTTCTTTTAGGACACACAGTGAGTTAAGATTAAGAAGACAGGTGGCACTTGGAGGAATTACAAAACCAAAGTTCACCTTCATTATTTTCTTCCATAGGCTGGTCTACATCCAGCCTTGCAGGATGTTGTAGCAAAAATATTCTGGGTTCAATAGCCAATATGAACTGCTCATTTTAGCCTAACAGGCAAGCTGCTATCATCGTTGTGCTTTACTGTGCAGTGCTCAGTGCCCCGACCCGCATTGCCTGACATATCCCTTTTGCCCTGAAAATCCATTTTAAATGTAATGTAACTCCAAACGTTACAAACTTGTAAGAGCAAAATGCTTTGCTATTTTGTTGTCAAATCCCAAAACCTGTGTATATTTGTGTCTGGTTCAATCCTGGGTTTACATATGATAATTCAGATGTGAGCAGACAACCAAAGAGTGCTATGGGACTAGGCAGAAGCCACTGAAATCACATCTCCAAGTGTACAGAGAACTGCTGGTCGGACACCACTTCACCCTGGCTACCCACGAACGCAGGCCTTTTTTAGTGGAATCACTTGTCATAACACAATGAAGTAAGAGGACATGATTTCAAATCTGAAAAAGCTTAGCTACCCAAACTCCTAGTTTTCAGTCATGAACTCATCATCATCTAATTAGATTAACTTTGAGAGCTTCAGGATTTAGCTCAGCGGCACCACGCCTGCCTTACAGGCATGAAGTCCTGAGTTCGATCCCCAATATTCAAAAAATAGAAGTGAACAGCTGTGTCCTATTTCACATAGTGGCACTGAAACTCAAACCAGATGGGTATTCTTTGGGAATATACTTTTGTAAGATGAGTATCATGATACAAAAGTAAGGTACAATATTAACTATAAAACAAAGATACCATAATTCAGTATAGCAACAAGAAATGTCATTAAAAACAGCAGAAATTTTCAGAAGTTTGTTTTCACAGCCAAATGGCATGATCCCCTGAAGTTTGTATCCCAGGATCTCAGTGAGCATTAAAAAATCACCTGTCTGGTGCGTTGCTATGTTTGGCTACAAGCAGGCAAGGAACAGTGAGGGAAAGAGGGTTGTTTAAGGAGGAAGAGAAGAAGGAAAGGAAGAGGAGGAAGAAGAAGAAAAAGGAGAGAGAGCAGATGGAGAGCAAGAAGCAAAGGGAAGGGAAAGGCCTCTTTTACTGGCTGCCTTTGTACTCCTGACACCTGCTTTATTAAAGTTACTAATGTGGAGTTCCAGAGGGATTTCTCCCTAGAGATCATTGAAATCATTAACTGAACTGAATAGATACACTGTTTCATTGTATTTTGGATATGTGCTGATCTTCATGCATGGCCCCTAGAGGATAAGATACCAAAGAAAGCAGCTTTGAGAATAAACAGATTAAAATTTTAAAAAGAGAAAAAGAAAGAAAATACCTAGCTCAGTGTTGAGCCACTGTTTTGCATGACAGCCAACTTTGGGGGAAATGTTTGTGGCTGCATGTTTCAAAAGCTCTAAATGAAATACTGTAGCTTGTTTAATGAAGTCCTTTGGAGAAACTATATGTATTTTCACAATGTATATTACCTATGCTATTGAAGATAAAAATGTCAATGAGCAAACTGGCACAACTTCAAAGGTGCTTAGTTGTCAATATGTAGGCACAGCTAAAAAGTAGAAAGGCAGCTGCAGTTGAGGGGATTTTTAATTGTTAACAACAGCATCAGTGAATGGCATGGTAAAAGTGGGGTTTAGAAACAAAAAAGGAAGCCAGGGGTCAAGGAGGAGACATAAATGCATCCAAGTAGCAATTATGCAATTCAATTTTTCTTTATCTCTTCTTCCAGAAGAAAAAGAGTTTCACTTTTATGTGGTTTCATTGAAGTTTGGAGGTTGGGGTTAAATGCAGAAAAAGAAAAACATCTTAAACGCATCCAGGCTGACCTATAAAGGATCAAGTCCCCCCACCTCTTTCCCTTCCCATCCCCCTTTCCATTAATAGTTTCTTCAGCAGCACCCTGCAGGGGATTTAGCTCAGTGGTTCCACCGCCTGCCTCACAAGCGCAAGGTCCTGAGTTTGATCCCCAGTACAAAAAAATTAAAATTTTTTAAAAACGCCAAAAACAAAAATTGTTGAATAGTTACTTAGGTTTGTTTTTAATTTATTTTTCTCATATATAAAAGCTTAGGATTATACTCCTTTTTATATGTTAGGAAGGAGGTTATGTGCAACGTTAAGGATGTTAAAAACATTTTACCAGCCAAATGAAATAAAAACCAAAAACCTACCATTACAATTAATAGTTTATACTTTTGTACTGTCTTGTGTTATATTTGTGAATTTAAAAAAAGATACACATGCGCGCGCGCGCACACACACACACACACACACACACAAATGTATGTGGATGGAAGTCCATAGGTCGATGACAACAAAACAAGACTTCATACTTTTACACAGAGCCAAAGACAAAGGCCCAAGAGGGAGAAGGGGAATGAGCTGCCTTCAGGAGTAAGACCAGCAAATATTTCAGAAAACGGTCTGCTCTTTCAGCTGAAAATGTTGGAAATGAAATGGCATAGAGTCCTCCTTGACTGTCTCAAGTATCTACAGGATGATTAATGAATCCTTCATCCAGCTTACTGGGAGCAGACTGCTCCACTGTGCAAATGAAAGCAAGATCCTTTCAAACAGCAGAATTACAGGAGGAGCTTTCTCCCCTACCCTCTCACTCACTTCAGTATAAATTCCACCACAAGGAGAGACGTGCTGGTAACACTTTGTTGTCATTTTTCCTATTATTTTTCTTTAATACTGTACTAAACTCCACTTAGTATGGTGCTTTTAGCACTGTTAGACAGAAAATGAATAAAAGCACACAAAAGTAAAAGAGAGAGAAGGAATCATTGTACCCAGCTGAACTGTGGGAAGCTGTAACAGCCTCCACAAGTAAGTACTCAAATAAAGGCAGCAGTTGTGAGAAGTCGGTGGAGTGCAGTGGGAAGACCACACAGAGGACTGTCCTCGTGTTTTCAATTATCTCACTCTGTGACCTTCAGAAAGTCTGTCCTTCTCTGGACTCCATTTTCATCAGCTTTAAAACAGAAAACCATAGCTCCACAAACCTTTTGGGGGTTTTTTGCCCTGTGCAGAAGACAGGAAGCTTTTTGTCAAATTTACTGAGTTTCACAACTTAGAAATGAAAATTCAGATAAAATTTTGTAATATCCCTAAAATGTTCCCTAAAGTTCAGAAGAAGATAATTTCCAAATTCTTGTTAGTAGAGTGGACAAGATGCTACAACATGCTACAAAATCATGTGTTCTTTAGGGTACTATCCTAAAGCAGTATTGATTATTCTTAAGCTGAGGGTAAATTTATTCAGAATCTAGAGAAGTACGGTTTCAAGCAAAGGGAAACCAGAGTTGGCCATTCTGAAAATTCAGTTGTTATTTTATATTCTCTAAATATTTAATGCTAAACTTTGGCAAAACTGGGCAGTTAAAAGATCTAACCTCACTCCAGACCGTCTGATCCTTCTCTTCCCAGCCAGTTGTGCTTTAATCCAGAAATTTAGCACCTTTGAACTTTTTCTTCCATCTCCTATGAAAACCTATCGGAAGTGATTGATAAGATAATTTATAGATTAGTGTGTTTCTCCCAGTGTTAGATGGACTAAAGTTTTATATATAAATACTTAAAAGTTCTTCCTCTTGAAGGAATTTCATGTATCAATGAATACAAAGAGAAGATCTCTTTGGGAGACAAGACAAAAGAACCTTAGTTTCCTAAATTCATATCAGATATAGGGAGCCTTTGACCAAGATTCTTGTCAAATTCAGAAACAATGAGGATTATGTTTCTAATATTAATCATCTCTCAAATTTCATTCATAAGGACCTCTTCCTCCACCTACTTGGAATATACTGGAACATAGTTTTTACTTTTGAACACCTGTGGAAAAGCTATCCCAAGAACCATGAGCTCTGGATAAAACATAATATCAAATAATTTTTGTAAGGGTTGGGAGAGGGTTTTTTGTTTGTTTGTTTTTGTGAGGCTAGAAGATTGAGGGAGAGCCTCTCAAGTTGAATGAATTATAAATTCAATTTGTAATTTATACATTGACAAATAAACAATTCTTCCAGATCAGTGCTATCCAACCAAACTTCTATGATGATGGAAATATTCTCTAACTGTGCTGTCCAATAGATAATCACTAGTGCCATGTGGCTATTGGGCACCTAAAATATGGCACTTGAGAGAAGGGGTGGAGGGAAGGAGGAAGGTAGAAAAGAAAGGAAGGAAGAGAAGAAAGGGAGAAAGAAGAAAAGGAAGGGTGGGGAAGAGAAAAGGAAAGCAAGGGAAGGGAGAAACCCCCAGAAATGTGGCGTTTGAATTTCAGAAACTGAATTTTACATTTTTTATTAATTTAAGTTTGAATAGCCAATGTAGATGATGGATACCATGTTAGATAGCACAGTTCTAGATCATTCTTTGTGGAAGCTGGTTGAGTTCCAAATATACTATACCTATCATAGCAGGAAAAACTCACCCAAGAGTGACTATGTCTTCATCCCAGGTCTACTGTAATCATATGAGTTACCAAGACATAGGCTACTGCTCTTAGCAAATCACAAAATCTATAGAATTGCCATGGGAACTCTATTGGATACATATGGGACAAACCAATATTTTGCTGTTTAACAAGATTCAAATAGGCCTAAGCCTATCCTTCAAAGTGACCCAAATAAATTCAACTTAACGTTTTTTAGCTTCCCTAAATTGGTGCCTACAGGGAATTGTTCAGGCCTCTAAGTAAACCCTTGTTATAGGGTACCTCCAAAAAATCACCTAGGACCAAAGATTCCCTGAACCAATTTTTTTTTCTCACAAATAGAATTAGGAGACTGTGACTGATGCCCATTGTTCTTTAGCCAGGCCTTTGGAGCCCTTCCAAGAAGTGGCTTGAATATCTGTTACAAGGAAAGAGATACAAGGTCTAAAGGCTCTTTGTTTAAAAAATTGTTTTTGATAAGTATGTTTTTATCTGTAGGCTCTTTGTTAAAAAACTTTCTTAGGGATTATACTTTCTGGGTCTTTTGATATATTTCTATTTTTAAAAATGAAAGTATTTAGGAAAGCTTTCTGATCTCTTTCAAATAAGGTAAGAAGATTGTGATTAGCTGTTACCTTTGACCCTTAATTTTTGCTCTGATTGAAACAATAAGAGGACAACCATCACCTCCATTCCTTTTGAAATAGTTATGATTTGTCAGGACCTCAGCTTATTTCTTCTAGCCCAAAGCCTAGGAAACTCTACTAGCTCATGGAGGCCACTATTTGCAGGAGACCCCATCCACTACTACATGATGGGAATGTGTAACATTTATCAAATGTTTTTTAAATTACACTTATTGCTAGATTTTCCTTGGTTACAGAAGATTGAGGAACCTAGAAAAGAAGGCTGAGGCTTGGCTGCCCAGGGAAGTGTCCTGGGAGGCTGGGATTGACGAAACTCAAATTAACCCAAGCCCCTGGAAGAGTACTTAGTTTCCTACGTTTTTGGCCAAATTTTTGGGAAACTGAGAACTGTACTGAAGATAGGATACTTGTTTTCATTTTTGTTTTTTTCCAGTACCAGGGATTAAACTCAGGACCTTGTGCTTGTGAAGCAGGCACTGTGCCACTGAGCTAAAACCCTGGCCCAAGAATAATTGTTTTAGACAGTAACAAATGCTGATATGAATAAGCAGAGGTGGTAGGAATCACTTCCTAGTTGGGAGCCCAAAGAAAGGAATTTACATTTGGATCCTGTCTCAGTTTCAGATTATTTGAAATGTAGCAGATAAAGCTTTCCATTTTCTTCAGTAATTGGCTTGCTTTCTTTTCTTGCCCCACTCAAATCTATATAAACCTTTGGGTCTTACTTCCCATAGGCTGTACCTAGCTTTCATCGTATATAAACTCCTTACCTTGAAACTGAGGAAACAAAGACATAGACTTTTCAAGGGATCAACCAGCTACCACTACAATTCCTGGCCTAGTGCTTACCTCGTATTCCACAAATTTCTTACTTCCACAGCAGCAGACAAGCCCTTATCTATTGCCTATTTCCTTCTCCTTTTTTTGCAATGAAATGATAGAAGTTTGAGGCTAAATAATTTGTGCTGTGACTGTAGCCCTTAGGACTTTGGAACACTTTGTTGAACTTATAATTCAATGAATATTTACTAAGTGACTTCAGTGACCAAGCCTTAGTACTGTAATAGGTGTTGCTTCTACAGATAAGAACCTCAATAGTTGTAGCCAAGTTTCTCTCTAAAGGCTTGTTTCCTCTTCAGCCAAAAAGGAAGACCAGGGGAATTTGAGAGCTTATTTGGAGGTCCTAGCAGGAGAGCACAGCCACTGGTATACCCTTCACCAAGGAAGTGATTCCTCTCAAATGGGTTGGTCATCCTTTACACAGGGAGCACAGGAAGTGGTGAGGGAGGAAGGGGACACTGCCTCATCAGCCGGAGAGCCGAATCAACCCTGGCCATCAGTGGGGTGACAGATGTCACAGCCAGATCACCCTCACATCCAGGCTGGGGGAAGTTGACTGGTATATTTTTGTAACTCAGTACTGTTAATGCATATTTATGCATCTTCTTTTTCTTTCTAGCTGAGTACACATTTTTTTATTTTCTTTTATGTCTTCCTGGAATCCTTTCCTGTGGCTATACTCAAAATTGAGAACAAGGTTCTGTGAAAGCACTGAGAATGCCTAGGTGTGACCCCCACAAGCCAAATCTTGCACAGCTTCAGTTTATGCAGATTAGAAACAATGACAGACTCTTTAAGTTCTGTCTGACTTTGGGCCTGGTTTGGAGTGTGAGGATTATGATGTGAGGGAAAGGAGAGTGTAACTAAAAGTGGTACTGAATTGTTAATGTAAAATTTGGTTCCTACTTAGAGAAAAATCTGATTCCCCTTAGTACTGTGGAGCACGCACACACACACACACACACCCCACTGTAACTGATCCGATTATTTTTTGTCAAGCCATGCTTTCTCTTCAAATCTTGACCTTCTCCTCCCAGCCTTTCTTTGGCTCCCCAGGACCTCCACCCTAGTATAAGACACTCACTTGCCTGCCTGGCATCTTGACAGGTCTCCATAGCCTTCTGACTGTCCTTTCTACATCTGTTCTTGTCTCACTTTATCCTGACTCCATTGTGCCCTCTGAGCAACCTTTCAAAACTGTGTTGCTTCCTGGTGTGCGGGGAGTGTAATGACCCAGATCACAAATGGGCCTACAGCCCACACACCAAGAGGCTCTCATTCACCTCCTTAGCTTCTGGTTCTTCATGAGCCACCCACACCGGTGCACCCAGCACCCCCTTGTCGCCTCACGCTGGGAACACCCGCTCCCCAAGCCCTAACCTGGCCCCTGCTCCCCTCCTTTCCCTTCAGTGCTCAGTTCAAATGTCACTTCTTTGGGGAACACTTCCATTAACTCCAGACTATTAAATGTTCCCCTAGCGTCTTCTCCTCCTCACATCACTTACTGCAGTTATAAAATTATACTTTTTTTCCAGAGCTAATTCAAATCAGTTTTCTGCCACTTGTACCAAAGTAATTTCCACTTTGTGACAAAAGGAAATACATAGAATTTCCTCACACCTAAAAATCTGTGATGGTGAAGCCATCTACAATGTTAGTACAATGTTATAAATGAAGTTAAATATAATTAGTTATATAAATGGCAGCTCTTTTAATGTAATCCTACTAAAATTTTTAAGAATTAGTTACTACAGCAACTGTCTGTGGTCTTGCCTTCCCCAAAGCTCTTTCCTAAGAACTGGTGTCCCCTGCCTTGCCACACAGCTGCATTCAGAACTTCTCTCTGCTACATGAGCCTACTTCCCTGGTCACACCTGATAGTCCAGGGATGGGAGCTTAACCTAAGCCAGAAGTCTTCATCTGAATTTTTCAAACAACAATGATAAAAAAGAGTGCCAGCCCCATGGTTGCTAAAGGACACTGACCCAAAGAGCTGTTTCTGCCTTGTGAGGAAATTCTGACTGCAGTAGGATCAGAAGACAGAGGTCGCATACGGGAAAGAGCCAAGCCATTTAACAAAGGGAAACGTGATGGCAGTGGCTTTCTCTAGCTTCTCCTAAGGTCCAGATACAGCCCTGCCCATCTCTTGGTTTGGCTTTTTAACCCTTCCACAGAAGCCATGAAGCAATAATTATAATTTTTTTCCAGAGCTAATTCAAATCAGTTTTCTGCCACTTATATCAAAGTAATTTCCACTTTGTGACAAAAGGAAATACGTAGAATGACTTTTCCATAAATAATAAATTTGTATTTGAGCTATGCACATTTTATTACACCATACTCAAATCCTTTCAATTCCCTCACTATTATCAATTTTTAAAATTTAGAATGTGGATGAATTTTTATTTATGTGTTTTTTTTTTTTAACTTGGCTATGCATGATAATGATGTAGGGTGTGGTGGGAGAGGTGTGAGATATGTCTGGGAAGATAAATTAAGATTAGAATAGTTAGGGTGTTGAATGTCATGTTAAGAATGTTGTACTTGCATGCCTGTAATCCCAGCACTCGGGAGGCTGACGCAGGAGGATTGCTATGAGTTCGAGACCAGCCTAAGCTACATAGTGAGTTCCAGGTCAGTCTCAACTACATAGTGAGACCCTGTCTCCAAAAAACAGAATGTTGTACTTTATCCTGTAAGTGATGGAATTCATTTGGAAAGACTTCACACAAGGGAATGATAAGCTTAGATCTTTAAGTAGATAATTTTTGTAGCAATGTATAACATCATTAAAGTGGGGGAAATTTTGAAAACAGCTCAATAGATGTTGATCTTGAAGATCTAATAAATTAAAGACTATTCCAGGTGTCTGAGGCAGAATAGATGAGGGACTCACCTAGGAAAGATATCCTGAGAATGGTTGGGAGGCAGAGGATTAAAGAGATGTTTCAAAACTAGTAAATGACTACTAAATGACCACTTGGACACATAGAAGGAAAGTGAGAAAATACAGAAAGATTGTGAATAGACAGGGATGTCATCAACACAGGAGAAGGAGGAATAGATTCAAGAAGACACTGATCCAACTGAGCGGCATTTCCTTTATGATTAT
Organism: Fukomys damarensis; assembly: GCF_012274545.1. Lineage (NCBI taxonomy): Eukaryota > Metazoa > Chordata > Mammalia > Rodentia > Bathyergidae > Fukomys > Fukomys damarensis. Next base: position 19,009,772 of record NW_022900938.1, read on the forward strand.
TTTAGCAGATATGGCGCTAACAGGCACGGTGCCTTATGGATCACTCACATTCTCTGGCATTTCAAAGCCAGAAGTGATTACATCTTGGCAGGCTTTACTTTACTGGCATTTCCTCTGCAACCTGGGATGCCAAGGAAATTGTTAAATTCTAGATACAGGATGCCTACTTGGTCTCTGATGAGGAAGGCATTCCTTGTGAGTTTTGCCATGTCGGTGTACATCAGTCCAGTAGAAGCTTTTGATCACATGGATATAGTGAAAACAAATTATAGCCAACATGAAATTTTATATATCGCATGTAGAGGAAACCTTCAACTCATTTTCTATTCTGCCATCTTCTACTGTCATGGTCAAAGTTAAAGGTAGAGGGATTAAAAGTTGATGATTAAATGAAATTGGAAAGAACCTGATAAAGTGATGTGAAGCTCACATTTTTTAAGTAAATTTTTCTGTATTCAAAGCAATTTACCGGAAGGCCCGTGTGTACCTTCCCTGTGGAACTAGCCAAAGAGCTCTTATCCAACAGATTTCTAAGGCAAAATAAACACATGTCAGCAACATAATTTGTTCTGTGTTAAAGGCACAAGTAGGCATAGTCTTTACTCTTGCAAGCTCATTGTGATACCAATGCTTTTTGGGAAGCATGAAATTCAAATCTGTGGATGGTGATTTTGCCAAAAATGAAAGCGTATACTTGTTTAAAAAAAAAAAAACTGACCTCTTCTTGCTTGTTTGTGGTTTGGTTTGATTTTTGTTTGGTTGATCTCAGGGCCTAACACATGCTAAGTACGTGCTCTATCACTGAACTATATCCACAGCCCCAGAAATCAGCATCTTTATCATTCTGACAGTACTGACAAGTTATAGGAAACACTGGCCAAATTCTGCTTGGAGTGGTTTCAGTTCCTTTACTAAATCCCTTGCCACAGCACTGATCAATGAAAAAAATCTACAGCTAGCCATGTGTTTAGTTTTAAATTTCCTAATAGTCATAATTTTTTAAAAAGTAAAAAGTAACCTGAAATTAATTGTTCATGAACTTTTCCGATGATTTTATTTTTTAGAGCAGTTTAAATTCACAATAAAATTAAGTGAAAGGTACTGAGATTTCCCACCTACCTCTTGTCCCCACGCACGTATAACCTACACAGTTGTTCACATCTTCCACTAGAGGGGTACATTTGTTAAAACGAATGACACATCCCTATTACCCAAAGTCCGTAGCTTACATTAAGCTTCACTGTTGGTGTTGTGCATTCTATGGGTTTGAAGAAATATATAATGACATAGTCTACCCACTACTACAGCAGCATATAGAGTAGTTTCACTGCCTTTAAAATCCTCTGCTCTCCAACTATTTAGCCCAGCCGGGGATTTAGCTCAGTGTTTCCACCTCGCAAGCGCAAGGTCCTGAGTGTGGTCCCCGGTACCAAAAAACAAACAAATGTTAGATTCTAACTATTTATCGCTCTTGTACCCTAACCCCCACAACAGTGAATCTTTTTACTGTCTCCATAATTTTACCTTCTCCAGAATGTCATATAATTGGAATCACACAGTGTTTAGCCTTCTTGGACTAGCTTCTTTTTAAATTTTGTTTGAGTACTACAGTTTATTTATTCTAAAATTTCTAAAATACTAACATTAGGAGTTACTAAGGAAATATGTTACATTCTTTCTTTTTTTTTCCTTTTTTTTTTTTGGTACCGGGGATGGAACTCAGGTCCTTGAGCTTGCGAGGCAGGCCACCGAACCACTGAGCTAAATCCCCGGCCCTTTCTTCTAAATCTTCAAAATCTGTCATGAATTTTACACTTCCAGTGTATCTCAAACTAGCAGATGTCATGGGCTCTGTAACCACCTGAAGCTACTGGCTACTGCAGACAGAGCTATCTTAAGTAAAAGAAGGCTCAGCTAGAGCAATCTCTTGCAAAGGCCTAAGCTACCTGTCCCTTGAGTTCAACAGCAAGAACAATATGCTTAGCATAGTATTTGCCACTTAGATGAAAGGCCACGCCAGTTCTGAGGGGGAAAGGTTTTGTGATGCAATTACAAATATGCATTCACATATTTAAGCTTTTTTATTCAAGTGTCTACTTTCAGTTTGCCATGTTTTGAAGAATAGAAAGTAGTGATAGTTTTCCATCATGATGAGTTATGGACTAGAAACTAGAGAAGAGCAAAATGGCTATTAAATTGAATTCATTCCAGTTACAGAAGTACTGTGCTGTTTTGGAGGAATCTCTAGTTTAAGAGGCAGATTTGAATTTTTCTGCTGGCTTTTTTCACTAACTGTATAGCTTGAGACAGAGTAAGTCAAGTCTTCATTCTCTAAAATGAGTTTGGGCCAGATTAGTGGCCTTCAAACCATACTCGGGGGAGTCTTGGGCTTTATAAAGGAAGAGTGAGGAAAGAAACAGATGGGATTTTTCACACAAACACACACACACACACACACACACACACACACACACGCATGATCAGATTCGACCACTGAAAGATTAAGTTTCTTTAAATTATTAATCTTCACTGTAGGCGCCAAAGCTAATTAAAATTTCAAACATAACCAGGGAGTTTGCTCATCTCTGCTTTTCCTTTCAATGATAAAATGAAATATAACATTTGCATCTTCTGGTCATGTGTGTGTGTGTAGGTGTGTGGTGGAGCTGGGACGAAACCCAGAATTTCTCACATGCTGTGTGAGTGCCCTGCCACTGAAGAACATCGCCAGCCTCTTTCTGTTCCGTTCTTAGAGGTCCTTACACGTAAACATTCTCTTGTTTAATTTTGTATTTTTTGGTACCAGGAATTGAATTCAGGGCCTCACGCTTGCCAGGCAGGCCCTGGGCCACCGAGCTATCCCCCTGGCCCCATAAACATTCTTAAACTTCCTTGTCACCGATCTTACTCCTTCCAAATCCCTAGCCTAGTGGCCAAGCCATATTCACGGTTCATTCTAGGCAACTTGAACGATGAGATGTGCATCGTTTCAAGCTGTGCTCATTGCAAAGCTTGTCCTTGTCTCTGGTATTCCTTGCCTCCGGGTGGACTGTAAAGAAGAGGCATCTGAAAAGCGAGATATTCATTTTTAGCTCCCAAGTCAACTGGTCATAGCAAATACCCAGAAAGCAGTTACAGTGTAATTGGGAGGCAGATGGCGTGACAGGAGTAGGCAACAGGAGAATATGAGCAATGTGTCCATCAGAGTCGGAAGTTCCACTATATAAGGCCTGTTTGTATGGGTGCAGACCTCAGGTACGATAGCTGATCTCTCACTTTAGAATCACGTTTTACGTACTACTACCAGACCATTTAAAAGTTCCTGCCCTCTAGCTCTCATGTGTTCTGTTTCAGAGATATTTACTATTTGCAGTACTTTTGTCCCCATCCTCATGTATTCATAGTCTGTCATCCATTGGGCTATCATGTAAGATGCGGACCTAAGAAGCTTCCCTCAGACTTGTGGCCCAGACCCTGAAAAGTGATAGGACCCTGTGGCAAGAAGGTAAAGCTAACCAGAAGAAAGCAACTACTTTTGTCTCCATGTTCACAATTATCCCAGTAAATGACCACATGCCAGGAAGAAATGTTAAGTAGGAACTTCCTCAGATTGCCTGAAACTCTGTCTGGGAATTGGATAATATCTCTTTTCAAGACCTGAAAGATTGCTTGTTATACCAATCAAGTAGAATTTTACTGGACTCTTCATCTATTTTGCTTCAAGGATTTGTGATTAGCCAGTCACCTCCCCAGAACCTATAGGTCAGAGCATCCTGATTTTCATACCAACCCCACTACTTTGCAAGTTCGCCACATGCAGGTGTCGAGTGCTGCTACTTAGACGTGCTGCTCTGGGATCCACCTATCTCTATGAAATTCAGTAAGCCAAATTCAACTGTAGCCTCTATCACCCTCATTCTTGATCTACAGAAACGTTCTTTCAAATACACTGCAGGTGTATTGGCACATACTGTAATCACAGCGCTCAAGGCTAAGGAGGAGAATGACTACAAGTTCGAAGCCAACCTGGGCTAAAAAATGAGTTCAAGGTCAGCCTGAGCTACATATCGAGACCCTATCTCAAAACAAACAAACAAGAATCAGATATACTGACCCTTCTCTAATAGATTAGTTCCTCAAGGACTTTGTGAACAGTTTCTTCTTTGTGAACAGAGTCTCACTATGTAGTTGAGACTGACCAGGAACTCACTATGTAGCCCAGGCTGGTCTTGAACTCACAGCAATGCTCCTGCCTCAGCCTCCCGAGTGCTGGGATTACAGGCATGCACCACCACACCCGGCTACATGTTTCTAATCTAGTCCCTAGGTCTGAGTAAGTCCTCTAAAGACTCAATGCACATATCAGGGTCATCTGATCTGTCTTAGATCACTGAGAAAAGACACGTGAACACAGATAGTCCCATATTTGCCATTTACTTCCTGCAAAGGATATTGTCTGTGAAGGACCTGAACAACTTAGCCAAGGATGGATATAGTCTCATGTAGATTTTAATTGTGGCTGGCCTAGAAACTCCACCCTCAGCACCTGTGGTCCAGGTTTAAAGTTGTCCAGAAAACTTCTTCTCAGGTTCCAAAGGGCAAGAGGAGTAGCCTCAGGCTGAGAGGTACTAAATGTCTTAAGGGTGAGGTGTCTCTCATCTTTCTGTGGCCCACATTTTTACTTGAACACAAGCAAGGATGACATCTTAATGTAAAGAAAATCTCAACATAAGATGATGTTGACCATTTTCTCTCTTTTACAGTTTAACTGTAACTGTGAGATACCATCATAGTACTTTCCTCTGTGTACTTGGCTTTAGGAGGTAGGCACACCATGCACAGGTGCAGAGAAATACTCAACTGCTCCTTAAAACATTCCAAAGAAGTAGAGGTTCAGATATGAAATTCCCAATCTGAAACAAGAGAAACAAATGTGGTGTCCTGTAAATCTCTGCTTGATTCCTGTGCCCACTAGGGTGTCCCCAGGGCATCCCCAAAGGATTATTCCAGTCCAGCTAGTGAACTACCACCTGTAGAGAGACCCAAGAAAACAAAACCAGACTGGATTCTCTACCCTTTAATAGCATGCGATCTGATCGTATCTTCCCCAGGGAACTCATATCCTTACTCCAGTAAGTACTCTCAAAGCGCAAGTTACAATTGACATCAGCCATAGCAATAATGTTTAGAGAAGGAAACATTGCTAGCAAACCAAGAATTTAAACCACTGCTTTCTAGTTCCTTGAAAGAGAAAGAGGAAAATAGGTCAAAAGTCAAATTAGGACACTTTTCCTGCAAAAGGGATCACCTCTAGAGATGATTGGTCAAAGGTTCTGCCCCGACCTTAGGGCAGAGAAAGCGCTGAGATATTTCTGTTTTCTGTCCATTCATATAATCAACTATTCTTAGCAGCAAGACAAGGATACTCCTTTAAGGTCCATTTTAAATTCACTAAGTATTTGGAACTCATAGGTCCTCCTAGCAGCCACAATCTCCATAGTAAGGGCACCTTTATGGACTTTCTATGCGTGCATATGAAGGAAGAGAAAGGCTGACCAAAGTAGTCCTATATTCTACTTAGCATGTAAAAACACAAATGCAAGTTACTGCTCGCTGTTTTCCCTAGTGTAAGACAAAACAGTTGTTGTTGATAGGGAAAACTTTAATAGCACAAACCTAGGTAATGTAAGATAACTTCTGCCCTACACTCCATTTAGTTTAGAATTAACCGGCACCAAAGACATCTAGTCTCCCTCAAAAGTTGTAGAAATGAGAAGAACCATTATTAGCTTTGCTGACCGAACACGCTCCCTTTCCCTTGGCTAGAATAGATAACTAAATAAATCTTAAAGGTAACCTGCCCTAACAACTGCATCCGGGTTGAAATTCAACTGCCTCACCACCATGTTTTGAATATCAGCAATGTGAACTGTGAAAATGCAATGTAACCAACTAAATAAGATTAAGGCTGTAAAACCCTATAAAAGAAGGAGTTGTAACCCAGTGGGGGTCAACCCCCATCGATGGAATAAACTTGTTTTTTTACTTCCATTCTGCTGCCTTTCTGTGTGTCACTTGCCAATTCCTTCTGTAACACTGGGAGTTGCCTTAGTCTGACTTTCTGGAAGGAGGAATGGTCTGACTACCAGGGATTCTCAAATGAACTCCCAACAAGTTAGAGAAAAGTTTAAGGGGAGTTTTTAACTCAGTAGCAGAGAGAAAAAATAAAGTTCAAGCTGGTTAAACATCCAAAAAATTATCACATAGCATTTTATAAATCCACAATCAAGTTCCAAAGTCCAGAGCCTATCAGAAAAGGCACTTTTTCTCCCTACTTGCATAAATTATGAAGACCATGCCTTGGAGAGGGAGAAGGTTGGTGTAGTTTTTAATCTATCAAAGATCTGTTTTTTATGTCTAACATAGGATCCTGTCTTACTAGTAGAGAAAGCAGGCGGGGAACCACTCAGCTAAATCCCCGGCCCTGTGTAGCTCAACTCTTAATGGAGGCCTAGGAAAGGGCTCTGATGGCATCATTTCAGGTCACTCTGAGACAGAGGATACCTGATGATCACCGACAGAGTTCCTCTTTCACCTCACAGAGGAGACCAGATAGGATAAAATGGGATTTTCTGCGGATTACCCAGATGGGCTGTTGAGAGCTAGTTTCTTCTGAAAGACCTATGAGTATCTGCCAGAGAATAGCCCTGGCCTTGACCCGTCGGCTGTCACATCAGTTTCCACTAGTTCCATACAATCAGAGATTGTCTCTGAAAGGAACCCAACTGCCTATCTGGTCACGGTTCCACCCGCCATTGGCATCAATGAGAGCAGGGACTCACCAGAGGGAAACTGGAGAACCCTGTGCTCTGTTTGAGAGCAGCTGCCCTAAAGGCAATTACTAGCTGGCAGAGTAACCACCATGTGTTTATGATTCTATAAGGGACACATAAAAGTCTGAACTGTGTTTATCTGAGGCAATTTCATAAGGCATCCATTTTACAGCATTTTGAAGCAACTAAGCCCGAATGCAACATACACAAAACAAGAATAAAATGTAATTTTAATAAAGGACAATGTATAACAGAATACAAGAAATTTGCAAACATTTAAAACACACAACTCAGCCGGGCATGGTGGCGCACACCTGTAATCCCAGCACTCGGGAAGCTGAGGCAGGAGGATTGCTGTGAGTTTGAGGCCAGCCTGGGCTACATAGTGAGTTCCAGGTCAGTCTCAACTATATAGTGAGACCCTGTCTCAAAACAACAACAATAAATAAGTAAATAAATAAATAAAACACAACTTAAAATTAAGACACTTTTGAAACAAAGGCCTGAATTTATATGAAACAAAAACCAGAATCTTTGAAACAAATATTGAGAGCCTATGAAACAAAAGCAACAAGCTATGAAGCAAAAAGACTGATGTTAGAACCTATGAAAAAAACCTCTTGCCTCTGACCAGTAATCTCAGTGGAAGACCTCCAAAATGATATAGAGGGAAGAGATGTAACTAACTCCCAAACCTACTAGATCTCCGAAACGTGAGTTCATGTTCTCTAAAATCAAGGAGTGAAGTCTAGGAACAACAGAGGTTAAGAGTAGAAAAAATTTATTGAGAGAAAGAAAGCTTCTGTCTAAGAAAGACAGAAGAGGGACCAGAAATTGGATTGCTTGTCCACCCTACTTCTCAAAGATGTTTTATACAATAAAGCCATGTGGTGAGGCAGGTACAAAATGGGGCAAAACTATAAGACATAATAGCAAATTACAAGGTGGGCATGAGGTGAGGCAAAACCATGACCAACCAATAAGATTACAAGCATAGTCGCCAGGTAATATTGATTAAAGGAGGGTCAAATGGGGGAGCAAGATATGTCACAACTGTTTAAGGATTTTCAGTAAGGTGGATATTTCCTGGAAAAGCTGGGTTAAGACTTTGTCCCCCAACACAGGTGATTGATGCCTATTTAGAATATCAATCACTGCTACTTATCCCCAGGGGAAGCACAGGGGTGTAGTAGTTTCTCTCCTTTTACAATTCTGGCCTTCAGCGAATGTGTCTTGATTGTCCTCCATGTTGGCTCTTCCTGGGCTGGCCCGGTCTAACTGCCTACAAGATGTCTAATTAAATTACCTATCTGCAACAATAGTGTGCTCATGGGTTCAATTGCCAGTACTAAAAAGAAAAAATTCAATTAACTTGCAAGTCAGCAATCAACAAGAACAAATACTGGTTTACAGCTCCCCCAGTTTCAGAAGCTGGGATAGTTTCTTATAACAAATTCATACTTCAGATTTTAATTCATGTTTTTAAATGAGTACCTAGTGATTTTCATTTGCTGATCAGTGAACCAAAGTATCCAACTTTAAAATGCAGCTCCTGAATTCCCCATACTCTCCAATTGTTCTTTGACAACTGCTGTCAGGTCCCAAATTGTCTTGTCTTCATGCTGAAAGGCATTAAATTCCACTGCCATAAGCATGGGCTTCCAGATTCTCATCTCTGATTAATAATTAGTTTTTATTATCTTTACACATAATGAATCCAGGAAATCAGACCTCTGCCTTGTCCTAAGGTTTGTGACTCCCCTTTAGCAGTTTCTATAGAAGTCAAGATTCCTACTTGCAAGCATTAGTAACCTGTCCTAGCTAGTTTTAACAGAAAGGAATTTATGGAAGGGATACCAAGGAGCTCACAAAATCTATGGGGAAGATAAAAACCAGTTTCAGGATATAAACAGAAGCCCAGCAAGGCTGGCTAGAGAAAACACAGTCAAAACAGTCCATTAGAATGCTTCCCGGACTCGGCTGAGAACTGTTACAGGAAGAGTCTAAGCAGAATGCTTCTACTCAAGCTGTCACCTGCAGGCCTTCTCTTCTCCCTTATTAACATCATCGTTTTCTGTACTGTAAATAACCTGCTGAGCCCAGCACCTTTGCATCCCTCCTTCCAGATCCAATGTCAGGATCCTACCGGACAAAACTTCAGCTGTGTGTTCAAGTCCTATCTGTCTAGAAGGGGAAAGAAGTGTCTTCTTCCAGCTACCATATTTAGAACAGTAGAGACTGGGTAGCCAACACACACACACACACACACACACACACACACACACACACCACCAAGGCTTACCATATTTAGAACAGTAGAGACTGGGTATCCAACACACACACACACACACACACACACACACACACACACACACACACACGTCCAAGGTACCCTGCTTGTTTGGTTTTGTTCCTGGATTTGCTATTGTTTCATTAGCCTGTTTGTTTTGTTGTTACTATAATACTTTAATTTCAGCTGTTTTATCATTTCTTTAAAATCTGGTGGTTCAAATCCCCTTCCCCCTCAAAAACTTTAATCTTTTTTCTTTTCTTGACGGTTTTCAACTTAATTTTTCTCAATGAATTTTAAAGTCTTTCATCAAGTTTCCAAAAGCATTCCCATTGAGATTTTGATTAGTTGTATTATATTTAGGGATACATTTAGGAAATAATTTAAAATTTTTTCCAATACTGAGTCTTCTATCCACGAATATGGTATATCTTATTTAAACCTTTTTTGTTGTTATTATTATTCTTAAGTAGTTTTATAGTTGCCATCACATAGATTTGGTAAACTTAAGTTTTTGTTTTTATTATGAGAACTGGAATTTCTTTCACTTTGTTTTCCTTAAAAGAATTTCAAGGATCTTCTTTTAGTTCAAGCAAAATCCCAAGATTCTAATTACTATGTTTGTAGCCCTATGATTCTAACTACCCTATTAACTGTATAAATCTTTGAGCTGAATTCTTCCTAGGTTTATCCATTACAGAATTAAATTTTAGACTTTGTAGTATAGACTTGAATTTGAAAGGTAAGGAATATTTTCAAGGGGTGTAAATTCAGAAAAAATTTAGTCCAAAGAATTAGATAAAGTAGACCACTGCACTAGTACTACAGTACCCCCTAGTGGACATAAAGAAGCACAGATTTGTTTATACCAAGAGTGACCCCAGGCTGTTCCACCCACCATTGGAATCTAAAGGTTGCCTTGGTGGATAAGTAGGTCAACAGCTCTGTCTTCCAAATAATGAAATTGAGGGACAAAATGGAGACAGGACTGGTTTAAATTCATATAGCCAAGCCAAGGCTAAAATCCCTAACTCTTACCCTCCTCATCTTTGTTTCTCTCTTCTGCCTTCTTTTACAACATGTGAAGCACAGTGTTAAGATTACAAATATAAAAAATATTTAGTCTTTGTCTTCAAGGTGACTTTTAGTTCATTTTTGTTTTTTTTGTTTTGTTTTGTTTTGTTTGTTTGTGTGTTTTTTGAGACAGGGTCTCACTGTGTAGTTGAGACTGACCTGGAACTCACTGTGTAGCCTAGGTTGGTCTCGAACTCACAGTGATCCTCCTGCCTCAGCCTCCTGAGTGCTGGGATTACAGGCGTGCACCACCTCGCCCGGCACATGGTGACTTTTAGTTCAATACGAGTTTCTTAGATATCTTCAGGAAATGAATTTGTTGGGGAAGGATCAGACAGCTATGCCGGGGAAGGTCCTTGGTCAGCTACAAATTGACTCACATGGGATTGACTAATTGTTGAGATTTAATTACAAAATATGTTTGTAAATCTGGAAACTTCCCTTGACCATGTTCAAATTATTTCATGAAGAAAAAAGGTTTACTGTGAAATGGCATGCATTAACCTTTATTTTATTCCCCTTTTACAGGTGCAGAATTGTGAAATTATCTTGCAAAAAATGGCAATAAGATTGAAAGTGTTCACCAGCCATGGTGGCGCACACCTGTAATCCCAGCGCTCTGGAGGCTGAGGCAGGAGGATCACTGTGAGTTTGAGACCAGCCTGGGCTACACAGCGAGTTCTAGAGCAGTCTGAATTGCATGAGACCCTGTCTCAAAAAAAAAAAGATTGAAAGCGTTCATATGAACCCATTCCCTATTCCCCCAAATTATGTGAGCCAGGTGTGGTGGTTTACGCCTGTAATCCCACTACTCAGAAGGCTGAACCAGGACAATCACTGGAGTTCAAGGCCTGCCTGGGCCACATAGGGAGTTCAAGGCTCTGTCCAGGAGGGGGAGGGAGGAGGAGGGAAGAAAACTCCACCAACAAAAAATTTCCCTTGTAAGAAGTGTTTTTTATCACCTTTATCAACACCTAGCCAGAAACAACTTCTTGGGGCAAAAGTGTGAATTATATACTCCCTTTTCTAAAGTGAAAAAGATTATCAAAAGAGAAAAATTAATATTATTCACCTAGTCTCATCAAGAATGGCATTTCCTAGGATGAAGACAGATAAGACGTTTTAGTTTTTTTAAATAGGGTGAAATGCTGTAATCATGGTGCTTCTGCAACTTCCTTTCTGTAAGGCAGATTTCTTTCTCCTTGGACAAATGTGGCTTGCTCCACAGAAACAAAGCCCTATTATTTTGGTTATGATGAATAAATCTGGTACGACCATTATTTATCTATACAAGGGAACTTTCAGTGATGTGTATGTAAGCTTATCGCTCCATTTAATTAATGATTAGACAAAGACCATGTTTTCCTCAATCTGTCTTCCCACACATTGGTACCTCACACAAAATTAGAGCACATTAAATGTGTACTAAGCAAAGAGGCCATTTTGCCATCTGCTGTATGACATGGAAATGCAGAGAAAACCTGGCCGATGCTGTAGGTCAACATTGTTTTACCTGGAATGAGCAACTATTAAAAAAAATTCCACTTCTTTTGCATTCCTGCTAGAGGCTGAGCATGGTGGCACATGCCTGTAATCCCAGCACTCAGGAGGTTGAGGCAGGAGGATCGCTGTGAGTTCGAGACCAGCCTGGGCTAATAGTCAGTCTCAACTACATAGTGAGACCCTGTCTCAAAAAAAAAAAACAAAAACAAACATTCCTGCTAGAAAAAAAGTACAGTGACATGCTGCATACTAATACTTAGGTCAACAATAGATTTCATGGGCCAAGATTTAGCTCAGTGGTTCCACTGTCTGCCTCACAAGCACAAGGATCTGAGTTGGACCCCCAGTACCAAAAACAAACAAACAACAACAACAACAAAAAAAAAACAGTAGACTTCATATTTGACCAGTGGACCCAAAAGTTTGTAATGGAGCTGAAGAGGTTGTACCACTGTAGCTATCATAGTGCAAGACATTGCTCACTTGTTTGTTATGGCACTGGTGTAACTAAACCTATCATGTTGGCATACAAATAAAAGTACAGCACATAAAATAGTGTAGAATTCTTGATGAGAGCAAAGGACTGTATTACCTGTCATGTTATCTCTAGACCATCATTTTATCACTACTTTACAGTGTAGATCTACCCATGAGCAAATAAATTGTACTGTAAAACAGTGCACCATGTTAAGCCAGCAGGAGCCTTCTCCATCATGATTACCACCTCTCTTGGTTGCCCAGGAGTATTTAACTTACACCATCTAGGCTTGCACAAGCACACTCAAAGAGGTCCTTATGAGAAACTAACCCCATCATCTGTAGTTAAACTCCTCAACCCATGCAACCCAAAACAAGCTTTAAAAATGTTTAGACAAAGGGAAAAGGACTGGAGAGGTGCTGACATGTTCTCACATGGAGTACACACAGCAGGCCAACTTTCCTTCCCTGTTCTAATGTTTCCTAAAGTATGCTCCATGTAATGCCAGTCCTCGGAAAAGCTCAGGGTTTCAAGGTCAGGTACATTTGGGGAAGCTTGCCCAGCAATTTTCTCTCTTACAAGTTCACAGTCCACAATGGTAAATTGAGAAAACTGTCTAACACTGGTTTCCCTAACAGATCCCCATTTTTTTTTTTAACTAATGTTTTACCTGTAAATATCTTACAAAACTAGTAGGTTCTGTGGAATACACAGACTTCAGGAAACTGTCCCACTGTATCGAAAAACTTCTTTTGCTTATTAATTCAGACACACATACACACACACACGTTAAGGTCTCCAGTCCATCCCAAGCCCTAGAGAACTGGGAATGTGAGGATTTTTCTAATATTTAGTTATAGAAAAAATTTAGGCCATGGTCTGACCATTTACAACTTCCAGTAAATTTACACAACTGAATTTTATATATAAGACTATAAAAATATAATATGTAAGAATATAATACAAGTTTTATATATAAAGAAGACAACTTGAATCCAGGAAATGGCTTCCCAGCAATGCCTAGAATATTGTATAAAAACCAGTAAACAGATATCCAAATCATGTACTATAATTGGGTTCAATGAAGAGGAGCAAAACATAACAGCGTAGCCACTGATATTTCTTAAAGTTTTCTACAAACAAATCTAAAGTATCAATTTTCCCTTAATTCCATCTGCGGACTTCTAGTTTTTATTGGGTGTTTCTAATTCTTCTCTCTAGATGGCAGCACAGATGAAAAAATGCCAAACGAGCAGTCTGGCTTCAGCTGCGCCCAAACACCAACAGTCTTTATTTATTTATTTATGTATTTTTAAGAAATAGAACATAAGGCATGATAGCAGACACTTCTTTTTACCAAATTAGATTTAATCAGTTATCTAGAGACGTAAAGAATTCATGACAAACTGATAGCAGTGAATGAGGGAATTTACCCTTTATTGGCATCTCTAACATGCTGCTTATATTTTCTGTATCTTAAAAATAATATCGGCAATATCCCTATGTCACGCAGAGTACCATGTAAGCATGATCATTTGACCGTTACACTGGACATCTGATCCAGCCAAACCCCAAGCCGCCTGGTCTGCTATAAATACTGGATTCGTTTAAAATGTGCGTATAGCAGTGCTATTTCCCGACCCCCTTGCCAACCGATGCTGAACCTGCTGTAAAGTGATCCGTGTGTTACCAGATGCTGCACCGAGGCTTAGGAAGTTAGCACGAAGCTAACGTCATTAAAAGTGCACAATTTATGGTTGAATTAGTAATGAAAAGGAGTGGAACAAACTTGGAGAGGAGAACTTTATTCTTTACTTCAAAGCCCCTTTAGGGATTTTTTTTTTAAACCTTACCTTTCAGTGGTTCATTGAATCTCTTCATTAAACAATAAAATGGGGTCTACCAGCAAGATGGTCTCAAGAAAATCTGCTGACAGGGAAAACATAAGGAAGTTGGCCCCTACAGTGTATGGCATTTCAAGGCCTCAAGAGTGCTCCAAAGAACACTAAATTGTTCATGTGCAATGAACTAGACAGCAGCTAAAAGGTGACCTGTGCCTTTTAAGCAGTAAAACAAAAAATCACCATGGGAAGTCAAAATAAGTATGCCCATAAATAAACCAACCTGAGGCCAAAATAAGAAACTAAGTAGATCTTGGTTCATATTTAAGGGGGAAAAAAATCAACCTACAATATACTAGAGAAATTTTAAATTCTCTTTTTCTCTCCCCTTTTTAGTGAAAATGATCATTCCAGGAAATTAAATGTCACATCTTCCCTTGAATGAGAACTCGCCTGTCTGTCAACTTCTGGATGCTTTTTCCTGGACTTTTGAGTTTAGAGCTAAAATCGAGCCCTAAAATGAACAGGCAGAAAGACACTGAGATAGTGCGGTACATGGGGAGAGAAGGGCGCTGGGATGTTGAATATCACACGGCACCAGCCTGCGCCCATCTCAAGGGCCACACGATGTGGCACTGCAAGCCAGCCCTGTGCTCTCAGCCTATCCCCAGAGTCACTGTTCAGTTCACTTTTCCAGAGCCCAGGAGTCTTAAAGGCATGGTACACTCAGGACAAAGGGGAATCCTGAGAGGCTTGGTTGTTCTCCTTCTGCCGTATATTTTCCTGTATCTGTGCAGCCTGCCCAAACCACCATTGCTCAGACCTGGTCATCCTTTCTGTGCGCTCAGGAGAGGGGACCTTCTTATGAATGGACAATGGACATCCTCTTATTCGACTACATTTCCTACTCCTCTCTGTGATATGGTGATATTATAAGAAGTAGATATTTGGTTTTTATTCTTCATTCCTTGCACACAACTCCTAAAACCCTTGGAGTCTCCAAAAGGTTGAGTGTCTTTTCTGTGCTGAAGAAACGATTGGTGGCTGCGAGCCCTTAGGTCGCCTCAGGAGGAAACTGTCTCTGTGGCCTGGGTCTCAGCGGGCAGAGAACTGAAACCCATGGAAATGGCAGTGTGTGACCTGAGCCAACAGCCTTCAGTTGTGAGGGCTGTAGAGAAAGCAATGTGACTGGGTGGGGTTAGCTAGGTTTCTTAGGGCCAGAGGGGTAAAGAATGTTCAGTGAAGAGGCTGGAGGTCACAGGGAGTTTGCTGATGGAATGTGATTCCTGGGGCGGTGGAGGAAAAGTTTGCGAAGAAAGAAGTTGTTTTTGTTTTGTTTTGTTTTGTTTTGTTTGTACAGGGAATCGAACTCAGAACCATGCATTTGTCAGGCAGGCACTGCACCACTGAGCTAAATCTCTGGCCCTGTGAGGAAAAAAAATTGTAAGAGATATAGGAAAAAACAAACAAACAAAAAGAAATTGATTTTCCCCTTTCTCACAATAAAATACATTTTCTAAAATGTCTACCACCACACTCTCTTCCAGCCGTCCTCGGTGGACCACCCGCTCATGCCCCTTACTTTTTGGGATCCATTCTCTCTCAGTTGTTCTTTCTTACTCCCATCTGTATCTTCAACCTCTTCCCCTCTACTGGTTCCTTCCTTCTGAGATGAAAAAATAAAGCCACATCCCCCATGCCCACAGTTCTCTCTCCCCGCGCTAGCTAAACTTCTTGGAAAAGTCTACATTTGCTGTTTCAACTTCCTCACCTCCCACTCACTCCCCAAAACTGCAGTCTCCAGATAACCCATGATCTTTCTGTAGCTAAATTCCAGGGGTACTTTTCAGTTCTCTCCTTGTGTGACCTTGTGGAACCATTGGACGTATCCCTTGTTGACGCTTTCTTGGGCCTGAGCATCTGGGACACCATCTACATGTTCCCACGTATCTCTTCCTTGTCCAGCCCTTCTCTTGAGCGTAAAACTGTATTAGTTGGTGCCACAGGGATTTTAAACTAAACTCATGTTCTCTTCGATCCATTCATCTTCCTGAATTTGCTATAAGTGATGAGCTCTTCTATGGTCTTATCTCTGCAGCCAGAAACTCATGTACCATCTGACTGCTGTCGCTTCATCATCTCACATGTTGAGTGGCATCTCTCCAAATTCTTGTTCCTATTGCCTACTTAGTGCCTTTCTCCTGCCGCCATCATACCTCACCTACAACCTACAACTCTGTTTTCAGTTTGCCTTTCAAACCAATTCCCCCACACAGTAGTCATGTGATTGTAATGCACAAGGAATCTCCCAGATAAAAGAGTCCACAACCCTCAGGTCTGCAAAAACAGAGTGCTTTCCACCCCACTGGAGTTAATTTGACTTCTGGTTTTGATCCTGTAGCCTCCTTCCTATCAGACAACTTAATCTAGACCCTCTCGAGTGAATCCGGTGATTTTTCTGCCAATTGCAAGTACATACAATGGATGATCAAAACGTACACTCAATGTTTACATTTTTCCCTAGCCCTGAATGTTTACATTTTTTAAAAATGTATTACAGTAAAAAATGCATCAGTAGTAATCCCCTTCCGAGTATTCCCCTCACCTCCCGCATACTTATCCTATCACACCACTTTCTAAAGCCCTCCTGGAAGTCCTTTCTCATGACTGTCTTTACAAAGTGTGATCAAAAATACAGAGAATGCTGCTGAATGTCGTCCAACAGGAAGGCAGGCTCATAAAAGCAGTGAGGTGCGTCCTCCTTCACCTCATTCACTGGAGCTGGCACCATGCGACTTCGGGCTCTTCCCCAACATCAAAATGACCGTGAAAAGTGAACATGGGAATCAGTTCAGGACTCCAAGGCAGCCACAACAGTGCGACTAAAGACATTCGTGAAAGAGGACTTCTAGGACTGCACCAGAAATGGCAGGAACGATGGGATGAGCGTGTCGGAGGGGGCGGGTTTCAGTGGAATTCATCGCAATGTGTCTTGTACGGTAATAAATTCTTAAATTTTAAGCATTCGCTATAGTTTTCCATCACATCTTATAAATAGGTCTGTTCAGAATTCAACCAGAGAAGGGGCTGGAGGTTTAACTTCGTGACACTGCGCCTGCCCTGAGAGCACAAGGGCCTGAGTTCAATCCCCAGTAAGAATTCAGTTGCAGTGCATCCTTCCCCTGTTCTTGCTTCGTCTTTTTTTTTCAGAATTATATTTTATTTCACATTGATAGAAACCATGAAAAACATTTATATTGCCCCACATTATAGCACCATTTTAATGGAATATTTCTTACTATAAATAAGGTCTTACTGATATATATAACTGAAATAAGTCTACAGTTCTTCAAGGTAAAGCAGAATGACATAGTAAATGATTGTTTAAAAATTTTAAATCCAGATAAGCATATGGCTTCATTATAAACATCCTATGTAGTCCATCGCCAGATATTTCCATGATCAGTTAGCATTCTTGCTGGGTGTGGTGGACACGCCTGTAATCCAAGCACTTGGGAGGCTGAGGCAGGAGGATTGCTTTGAGTTCGAGACCAGCCTGGGCTACACAGTGGGCTCCAGGGCTGTCTGAACTACAGAGTGAGACCCTGTCTCAAAAAACCAAAACAAAACAAAACAAAAAAAAATGCATTCTTACCATTGTTTTGGTAAGATGAAATGCAGCAGAAAATTAGCAGTTAGCATATATTTTTCCTACAATTTTAAACTGTATAGTAATTATACCATATTCATAGGGTTCTGATTAACCTTTATTACCCCAAAATTTGTTTTCATATAATTTTTTACTATTAATCTGGAAATTTTGACTATTTAAAATCAAATGACTTCTGTTTTTATGTTTGCACAAAAGACTAATTTTTTTTTTTTCTTTTTGGTACCGGGGATTGAACTCTAGTCCTTGCACTTGAAAGGCAGGTGGCAGAACCACTGAGCTAAATCCCCGGCCCCAAAAGACTAATTTTTAAAAATAACTTGAAATAAAAATGTTTCTCTCTCTCTCTCTCTCTCTCTCTCTTTTTTTTTTAGGCAGGGTTTCACTGTGTTGTTGACACTACCCTGGAACTCACTGTGTAGCCCAGGCTGATTTTGAATTCACAGCAATTCTCCTGCCTCAGCCTCCCGAGTGCTGGGATTATAGGCATGTGCCACCACGCCCGGCTTGCTGCTGGTGTCCTACACAAGGCCTCTTGGCAACGTCAATCAATTGGAGGTAGGAGTTTATCAATGAATTGCTTGACAGCCATCATTTCCTGTTGACATGAACTATGCATCATGCTTTCATACATTTTGAAGGGTACATTGGCAGGATTTACCAACGATTTTAGTTTTCAACAGTAAGGGAACCAAACATTAGGGGAACTAAAGGGTCAAAGTGTCAGTGGCACTGGAGAATAGAAATATCTTTGTTCACACCACTGATAGGACCCTGCAGAAATAAAGCCCAAAGTGGAAGCCAGAAATTAATCGCAGTGACACCCGCCAGTCTGTGCCGTGTGGTTAGAGCAGCGTATGGAGACAAGGCTCCTCCCCGAGAAAATCCTCCCCAAATAATTCTGTTAGAAGGAATGCCAGGCATCACCTCTTGCTCTATAAAAGCTTTTACATTTTCTGCTGCCCATTTAATCCCAGGTTCATCCTCCCGAGAATCTGGGGAAAGCCCAATGATATCAAACCAAGAAGGCACAGCCATGTTCATGTTTAATGTTACAGGCATCACTGGCGCATGTGGGCCGACGTATTTGATATGTGAACTTCTGATACCTGCAAAGGCTTCTGCCCATTCACGCCCAGTATCTCCCAATCCGTGAAAGAGAATAACCACAGTGGTGCCCTTCTGGGCGGCGGGCGGCAGAGCAGATAAATCTGTTCTTACTTCTTAGTCTTCGGGCTCTTGGAGTTGGCTCCCCAAAGAGAGTGAGGAAGAAGATGGAGATCCGTTGGTGACCGACTGCATGTTGTGATTGGGGGTGTGTCCATCTGGTCTCCCCTGGGGTGGTCCTAATGCAGTGGTTTTTTATTCTGTCAATACAGACAGGGCCCAATGCGTCCTCTAGGACGTAAGATATTAGAGTCTGCTGGCTCTGCTGAGCGGTGATGGGCTGGTTGGGTTCCCATAGAGGATACGAGTGCCGCAGCCTTCACCTCCGAGAGCAACCACGTTCCCCACAAACCCAGAAAGCAGTGCAGCAATGTCCCTTCCTCTTGCTTAGTGTACTCCCCTCTGTAGCAGGCTATTTCTCCTCCCCTCAGAGCACGGAGGAGGAGGATCCAGTTCGCTCTTACACATTGGTGCCATCTCCTTGGTTTCATCTCTGTGTGCAGAGCCCTTTGTTTTAGACTTTGTAACTCAGAGTCTGGGTCTTTCTCAACAGCAGATGAACTCCACAAAAATTAATTAGCTTTTCACTCTGTGGCAAAAGAAACTGATGGGGGAGGGAGAGACGGGATGTGGTCTTCACTGCACACACGTGTGCTCACTCGCGCACCTATGCAGGTGGGGTGGGAAGCAGGGTGCCGGTTGGCTGTCCACAGCTGAGGAGAAAGATGACTGAGAAGTGAATATCCTGGGCCAGGGATTTAGCTCAGTGGTTCCACCGCCTGCCTGGCAAGCGCAAGGACCTGAGTTCAATCCCTGGTACCCTGGTGAATATTCCATTAATACTTCACAAATCATCCTGTCATGTGCTCTTTGCAAATCACAAGTCTAAACAGGTCATTCACTTGCTTAAACCATCTGTAGTTTCCTAGCGCCTTTAAGATAAAGCCTAAACTTTTAAACATAACATAAAAATCCAGGTCTGCCCATAGATTACTTCATCCGCCTCACTCCCCACAATTTCCTCTCTCACTTCTGCACTCGCTCTTCCCTCTGGACTTTTCCACATTCCTAGAAGATCCTCTCCCACTTTCTCCGCACCTCGATAGTTCCCACACATTCCTGCGCTCTCGGGTTCAACGTCATTTCCCCAGGAAGTCTTCCAGGCCCCTGACAACATGTGTCCTGGATCTATGCATATCCATAACCTCCTGGTGTCAGAGCACTTGTGACCCGTGATGCTTTCTTGTGTGTGTTCTCCCACTAAACGAAGAATGCTTTTTAAGGCAAAGCCATGGCTGTCTGTGTCTAGCAATTAGCATGTGCCTGGTACCTGATGGGTGCAATAAATACTTGTTATAAATAAATAGGCAAGCCAAGTAATAGTCACCCTCATGGTCACTCTTATCATCTTACAGAAAGACGCAGGGCTTTATTGTTTCCCTAAAAGCTAATCAAGTCCACAAAGCAATAGGCAACGTAAGCCATTGGTCATGAATTCAAGGTCCTAGATAGACAGTGTAGGTTTGTTTGACTAAAGATTTCACGAAGAGAAGAGGGTTTCGATGGTACACGCTTCCGTTTCCCACTCAACGAAGTCCTTTTGCTTCTAGACACTGGGTTTTCTTCTCTTTTGACTCTGTCTCCTGCTCCCCACGTCTAACTCAGCCTCTACTTCCCTTCCCTAAGCAAATATCACCCTGGGAGGACGATGGAGCATGGGCTGGAGAGCGATGAAGCTCATATCAGATGGAAATGGTGGCTTGAGTTAAGAAAATGACAACATGAAGTGAAGAGGGTGGGTGTAGGGGATGTCTGGCAAGGAAGACCGAAGGATGTGATTACCGAGTGCACTGAGGAGGAAGAGAAAGGAAAGAGGAATTCAGGATTTCTCCCAAGTTTTGGCAGGTGCAGAAAGGATGGTGGCTGGAAGATGGTGAGAGGGAAAGAAACGAGTGTGCCACAGGATTAGAACTGTTACCAAGAGCAGGCGACAGGAAGAAAGCACAAATAAGACGATTATTGCCTCCCGAGCATCTGAGTTGGACACCAAAATTGCCATGGGCACTGGTCCACACAGCTGTGTGGTTTCCCTCTAACACTTTGCACTGCCCACAATAAAAGCTGAGCGAATACATGGTCGGGTTGATCTAAGATTTGAATCCACTGAGAAGATGGGACAGAAGGGCCAGAGGGCAAGGAGACTGACAAGGCAAAGAAAAACAGGTGCAAAGTGACGGACAGTGCCGTCTCAGTTCGGTAGAAAGAGAAATGAACCAGAACCCTGTACTACTGACTGGTGGGGACAGTAGGAGAAGGGCCAAAACACTGGATGCTGGGCTGGGGATTTAGCTCAGTGGTAGAGCATTTCCTTAGCAGGTGGGAAGCTCTGGGTTCAATACCCAGCACACAAAGAAAGGGAAGAGGAAGAAGGAAGGGGGAGGGGTGGGCAGACCTATATGTTTTTTGTTTGTTTGTTTTCCTTTGTTTTTTTGTTTTTGGTTTTGTGTTTTTGGTTTTTCTGAGACATGGTCTCTCACTATGTAATTGAAACTGACTTGGAACTCACTATGTAGCCCAGGCTGGTCTCGTACTCACAGCGATCCTCCTGCCTCAGCCTCCCGAGTGCTGGGATTACAGGCGTGTGCCATCATGCCCAGCAGGACCTATATGTTTTGATGAAATGAAGAGTAAGGGAGAGGAGGATGTGATAGTATAATCCCGGCACTTGGGAGGCTGAAGCAGGAAGGTCATGAGTTCAATGCCAGCCAAGGCTACATCGTGCGACCCTATCTCAAGAGGGGAAAAAAAGTAAGGAAGAAAACTAGCATGCTAAGGAACAAGGGCAGAACAGAGCAAGGCCCATGCCTGACCCATTGTACACAGGGAATGAGTCCATAGGATTCAGAACCCAAGAGTAAAACCATCCCTGGGAAGGAGCAAGCTCTCTTCTTCTTCCTCTGAAGTGAGGCAAAAGAGGAGGAGGCATCATCTTTAAATACTTCTCAGTAGGCTTCTTTCCATAAGCAGGAGGCGAAAGTTATACACAAAAGTGGGATTGGCGCTTGAAGGCAATCAGAAAGATGTAGAAGAGGAACAGTGACCAGGGAATGTGGTAGGAAGGCAATTTTGAAAAATCCGAGAATTATCTGGTATCATTGAGGGTTCAGCTAGAGCCAACCAGCTGACATCGGCTTGCACCTGAGTTTTAAATTTTCTGCAGCAGTATCTTCTGTTGGGGACAGAAACAGTAGCCCTGGACTTCACTCAGTGCAGGAAGACAGGAATGAGTGAAGGACCAACCGGAGGAAGCACCTGTCCGGACTGTTACAATGTCGGTGTGGGTAACAGGCTGAGGGAAAGGTAAGCGAGGACGGATGGGCCCTTGGCACTGTGAGAGTGGTGCAGGGAGAGGGGACGGGGATCACAGTGCATGGGACAAACAGAAGGTTCGGTGGCCCTGACAGAAATAACACTAGACTCTTTGGGCGAGGTAACGCATGCCTGCGATCCCAGATGCTCAGGAGGCCAAGGTAGGATGCTCACAGGTTCAAGGCCAGCCTGGGCACCTTAGAGCGCTCTTGTCTCAAATCTAGAAGAACAGAAGTCTTTTAAAAGGGCTAAATGTGTAGCTGGCTCTCCTAACATGCACGAAGCCCTACTTTCAACCCCCAGAAGTGGGAAGAGCAAAAAACAACAACACAACACAAGCCTTCCAGGCTCTTTCTCCACACCGTGAAAAGGTGAAGCCCCTGTCAAGCAATCATTAACTAAACCGGCAGTCGGTTCTGGGCAGGCTCTCACCCGGGACGGTCCGCTCCGCCAAGGTCGGATTCGCTTCTGTGCCCTGCACAGGCTGAGCGGGCACGCACGGCCTCCCTGTCCGGACTCGCCAGGCCTGGCCTCCGTCCTCCTGCCGAGGCAGGGTCGGTGTCCCGCGCTAGTTAGCCCATTCCGGAGAGTGCCCCGGACCTCCCTGCGGGTCCCTAATCACCGGGTGGGGAGCGGAGCAGAAGGGGATGAGCCCTGCTAGCCCACACCTTGGAATTCCTTTTTCAAAGGCCCCCAGACGACTTCCAGGGCCACCTAGACTTCCTCCCCGGGCCCAGAGCAGCCCAGGCTACCGGGATGTGGCCTCGGCCCGAGGGGGACAAGACTGTGGAAGAAAAAGGGGAGCTTCAGGTAGTGGCTGGGGTCCAATCCTCCCACCCCTCCAGGTCCTCCCAGGTGCCCAAGAATTGTTCATTCAAACCTGGCCTTCAGGTTTTTAGGAAGACAATTATCAGAATAGGATAATAGAGCATGTTTTATTTAACAGTTTGATTCACAGCATTTTGTAGGTGGACATCTGGAGTAGGGATCTGCCTTTGTTTTCATCTCCCTTGGCCACACAAATGTTAGGGAGAAGCCCAGCTCCTGCAATGAGTTATTTGGCTGTTGTAATAACCCGTCAAAATTAATCATTCTAGTTTGTAATCCCAGCATCAAGAGGCTGAGGCAGGAGGAGCTCTGTGAGTCTGGGCTACATAATGAATTCAAGTCTAGCCTGAACTCTATAGTGAGATGTCTCAAAAAAGAAAAAAAAAATCATCCTAAAGTTTATTTGACATAATAGGCCCAAAATTTATTTTGAGAGAGAGAAAAAAATCTTTTTAAAATCTCTTTTGGATTTCTAAAAAGATTTGGTAGTCTTAAAATCTTTGCTCTTTTTTTTTTTTTTTTTTTTTTTTTT
>NW_022900938.1:19033417-19065928 GCF_012274545.1 Fukomys damarensis
GTTTTTTTAAAATTTTTTTTTTTTTTTTTTTTTTTTTTTTTTTTTTTTTTTTTGTACCTGGGATCAAACTCGGGACCTTGTACTTGCAAGGCAGGCAGCGGAACCACTGAGCTAAATCCCTAGCCCTTTACTCAGTTTTTGATACCAATTGGTATTACTTGATAGAGTATATTTTCCTGTTTCATCAATGTTAATATTTAAGGTATAATTTTTTAAAGATGTTTTTTATTTTCTGTGACATTCAAGGTTCACATGAGCTTTGAGTACAAGCCCTATCAGCTAAATAAACTTCAGAACTATCTACATCTCTTTTGATCTTGCGGGTTGTTTTTTTTTCACATTTGCCCATAGTTTCTGATGCTTACTGATGTATTCAGTCTAATCAGCGCTGTATTTGAGTCCTGTCTTGCAAACCCATGCAGTAGATCTTCAGACCTTTCTTGTTAGATCTTAAGGAGTAGAATTAGGAGGAAGGGGAGGTGCTTTGTGACGTCATCCCATTGCTCCTCAAACTTGGTGTCACCAACCTCGTCAGGGTCCTTGGATCACCTCACAGCGGCCACGGTTCTACACCTAAATCTCAAAATGAGGGAAGACCTCTTGGGAGAACTAAGCTGGGACCCTTCAGCAGAATCTGCCAACAAACTCAGCGCCTTAGTTGGCTGACAGCAAATGGAGAAGTAGAAGGCTCAGTTTTTAAAGAATGAAAAAGCATTATCTAAGCTTGAGAAGACCCAGCTTCATGCCCCAGAGCTATGACTAGATTGCAGATTGAAAGGCACAGGGAAAGGACCTCTCACCTTTCTGCCCTGCTTTTGTTGCTGTAAAATGGGGGGTGGGATGCGGGAGAGTTTATTTAGCTTATCATTTTCCAAACTTACTAAACTGTGCAACCCTATTCTTTGGAAGCTCTGGGCACAGGAACTGTTAGGCTAGACCAGTGGTTCCTAACAGATACAGGGCATGCACTCTGCTAAGAATCATGTGTATCATGGGCTGAGGATTTAGCTCAGTGGTGCCGCTGCCTGCCTCAAAAGTTCGAGGTCCTGAGTTTGATTCCCAATACAGAAAAAAAATCATGCGTATCCTGAGATGCCTAGCACAGCCCTCCAAGCAAACATGAACCAACCCAAAATGTCACTAGTTCTAAGGGGCTGAGAAACTCTGGACAAGGAGAGCTATTTCTAAATCCTCTTTCAACGCTAAAATTTAAATGAAGCATGTTTTGTTTATTTTTTTCCTAACCTTCAAGGTTTTATTTCTTGTTCACTTAGCATCAACTTTAGGTCCAGGTTCCTCTCCAGACCAATTTTCTTCCTTTTGTTGGCTCTGTATTCAGTTGCTTTGACCTTAAGGCAGCTTCCTCTGCAGGTCTATGATTGCCTTAGCAAATAAAAAGTAAGCATAGAGAAGTATGTGCTGGATTTTATTTATTTATTTGTTTATTTACTTATTTATTTTTGGTACCAGGGATCGAACTCGGCCCCTTGTGCTGGTAAGGCAGGCACCAGAACCACTGAACTAAATCCCAGGCCCTGTGCTGAATTTTAAATGCTCCTACCTGGATGTGACAAATGTCTCTTTTGCTTTAAAAAATGATAGTAATTCAAGTACCATATAAGTTGCCCATTTAAAGTATAAAATGCAGTCGTTTTTAGCATATTTACAGATGTGTGACCATCATCTTGAATCAATTTTAGAGCATTTTCATCACCCCCAAAAGAAACTGTATCCATTGCTAACATCCTTTCCCAATTTTTACCCAACACCCTACCCTATCACCCAGCAACCACTGATCTATTTTCCATCTGTATTTGCCCAACCTGTACCTGTACAAATAATCATACAATATGTGGGAACATACAGTGTGTGGTGCTTCCTTAGTGTCCATGTCAAGATCCATCACTGTAGCATGTGTCCAGGTTTCCTTTTTATCGCTGAATAATGTTCCTTTATATGGAAGTAACACAGTTTACTTCTCTGTTAATCAGTTGATAGATATAGATGCTGTAACACTTCTCTGAACATTTATATAGATGTTTTTGCATGGACATATGTTTTTATTTCTCTGCATTATATATCTAAGAGAGGAATGGTTGGTTCATAGGGTAAAGTTCTGAAAACCCTTTTGAGAAACTACCAGACTATTTTCCGTAGGACCGCACCATTTTTCATTACCACCAGCACTGTACGACAGTTTCGATGACTTCACACCCTCACCAACACATGTTGCTACCTATCTTTTTAAATCTAACTGTGTGCCTGAAGTGGTCTCTCACTGTGGTTTGAATTTGCCTTTTCCTCAAGGCTAATTATAGCAAACGTTTCTATGCTTACCGGCCTTTTGTATTG
The DNA here is from genome assembly GCF_012274545.1 of Fukomys damarensis. Taxonomy (NCBI): domain Eukaryota; kingdom Metazoa; phylum Chordata; class Mammalia; order Rodentia; family Bathyergidae; genus Fukomys; species Fukomys damarensis. Next base: position 19,035,770 of record NW_022900938.1, read on the forward strand.
CTAAAAAAAAAAATGTTATAGGAGAGAGACAGAGAGAGCGAGGGAGGGAGGGAGGGAGAGAGTTTTATTTAGAAAAAGGAATAAGCAGCGTGCAAAGCAGCGAGACTCAGACCTCAGACTCAGGTACGAAAGGAAAGCGTGCTCCAAGGAACAAAGGAACTGTCTTGGGCGGAGAAAGCGCCCCGCTGAACTGTGGGCTCTGCTCGCGTAAACAGCAGAGTGATGCAGGGGTGGGAAGGGAGGCCCTCAGTCCCGAGGAGCCGACTGCGGATCAGCTTGCGGGTCGGACTCGGGGAGCAGAGGAGGACTCTCCCGAGGCTGTTTATTTGGCAGCTGAAACTGGAACATGCCCGGGCAAGAGCCTCAAAGTTTTGTTTGCGGATGTTTCAGAAACACAGAGTATGTTTAACACCCCAATCAGCAGATGGACACCAGGCTCCATTCTAATTTAAGCCTTGTTAGCCACTCAGGACCTTCTTGGAGATTTAGCTTTTTTTCAAGTTCACTGTCTGTTCCGACAATCTGCCGGCTCTTATGGCGGGGGGCGGTTACCAGGGATCAAACTCTGGCCCTTGACCTTGCAATGCTGACGCCGGAACCACTGAGCTAAATCCCGGCCCCGACTTTGCCCATCTTTAAATTGGGCTAACTTCCTTATTGAGTAGTAACAGTTCTGTTCTCTATGAATTCTGGATTTTAAAAAAATCCCATAGCAAATATATGATTTAAAACCATTTTCTCCCATTTTATAGGTTTCCTGTGGCTATCCTTTGACGGGAAGTCAACTTTATCAATGCTTTTGTTTCTTGTGCTTTTGGTGCTCTAAGAGATCATTGTCTGATCCAAGTTGACAATGATTCATGCCTGTGATTGTTCTGTGTATTTGGTGTGAAGTAAAGGTCCATGCTCGTTCTTTTGCATGTGACATCCAGTTGTCTTGGAACCATTTGTTGAAAAAACTAATCTTTCCTCATTGAATTATTTTAGCACCTTGGTCAATAGTCAGTTTACCATAAAAAATGTGAAAGTATATGAATATTTTTAAAAACACTTCTGTGATATCTATGCTTTCTTTTCTAAAGGAACAATTTAGGGATGGGGGTGGTATATAACTCATTGGTAAACACTTGTGTAGCATGCACAGGGCCCAGAGTTCAATTTCCAGCCATCTGCCTCGCAAGTGCAAGCGCAAGGGCCAGAGTTTGATCCCCGGGTGTGTGTGTGTGTGTGTGTGTGTGTAGAGGGACAGCAACAGAAAGGAATAAATTAGCTAGGTATGGTGGAGCACAGCTGTACTCACAGCACTTGGGAGGCTGAGGCAGGAGGATCACCATGAGTTTAAAATCCAGCCTGAATTACATAGATCCTGTCTCAAAAACCAAAGCAAACAAACAAAATAGAACAAAACAAAAACAGTTGTCTCCCCCAGAGCATCTACTGTACTCTATTTGCAGCTGCAAGCATTCTTTCCTTTTAGAAGTGTTTTAGAAGCGAAACAGAAACTTAAAGCCTGAAGACTGAAGACATAGTCTCCTAATTTCTGAAGGTATTCAGATTTCTCCTTTTTGTCCCCATTGCTCATTTTTCCTTTTGTCTGGAAGAGTAGCTTTGTGTGTGTGCCCACAAGCACTAGGAACTTAAACCAAGCTCTTGTGCATGCTAAGCCTGCACCCTACCCCTGGGCTAAACCCCTAGCCCAACTCTTAACTTTCTATAAAATTTATGGAAATTACCATCTCTCTAGTATTTGAGCCTGGAGTGTATTTCTTGGCTGAAATGTCTCTTTACTATACCTTCCACAGGTGGAAAGAAATAAAATTTAGGGCTCTGCTCTCACCAATGCAGTACAAGGATTGTTTCCTCAATGAGATAAGGCTTAGAATAAGAACATGATTTTGACCTTGTGGTGCTGGACTCAAACCCAGGGCCTTGAGAATGCTAGGTAAGGCCTTTACTGCTGAGCTACACTTCCAGCCCAGACAGGAACATGTTCTAGATTGAGATAGCTTTTGTAAACCCAAATGGATTTTAAGTCTAGACTTATAATGCTACTTACTGTATTTTGCTTCTATTTACACTGATGAATAACAGACTTACTAATATTCTTTTATGTCATTAACATTTATTTTAGGTTTGAGTGCTGTGAAGTTCACCTTCAAAGTTATATAGAGATTAAAGTTGGCAATGATTTTAGGTAATTAATTCATAAGTGAGTTATTAGCAAGGTCCAGTAATTAAAGTCTACTTTTGAGTAAGTTATTAACTCTCCACTAAAAAAAGGACTTTATCAACTTATGTATTCTACTTGACAGATGAGATAGGAAAGCTATTGACCATACGTTATCATCTGTGTACTTTCACCAGTGAACACCGGGGCAAATGGACATCTAAGTTGTTCAAGGACATAGTTTAAATCTAGGGTAAATCGATTTAGGTTAGTGGAAGTAGAGACAAGGTGCTCTTAAAACTTGTTAATTCTACAATATTATCTCTGGAAATTTTGCAAAGTCCATTTTTGCACTATTCAAAACCCTGAAACTTCTCATCCTAAAACTGCCTACACTAAAAGCCAGCACTCCAGAAGCCTCTTCAGTGTGCAAATTTTAAGAACCTGGGCTAGGAAGAATCCCTTGTGCCGTGGTCCTTCCCCCAGGGTCCCATCTTTCCCTGAGGGCTCAAGCCTCCTGCTGTGTGAGCCCTCCTCAGTCCCAGAGCCTGGGCCTGTAGCCTCACCCAGCACCCTGAACAGTGACGTGACTTCATTTTTGAGAAGGATAAGGAAAGGCATTTCCATCATTTATATTCCTGGCATACAACCTAAACTGCTTAAAGCAAATGAATCTGGGTCCTGGCCAAACACGAGTGGAGATCAGTCATTGCATGAAAGCATTAACTTATTACAACACTCCCGCTCTTTCTCACGGACGGGTGAATGAGGTAGATTCTAGTGTAATTACCTTTGTGTAATTGAAAACTAAATCACTGAGGGCTTCATAGTTAAATATCCATTTAAATACTTTAAATTCTATTGCACTTATTTTTGCAGGACATGCTACTACCAAATAGGCTATTTATTTTTCTAGTGGATTAAAATCTGAATGGGTACATCAAAAACAGTTCAAATAGACGCTCTTTTTCCAGAGATCATTAGAAAGAATTTTTCTTTTTCTTTAATCCTGCTACTGAAATAGTCTGTTATTACAGGACTTGTAATAATATAGGCCTCACCTAAAAGAGATAAGGTTTTTTGTAAAATATGGAAAGACTTTATTTAGTAAAACAAGCACTGGTGGCACTTTTGCCCATAGTCCTCAAATTCTAACATGCGTACAAATCACCAGGGATCCTGTTAAAATGGAGATTTTAGATTGATGAGTCTTGGAGCCCATGATTGTGTAATACTAACAAGTTCTTGGGCAGTGCTGATGCTGCTACCTGATTCCCTTCTCTTTTATTTATTTCTTTATTTGTTTTTTTTGGTACCAGGGATCAAATTCGGGTCCTTGTGCTTGTGAGGCAGGCGGTGGAACCACTGAGCTAAATCCCTGGCCCTTGATTCCCTTCTTGAGGAGGAAGACTCTATAGACTACCAGGTACTGGGCACCAATTGGGAGCCTGGAAACAAACCTGAGCTCAGGTTCTTGGTATCCCTAGGCCACAATTCAATGATCCCTCTTTGCCTATTAAGTAAATTTCCTCCTGGTTTCTGATGTTCATTGTTTAAATCTGTTATTTCAGGTATTATTCTGTATTGGCAAGCCAGGTTAAAAACTCTTATGGAGGACATGTTTTATTTTCCAATCCTCTGCAGGTCTACCTCAATCCATGGGAAATCTTGGCTAATAATAACATGATACTGGGTTGGGATCATCAGCTAAACTTGAGTCAGCAGTGTAGGGCTTTGTGTGATAAGCAAGTGTGAACTTGGTAGTATAACCAAAAGAAAGGAATGGCTAATCCTGCCAGAATAGAATCCTTATATGAATTCTTCGTTCAAATATTCACGACTTGAAAGAGCAGAAGAACGTGTAAAGAAAAGTTAAAAGCATTGGCACTACTGTGAAGAGAAGACAAAGGATATCTTAGGAATCATTATAGAATGGCAGCAGAAACCAGCACATCCTGAAATCAATAGCTTCACATCAGAATAGATTTAGGTTCAGTCTAATGCAGAACTTTCTCATGACAGTGACCATCCTAAGCAATAGGATTGCAATGGTAGCTGCCTTTTTCAAAGATTCTCAAGTTCAAGCACAACCGTCCTATACTGCTGGGTTGCCTTCTGGTTGTGTTATTAGTTGACCTAGCAGTCAGGATATGATGCAGACCCCATTCTTGGTATGGAAGAGGAATCATACACTTACACAACCATTAGAAGGGCTAGAAGAACAGAACTTGGAAGCTGTTGGCTTTCTGATAGGGTCACACAGCTAACCCTAGAAGTCAGGAAACTGTAGACTCTACTGCCATCCTCACTTCTCACCAGTAGAGTTGATGACTCGAGTCTGGTCAAATCACATTTACTGTAGTGTGCCTATCAAAGGCAACAGTGAAATCTACGAGGGAGAACAGCTTCCATCTTCCTTTTGTCTTCCGAATCCTATGTCATCATATCTAGCTGGCAAAATCTCAATTCTATACAGAATCCTATTAGCAGGACAACATAAGTACTATAGCTGTTATCTAGAAATCAATTTCATTGAAATATAACATATCTGCAAGGACCTGAGTTCAATCCCTGGTACCAAAATAAATAAATAAACAAGATATACAACATATGTAGAAGAGTGTACAAATCATTGTCACAGAATGTGGTGAATTTTTATAAACTGAACACACACATTTAGACAGCATCTCCAACCCAAGAGAAATTATTAGCATATTAGAACCACCCTTATCTATCATGCTCTTTTCCAGGTCTCTAATACCAGCTACACAAGAGGCTGAAGCAGGAAGATTGCAAGTGGCAGGCCAGCCTGGGCAATTTAGCAAAACCCTGTCTCAAGATAAAAATTTTAAAAGGCTGGGCTTTGGGAATATAGCTCATTATGAGGCCATAGGTTCAATCCCCAGTATCACAGGCAGACAGACAAAGCCCTTAGTATTTTCTATCTTTTAGATTTTAGTCATATCATTTGAAAGGCTAGTACTATATCGAAATCACATTATGGATTTAGTTTTCATTTTCCTGATGTCTAATAAGGTAAGCACTTTTCATATGCTTCTTGGCCATTTGGATAACCTTTTGCATGAATTCCTGTTTAAGTCTTCCCCCATTTTCCATTGACTTGTCTGACTTTTTCTTGTTCTCTGTAGTTGTTTACCTTGGATGTGAGTCCTTTGTTGGATGTATGTGTGGAGAATGTCTTTTGCCACTGTATAGCTTGTTTTTTCATTCTTTTATGTAATTAAGTTTATCATATGTTTTCCATTATGGTTCCTTTATGTGTGTCTAGTTTAAAAAGTCCTTGTCAGTTCCAAAATTATGAGTACTCTGTGTTAGGAAATCTTTATTCTTCACATTTAGATTCACGGTCCATCTGGTACTGCATTTTATAGATGGTGAAAAATAGGAAATATAGTTTTGAACTTTCTAATTCCTGCAGTAATACGGAGTAAACATAAGACGACTGTAGAAAATGGTAAAAATGAATGCAAATGACTCCTGGTTAAACTGGCTGAGTTTTTATCATACTCAAGAGATAGCTCCGGGAAAGGGAAATAGCTCTGTGTTAAAGCCTTGGCCTAGCATGTCCAAGGCCCCAGGCTGCATCTCCAGCATGGCAATAACAAGCAAACAAACAAACACACACACACCAGGTAGCTCCACACTCTAATATTTTTTTTCTTTTTTTCAGTGCTGTAGACTCATAGCCTCAATGTGTGCTAGGCAAGTGTGCCTCACTCCCAGGCCCCTGAAATCTTCAACTATGATCTGTGAAGGCGATTTTCCGCATTCCACAACTCCCTAATGGCAACAGTCACTTCCAGCAGTTGCTTTGCCTCTTCTTTCTTACCCTGCCCCTTCGAATGTCATCATTTTTACCCAGACCGCCATATTATTTTTCAGAAGTTACAGCAAGAATTGATCTGCTTTCAGGGCTGGGGATTTAGCTCAGTGCTTCCGCCGCCTGCCTTGCAAGCACAAGGACCTGAGTTCAATCCCCAGTACCAAAAAAATAAAAAACAAAACAAAACAAAACAAAAAGAACAAACTGATCTGCTTTCAAATAAATAAGAAGAGTAAGGTTAGACTTGGTGGGAAAAGGTAAATGTTAGAATACATTTAAGGAAATATAGGTTTGGGCTGGGGTGTAGGTCCTCGCTAGAGATCTTGCCTGACAAGTACAAGGCCCTGGGTTTGATTCTCAGCACTACAGAAAGAAAGGAAGGAGAGAAGGCAAGTAGTTTTATGATCTAATCTAAGAAAATAAGAACAAGGTATTGTATTTGAAGGACTGATGAAAGGTTGATTTGCATAGATGAGTTGGACAAACTCATCATCCTGCCTCCTCCCACTTCTAAGTATAACCACCCCTTGCAATTTATTAATTTTTTTTTCAGGTAAAACAGTGGATGCTTTCTCAGTCTTACACAAGGAGTTATACAAAGGAGGGGTTTTTTGTTTGTTTTTAATTTTGGGGTTTTTTTGAGGCAGGGTCTCACTTTGTAGTTCAGGCTGGCCCTGGACTATGTAGCCCAGGCTGGCGATGAACTCATGGCCATCCTCCTGTCTCAGCCTCCCAAGTGCTAGAATCACAGGTGTGGGCCATTATGCCCATCTACAAAAGAGGTTTTGAGACAGTTCCCTACCTTCCCTCCGACCAGATTTTCGCCAAGGGGATCCTCTAGATCAGTGATGACAAACCTTTTAAAGCTTTCAATGATACAAACAGCCCACCGTGGCAAATATGCCATAGGTTCACCACCTGCTATAGATATTACAAGGTGCCTCCTGAGATGATGAAATGTATCTGGAGTAAAATTTCTCTTAACCACTTTGTGCCTGAATCCCTGCTCTTTCCTTTGATGTTGAAATGCATCTTTTGATTCCCTAATAATAATAGCTGAAGTGGGTTGTGAAATATGACTATTATCATTTAACTCGATTTCTATTTTATGATCCCATACCTCTGAGCTAGTAGAAAATAATTTCAGTTGTTGTAAAACACCTAAGTCGTAGCACATAGCTTTAGAGTCTTACCTAGTGACAAAGCTTCTGGGATGGGGCAGGTGTCTTAGCTGGTCCTTAAGTAGTTTACAGTGGTATGGCTCACACTGATAGAAACTGTAGAGGTCACTTGGCCCCTCATAAGTAGGAACTTCCATTTTTTTAAACCTCCTAGGTCTGACCACCCTCGAAGCCTGCCAGTTCTTATTTGCCAGACTCTTTACTAATGAATCTTGTGTATTTTCTTACTTAATCCACATAATAACTCTATACTATAGTTGTCATTATCATCCACATTTTATCATGAGGACACTGAAGTTAAGTGAGGCTCCCAAAGCCTGCATATCTTTTGCTGTGGGTTGACTCTCTTCACTCTTTTGTATGACCTCAGTAATAATCCATTGTTCCACCCCTTGCTCTTCCTCTCAGGTCTTAGAAAAACCTCTCATTTCATCACAATGAATTCATCTTGGCAGTAAACCATCACACCAAGGCATGCCAGTCATCTTAGTTAATCTCCTTATTCACTGCATGATGTAAGCATTTCTATGCATTGGCTCTGGGTCCAACACAATTTCCAGTAGCATAAGAAGCAAAAGAAGTTACAAGAGCCCCTTCTGTAGGAAACATAAAAATAAATTTTGGCCAAAATACAAATCTCATTCTATTGGAATTTAATTTAACTAGAAATAAACTAAGTCCTTCAGTCACCCGTTGATTTGACACTGGGTCAAGTGATGATATGCCATGGGTCATAATACCTATCGAATACTTCTGGGTCATCTCCCAGAAGTGGCTTAAGTCTCCTCTTATGCTTGATTGAGAGCTGCCAAACCCACTGAGGATGGAATCTTATGGAACTTGAAAACTCCCTTTCCATGTAAATGTAGCTCTAGTATGTTTTAGAGAGGAATCTAGCACTTAATCACTAAGTGCAAGGTTTTTACCGAAAAATGTGTTCATATCTCAGCTTTGGAACCCAATCGGCATATATTCCTTGACTAAGAACAGTGTCAGGGCCAGGGATTTAGCTCAGTGGCACCACACCTGCCTGAGTTTGAGCTCTGGTACCCCCCCAACAAAAAGAAGAAGAAGAACTATGTCACATTCGTTGCATTTCTTGGGTACCTTAATCCTTGCAAACCAGGCCACTTTGAGGTAGAACTTCTTACATCTTCTCTATTATTTACTCTTCCAGTCTGAAGTAGATATTTCTGTTCTGACACTGGTTCTGATCTTGAACAAATGTGTGCCTTTAGCCACACCAGGGCAGAGGGGGCTCTCTCATAGGGATTATGTAAGACTTTGTAGTAGTGTTTAACCAAGTTCTAATTATTCTTTTTTTAATGGGTAAATTATCCTGAAAATAAACCACAAACTGGGTGAAGGTAAGACAAGCTGTGGAGTTAGTTTTACTGAAACATTTCATCCTAGATTTGGGTGACTATAATAAGTTTAGTCCTAGAGAAGAGAAAAACAGATCCATTTTCTCTGCTCTGTTGGCTAGGTCTGGTCAAGTAGATCATGATTCTGATGGAAAGGAGCACTTCAGGGCTTCATAAGAAAACTTGTAAAATCCCTAACTCCAGAGAGTGGTTGCTTCATCTTACTGCTTCCCCTTCAGGCTAAGAGCGGTTTCAGCAGGGTGCATTCGCTGGGCAGAGCACATACGGTCAAGGGAGAATACTGGAATGAAAGATAATCCTACGCTTTCTCCTGAGTGATGTTTAATTTCCAACCACCAATTTTGTTATCCATGAAATAGGGGTCATTGTACCTATCGAACAGAGTCGTTGTAAGAGCACATGAGATTCAGATGGGTGAAAGTGCTTTATCAACGTTACAGCTGTGCTAGCACTATACAGAGTTTTGAAATTTTGTTTTGATGTTTCCTTTGCCTGACCAGCCAAAATGACCACATTCCATTTCTGAAGCATGGCTAGACCTCGGTGGTGGTGGTAGGACAGTAGCAATAAGAAGGAAGACAAAAGGCCGAATGTGGTGGGGTGGGTGCGCGTCTGTGCCCCTCAGGAGGCTTCTAAAGCCATCCAGTATTCAAATGGGAAGGAGCATAGATCGGATGGGAAACCTACCTCGGTGTCAGAGAATCCATGGTAATTTTACTGCCTGAAAAGCTGTCCATCCCAAGTTCATGTTGTTACTTTAAAAAAAAACAAAGGCTATAAGCCAGGTGTGGTGGTACACACCTGTAATCCCAGCTCTTGGGAGGCTGAGGCAGGAGGATTTTTGTGAGTTTGAGGCCAGTTTGGGCTACATAGAAAGACCCTGTCGCAAAAACCCATTAAGAACAAAAAAGACTCATTTGTAGAGTGGATGCTGTGATAATACCATCTTTTTTGCTTGTTTGGGATCAAACCAGGAGCCATGGCCTTGTAAGTGCAGTTAAGAAGTATACTTGAAAACTTCTGATAGAATGTCTTCACCACCAAAACGTGTGAACTGATGGATATGTTAACTTGATTATTTTTCCCATAAAATATATATATATATATATATAAATAGTACTGGGGATTGAACTCAGGACCTCTCACAGGCAGGCACAGTGCCACTGAGCTACATCCATGACCGTTAAATACCAATTTTTTTCATTGCTAATATTTTCAAAGACTTAGAAATTTTACTCACATTTGTGAAATCAGTTAAGATGTCTTAAATTAGATCTTAAGAACTAAAGGTAGCTTTATCTTAAATGACGCCGTGCATCCCAATCTGGAAATAATGCTGATCTGGAAGACACGCATGCCCCTTTCCAGTTCCACTCCAAGTGACGCTTAAGGCTAAATTCTGCCTCTTTAAAAAAAAAAGGCAGAGATGTGTATGAGCTCAGGAAGGGTGGAGAAAGGAAACTGAGAGTGACTCACTGGGATATTTAAAAGGATTAAATTTCCACCCCCACAAACCTGATGCTGGGAACTCCCACTCTGGAAGATGAAGCAGATCTTGACATAAAAGCAGTCTAGAGTGTCCCAACCCAGAAAAGAAGCTAAATTACTGTTAGCTTCTAGATTGCACAGTTTAAAATGTAAGAATATGCATGTTTATGTTCCTGAAGCATTAGTAACAACGCCTAAGATACTTAACCAACCTACATGCCCATCAGTGGATGACTGGTTAAAGAAAATGTATATATACCCAATGGAATATTATTTGGCCATAAAGAAGGATGCAATCCTATTGTTTATAGCAAAATGGTACTTGAAGACATTATGTTAAGTGACATGTGCCGGTTAGAGACAAGTATCACATGTTCTCTGTCATATATGGAAACTAAAATAACTAGGACTGGGGCCAGGGATTTAGCTCAGTGATTTTGGTGCCTGTCTTGAAAGTGCAAGGACCCAAGTTCGATCCCTGGTACCAAAAAAAAAAAAAAAAAAAAAAAAAATAGGACTGAATGTAGAATAGTCATTACTAGAGTTTGGGAAAGGTAGAAGGGGACAGTGGATAAAGGGAGGCTAGATTTGATTACTACATGCTGTATGCATGAGTTGATATATCACATGAAACTATAATATATACTATTTGTATTAATCAAAAATAAAATAAAATATTAAATAAATAAAATGTAAGCACCCAGTATACTCAGAGTCCTACAAATGAACATATCGGGCTGGAAATGGCCACACAGAGCTATAAAACCAGCTATTGGGTAGGCTGAGGCAGGATGATTGAAAGTTCCCATGGCCAACTTAGTGAGACTCTATCTTAAAATAAAATTTTGTAAAGGGCTGAGGATGAGCTCAGTGGTAGAGTATTTGCCTAGCACATGCAAGATCCTGGGTTCAATCCCAGTAGCTCAAAGCAAAAACAAAAGCATATTGGGCTGGGAATGTAGCTCAGTGGTACAGTGTTTACCTAGCATGCATGAAGCCTGGGTCCTGATCCCCACTACTGGAGAAAAAAGTGCACATATTGTTTCAATTTTATAACTTTATACTTAGGTAGTTAAGCATGTGTGCAAAAACAGAGCTACTAGACAGATCATACAAGCTGTAATCATATCGACACAGTAAAAGCAACCTAAATGTCTAACATGAGAGCTTAATTAAATAAATGCAACCATATAATGATATACTACTTGGATTTAAAATAATTTTATAGATAAATATTAATGTGCTAAAATGTCTAAAATACATTCTATTTTGATAAAGTGAATAAATGTATAAATGTGTGTGCTTGTAAAAATCTCTTAAAGGGCTTCTGGTTTGAGATAGGTAGGTTGGATTCCTGCTTTTAATCTTCTCTTACTCTCCAAGTCTTTCAAAAATGATTAAAAACACACATACACAATCACAAAAGAGCATAGTTTATAAAAACGCGAGAAGAAATTCCCCAACTTTATCCCCAACCTATCTCTGGGTTTTGCCTCCATCTCAAAGTGGCAAGAATGCGGAAGCAAAAGACAAGAGAATGAGAAAGGAGATTTCTACTTTTTATTTTATGCTTTGCGTACTAATAGCGCCTTCTCAGAGGAGGGTATGTCCTGTGATCCCTAGTGGACCCCACGACCTTAGCTAGCACCAAACATTACATGGAGTGCCATGTTTATTTGTATACATACATTCACAAAATTAATGCCTTTTCTATCTTAACTATTTATGATAGCTTCATTTATAAATTAGGCACAGTGAGAGTTTAAAGGATTATTTTATAGAATAATTGTAACAATATACTATAATAAAAATTACCTAAAATTTACGAGTTATTTATTTCTGGAATTCTTCATTTAATATTTTTGGACCTCTATTGACCATGGGTAACTGAAACCTTAGACAGTGGAACCCCAGATAAGGGAAGACTACAGTCTTGAATGTTTGTACTAGTGTTTTGAATTCTTGTAACTTTAACGTTTTTTTTTTTTTATTTTTTGGTATTGGGGATTGAACTCCGGCCCTTGTGCTTGTGATGCAGGCTCCGGAAACACTAGCTAAATCCCCAGCCCCTTGTAACTTTAAGTGATTGACAGCTAGATACAAAAATAGTAATACAGGAGCATTACACCATTTTGCATTTAGCTTAACTAGGATTCATCTCAACTTGAGAAAAGTGGAGGGCCAGTGAGAAAGAATAAAAGAAAGAAAGAGTCAAAACGAGGAAGAGGGGGAAGAAGAGAAGACTTTAAATGATGTGGTGATTTCTGCCTGACCTTCCTTTCAATTCACATGAATTTAATCCAAAGTAAATTCGAAAGAGATGTAAATTCAATGTATTTCTGATCTGATGTGCTTTTCATATTTTAATATCTGGTCATGCTGGATATGATTTTAATGTTACTAGAAATTTTTATTTTTGTTTGTTAACATTTAAATAATGTGGCTTAGTATAATACTTCCTTTCTCAGATTACCAAATCTATTCTAACACTTAGGAATCTGAGGTATTGCAAAGACAATTGCTTTTATTTTTTTATTTTTTTCAGTACTGGGGATTGAAACCAGGATCCTTACATTGAGCTATACTGTCAGCCTTTGCGGAGCTACTGAATTGTCCAGGCTGGGCTCAAGCTTTTGATCCTTCTCCTCAGCTTCTCAGAGCGCTGGGATTACGGCTGCACCCCCTCAGGCCCAGCTTCAAAGGTAACTCTTATTCCTGGCTTCATTTCCAGCTCCCAAGAGGATGGAAAGCTAGTACAGAAATTAGCAATCCTGTGTGGAATTAGAGTGTTTAAAAACTTCCTTCTCGTCACATTTTCTATTTGGACTTGGTCCCTTGCGCTTGTGAGGCAGGCAGTGGAACCACTGAGCTAAATCCCCGGCCCTGAAAGTGTTGCTTTTATAATAAGAAAACTATAGACAAGTTGAGTTTGCCTTATCTAAAATGATTGAGACCAGAATTTTTCAGACCTTGGGCTATTTGCCTAGACTTGACCAATTAAGCATTCCTAATCCAAAATCTGAGATGCAAAATTTGAATTTGAGGGCCAGGATTTAGGTCAGTGGTTCTGCCACCTACCTCACAAGCACAAGGTCCCGAGTTCGATCTCCAATACCAAAAAAAACAAAACAAAATTAAATTTGGCAACATTTCAGGTTTTAGATTTTTGGATTAGGCATGTTCAAACTGTACTGTCTTTAAAAAAAAAAAACAAACACATTGAAACAGTATCAGTGATATTCTTTCCCAAGACAACAAATCTCACGACTCAGCTCTACTCTTAACAACCATCTCATTTCCTACCGCTGCCCCAAATGGAGCACTTTTTAGTGCTCAGACAGCACAGCATCACAATTTTGTTGTTGTTGTTGTTTTGTTTTTGGTACCCGGGATCAAACTCGGAACCTTGTGCTTACGAGGTGGGCAGTGGAGCCACTGAGCTAAACCCCCGGCCCTACCATCAGTTTTGCACCAGCCACCCACCCCTGTACAAAGCTTGCACCATCCAAAGCTGTGTCAGACACTACCTGTAACAGCCCCTCAACTGGTTTATCTCTTTTTCTTTGTGTAAAGTGCTTCAGGAAATTATACAAAACTGAAATGTATCGTCATCGGTAAGAAATATTTTTCAGAATTGGAAATATACTTAGAAAATGCCCTGTGTGGAAGAATGTTAAACAGGTTACCACTTTACTGTATAAATTAAGAAGTCATCCAAGAAACTTCAGGCAGTATAGAAGTGGAATCCACACACTGATGATTAATCTGTACTTCTGCTTGCAAAATTGAGCAATTGGGGTTGGGCTGCCCCAAAGACAACTTTGCAATCCTGTAGGATTATGAAGTAACCAAAACTTTTGTATCGTTTTGAAGGTGAGCAGTAAGAAGCAGCTGAGCTTTCCCACCTTTAGGGTGGCTGATCCCTGAGGAAATCTGTCCGATGTGGTAACAACCTGGTTGTGGGATTAATGGTTCCAATAAGCAGAAGGTGAAAGGGCAAGACTGTACATGTTCTCTATGGAAGACGGAGACTTGGATCGGTGCATCATTACCAGCAAGGTACCCAGTGTTGATACCTTTAGTGTCAGACTCTTTCAATTTTATAGATTAGAAATGGAAACAATGCTGTTTATTCTGAAAATAAATGGGGAGGGGTCCCTATGGGCATTCAGTGCTAGCGTCCTATTGTATGAACAGGCTTTAAAACATTTATTAAGAAAAGAAAGGATAGGGCTGGGGATTTAGCTCAGTGGTTCTGCCGCCTGCCTCTCAAGTGCAAGAAAATGAGTTCTATCCCCAGTACTAAAAAAAAAAAAAGGATAAAACATCGATAGCATAGTTGTTGGTCCTTTTTATTGTGGAAATGGCAAGCAGTTGGGAACATCTTCACGTTCTCCTTTACCATTTTGCAATTTGTTTGTTAATACCTTGGCAATAGGAACAGCATTTTTTCAGGTGTGAAATCCATCTCTAAGAAAACACACACTTAGAAGAAACCAACAGCAATAACCCTGCCTCGTTAGAGTGAGTCCATTGACAATGTTGGCAGGGATCAGCCTTAATCCTTTCTCAGGGTCCTGCAGCACAGTACACAAGAGAGTACCTACTAGGCTTTCTCGGTGAATCCCACGCTGCCTGGCCATCCACAAAAGACCACAGCCACCTCCTCAGTGATTTCTGAGGCAACCTGTTGAACAGAATTCAGGCAGTGTCAAACAGCACTAGTCCAGATGGACGTTCTGAAGAAATCCTTCTGGCAATGCAAGTCTCCCTTCTCAGATTGACTGAGATGCCTGACGATACCCCAACCTGGGCCTCTTTGTTCATCACTTCCAAGATCTCAGACTAGCTGCTAAGCTACCGCAGCAGCCTCCTTCACTGATGTCATTCACGCCCACGAATCCAACACAACTTCTCTCTGATATTCCGTCTATTGTACCACTTTACATAAACTCTCGGGCACACTGAAATCTCCTCGCAGCTTGAGTTGTGCTTAACAATTCCAGTATCCCCTCCTCCTGACTAGCCCCATGCTCCACCCCCAATAAGCCTGCTGACCAGGGCCTGTCCTAAAGGTCCCAAGAAAGCTATGCCATTAACATAAAGCAGACACACGCATGTCTTTCCTCAGTGTGTGTCACCTCTGTATCCAGGTGCTGTGTATTAGCCAGGTAAGCTTGTGGCACCATCTCTTGAGCTGATAAGTTCACAGGCCTGGCTCTTTTGGATATGGCCTTGATTTGTCATGTATCTAGGTACTCTTTATTTAATTTGACAGGTTTATACAATTTTTTTTTTTTTTTTTGTACTGGGGATCAAACTCCGGACCTTGCTCTTGCAAGGCAGGTGGTGGTACCACTGAGCTAAATCTCTGGCCCTATAAATATTTTATAATAATATTTTTCCTCACTTCTTGGGAGGCAAAGTCAGGGCGATCACTGCAGATTGGAGGCCATCCTGAATTACACAGTGAGACCCTGTCTAAAACATAAAAGCAATGTACAAGTGTATCTCACGTGAACAAGAATCCACTGGTTGAAAAAACACTCTGGATAGTCAGTATGTAAACAGACTCACTGCCTGAGTGACACTGGGGTAAGCTGTGAAGTGGCTAATAATTCAAACAAGAAACCTAGAAACTAGTTGAAGGGCTGAATCAGTGTGGATATGAAAAAGAGGTTGGGTATCAGAGACAAGGTGATCTCCTAGGAGAAGAAATCTAGAAGGAGAAATCTCCAACTGTACCCTGCCCTATCACTAACCTAAAAGGAAGGGCTAAGGGAGAAAAATGCAGGAAAAACTCAATAATAAAACTCCCAGTGGAAATAAAAAAGTACTTCCAATTCAGGTGATATCCTGGATTACTGAGAGAGAAAATGGCTTCAAAACTGTTCCATGTCCCTGTAGCCCTCAATACTGAAAGTTTCAGCTGAACGGTTGGGAAGGACCCAAGAGGAGAAGACAGGTCATTCTGAGAGTTTAGACCTATAGATGGTAATTTTTTATTAGCACCTTTACTTATTAGTTTGTGCTCTATAATTATGCTGCACGGCTAATGGTTGTTCTTTCTGATAAGTTTAGTGGTCAAAACTCTGGTGGTTATCTCTTTGCACCGATAGTTACCAAGTCATTTTGCCTCAGCATTTGCACTCAAAGAAGGGCAAACTGTTACTTTATAAAATGGATTAACTGGGGCCAGGGCACAGCCTGAAAGGTACTGTTCTAGACCACACTGAGTAAATCCCAGCAGGGCACATCCTGCTCTACATAATAAATGTCTAACCCTCCACCACATCCTATCCTAGTATCTTCTTCCTTAGATAACTGCCCACACGTAGAAAGCCAAAGTATAACCTCTGCTGGCCTGTACCACTCTTTCTGGCCTTTGGTCAAATATGATAGCACTTTGATATGTCTCTTAGTCAGCATTTCATAATAAAGAGGAAGTATGGGTATATTTTCTGCTCCTCCTGCCTCTTAATTCCTTTTTTCTCTCCTTCCAAGAGAGGATTTACGAGGGAGTCACTAAACTGATCTGGAGAGGGCTAATTAGATCTGCGCAGGTATGGACTCAGAAGAGAGGAACTGGAACCCTAACCCACCAGTTCGACTGTGATGTCCAATTTTAAATGTTAAGCATCTGAAACAGGGACAGGTATAAAAATATCAGCCTTTGTCTTCTGAGAGTGAGATTAAACAAGGTAATGGGTACAAAAGCACTCTGCCAATTGCAAGCTACGTATTTAAAACAAAAAGTCATGTTAATAACATGACTTAGTCATGGCAGTGATTCTTTTCAAAGGGGTACAGTAGCCCAAAATTTGAGTAAATGGAAAAGTCAGTAAGCTCCTAGCCCTGATTTCTACTCCTCCAGCACCGCCACACCATGGCCCCAAGGCTTACTGCCTTTTGACAGATCCAAATCTCCCACTGCTACTTCCTCACCTGGGTGTCCCAGTGCTATCAATGGGGGCTTTTCAATTAGTGTTGACCTCATTAACTAATGGTAGAAATTCACAGCAAGGCATGGATGATGGTTAATTCTTTTAGAATATATTTACATTTCAAAAGAATGTGTTAGTCAAAGAATTTTATATTGATGCAATGAGGTGTAGAGAGAGAAATGGATTTTTTATTTTAGGGTTTTTTCCCCCTATTTTAAATGAACGCTTGTCAAACGAGTCAGTAGGAATGTGTCACTATTTTCACACACAAAAAAAAAAATTACAAAAATGTTCATAGGTGCATTATTCAGAATGGCCCAAGCCAGAATCTGAATGTCATCAACAATTGACTGGATTAAGTATGTGTTCTCTTCACATGACCACGTAGCAGCGAAGATAAAGGAACTAATCTTTGGCCACATGGATGAATCTCACTGACATGATGACGATCCAGGAAGCCACAGGAGAACACATCACATGATTCCATTTGTATAAAGTTCAAAGTCAGACAAAATGAATCGAGGGTGCCGAAAGTCAGGGCAGTACCGGCCAATGGAAGCATGCAGTAGTGTAGGAAGGAGGCGCACAGGCAGCTCTGGGAACCAGTAATGTTCTGTTCTTGGTTATCTGGCTGTGCTGATCATGAAAAAACTTTGAGCTTTTAACCTATATACTTTTCTGCATGTATATTATAGTTTAAAAGTTTACTGAAATTAGTGACACACCTTCATCATAGATAATAAATATTTCCTAGAATTTAGAAAATATATAGTGTTAAAGAATTATTTTCAAAATAAGGCAAGATTATAACTACATATGAATATAAAATGAATACATAGGAAAGATTTTATTTACCACATTAATAAATGAGGTAAACAATAGGATGTGAAAGCTGGTTCAGAGGAGGATTTGATTTATTGAAATTTATATTATCTATCATACAAAATTCATTTGCATGAACAGGAATAATTTTCATAAATATGGACATGAAACATTTGCATTATTATCAATTTTGTACATATTAATCTTTTTCTGTACAAAGTTGTAACATAGTCTAATCAAAGACTACTTCTAGTCAAAGACAATTAAAACAGGAAATCAACAAAGTGGATATTAGGATATCCACTAAATTTCAGATGTTTTTGTTTTGTGGTGCTGGGGATCACTACTACAGAGTTACATCTCCAGTCCTTCATTTTATAATTTTTTTTACAATAGAGTAAAATAAAAGCAACTTATAATGGTTTTAGTCAGGGACAACTGATATGAAAACAATTTTGTACCACATTTTTTTAATATCATGTAAGAATCATCTTGTAGCTGT
Source organism: Fukomys damarensis (assembly GCF_012274545.1). Taxonomy (NCBI): domain Eukaryota; kingdom Metazoa; phylum Chordata; class Mammalia; order Rodentia; family Bathyergidae; genus Fukomys; species Fukomys damarensis. Next base: position 19,054,103 of record NW_022900938.1, read on the forward strand.
AACAAAGCTTGCCTAGCTAAATTTTTTTAAATAAAACTTAATTGGTCAGGGATGTAGCTCGGTGGTGCTACACCTGAGCAAGGTCCTGAGTTCAATCCCTGCGACGAGAAAATAAATAAAAAGTAAAACTTAATTGTTTTTATGTTGAGAGCAGATTTTTTCTTTATTCCAGAGTGTCTCTGTTCACATTTATGGTTATTTCCTTAGCATAATTTCTTAGAAGTAAAAGCACTAGATCAAAGGATATGGTTATTTTATGACTTTGGATATATTTTGTTTAATATTATAAGAATACTTTGGAATGTATAGTTGGGTTGGAAGGAAAACTCTAGCCTACTTGCGTACTTCAGGAATTATTCCTGCTCATAAAACTTCCAAGAGTAGAATTATGGGCCTGGGATGTAGTTCAGTGGCAGTGTACCTACCTGCCTCACAAGCTCAAGGTCCTGAGTTCAATCCCCAGTAAAAAGTGAAATTAATGTTTACATACAGTCTGGCAACTATCCACCCTCATCCTCCACCTTTTCTCTTCCTTTGCTTTTGGACTTTGAGCAAAATTCTTGTCCTTGCTTAAGAAAAGTAATGTGTTGGCACAGCAAACCCACAATAATCTGAAGCTCAAACCAAATGCAAAAATCTCCTCATCCTGATGGCTTCAATTTGTATTAGATTATTAATGCCTTAACGAATTTTCCAGGTCTGAGGATTTACCTCAGTGGTGCAGTGCCTGCCTGCCAAGTGCAAGGTCCTGCGTTTGATTCCTGGTACTGAAAAAAAAAAAGAATTTTTCAGGACCCAACTCAAGACTCACTTCCTCCATGACACTTTTTGTGTTTACCTGTGCTTTCTAATCTGTTTTCCCAGTTTTGATATAAAATATACAATTAGCCACAACTATCTCACCATGACGCCTGACTTATTCAGGTAGTATTTTCAACAGTCTACTAAACAATATGGCACAGCAGTATAGAAGGCCTGGGGTAAGCGATGAGCAGAACAGTCTTGCTCCTGCAAGATATACCTGTCTTTGTACAATGAACACTATATATTTCAACATCAGGCTATTTGTTTTGTTTTATTGCTTGATATTTCCTAGTATGTAGGCCTCTTTCCAACTAGATAAGATGCTCCTTGAAGGCAGGAGCTCTGTCTTCTCTCCTCTGACATCCTCCAACAAGCTGAGCACTTCGTCGGCACTCAGTGCACAGCAATCAAATGAAAGTACTAGTCAGTACCTTGAGTCAGTGGTGGCGAAACTATGGCACACGCCACACGGCCCTCTGTTGGCACACAAGACAGGTCACCCCAGCATTGCCCCTGCAGCTGAGCATCAGATAAAAGTGCACAAATTCACACCAAATGCAAACTTTTGCCTTTCAAAAACGGCTGTTTGTATCTTGAAATCTCTGTCGTGTTTTTCTTTTAAGACAAAAAATGTTAATGTGTGAGTTGTTTTTTTCTAACCTAAAACCTCAGTATTCAGGTCTCTTTGCAGTGTTGGCACCTTGTGGTAAATACGTGGGTTTGGGTTGCAGTGTGGGCCCTCGTCCTCTGAAAGGTTCGCCATCGCAGGCCTAGACCATGCCTTCCTTTTAGCTCCTCAGTTACTTTTAAATCTCTATGAGAATAGATAACACACGATTGGAAAACTTAACTTACTATGCAAGGGACTATTTTACATTTTAAATCATTACCAACAGAGGGCATCGTTAATTTTTAAATTATATTTTAATTTATATAAATTAAAAGTAAAATTTAAAGTATTTATGTTCATTCAGTGGATGTTTATTAGGTTTTGTCTATGTGGAACCAGCTCGACTGGCCACTTCTAACAGAGTAAAATTAAATTTTTTGAAATGCTTTATCATACTTCCTTTTCCAGTAATGTCCTAAAGGACATTTATGTCCACTTTTAGATTAATCCCCCTTTTTAAAAATGATATCAAAACCTTGGATTATGACTTAAAACAATTTAAAATAATTTTCTGTGTGTCCATGTGTGTACCCACATGCGTGCGTGTGTACCAACCTGACCTAAAATTTTATTTCAAAGGGGGAAGAGGAATGCAATTTAAATAAAATGCAAATAAGAAAGATCTGGATTTTGGAGGGTCTATCAGCAGAATTTAATCAAAGGTGGCTTTCTAGTTACCACTTCTCACTGAAAGGAAATTTCTTTCCTTTGGGAAGATAACAGAAGTGCAATCTCGACATTACAGATATATTTCAGCAGTTTCTAAGCCCGCACAGTTCCATCTGGAGTAAATCAAAGGTCCCGTTCCTCAGCATCTGCTTCAGTTTCATTCTCTGGAAGGCCTGAGGTCACAACTGCAGCTGAAGGGGGAAGCGCGTGGGTGCCACTCACGAAGCCTCCACAGCCAACTCCTGTGAGAGCTCTCTCGGAGCAAGACCGGCCCTCTGCCTTTCTTAATAACACTGCCTTCTCCGTGGGCTGAGGACAGAAAAAGGACCAAAAAAAGGGCAGGGGAAAAGCGAGGGAGGGAGAGTGACGGGGAGACGGAATTGCAGCGTTCACATCAAACACTACCTAGTTGTCCCTGGCTTACTCACTTAATGATGAGGAAAGGGGACCTTTGACCAAATTCGTGCCTCTTTTCAGGACTTCTCTAAAATCTAATGAACAGCATAAGGGTTTTGGGGAGAGACAAGATGGAGCATTCTCTGGGTTTCACCCTCCAGAAGCTTCCAGTCTGGTAAACACAACAGTGTCATGAGCACTAGTGATTAGTGTGAGCTCTGCAGGCAGACCTCATTTGAACCCACTTACGCTCCCCTGGGTAAGTTACTTAAGCTCTCCATGCCTCAATTTGCTAATTTGCAAAACGGGAATCTAGTATAACTCACAAATCACTGAGAGGATTAAATATAACACACAAAGATTCTAACAAAGGGGTTTGGGATGTAACTCAGGGATAGAGTAGAGCACTTGCCTAGGACGCTGAGGCCCTTGGTCCGAACCCCAGGAATGGGGCAGTGTTAATAAAGGGGGCCTATTGTTACTAATACAAATAACTTTAATACATAGAGCACAGTTTATGTTCATAAGAGAGTGTAGATAAAAAGCAATGGGAACACAGAAGTCGGAGCTGTGAATTCTGGTTAGAGGGGTAGAACAGAGCAACCCTTTATGTCTTTACGAAAGTGGGGTTGGAACTGAGCTTTGAAGAATAATTAGGATTTAGAAGTGTAAAGATGGGGAGAGGCTCCAGGAAGACAGACTATAAAAAACGGTGGTGAGAGAAGAGGTGAGAAGGTGTGCAGTGCTTGTTACAGAAATAGTAGTTCAGGTCAACTGCTGCGAAGGGCGCAGGAAGGGCCATGATGGCGAAAAATTTAGTGGTGAAGATAGATGAGGAGCCAGGTGTGGTGCTGCGTGGCTGAAATTCCAGCTACTTCAGAGACAGGAGGGTCACAAGTTGGAGGCCAACCTGGTCATCCTAGCAAGACTCTGTCTCAAAAAAAAAAAATTTTAAAGGCTAGGGATGTTGTTCAGTGGTAAAGCACTTGCCTAGCCTGCATAAGGCCTGGGTTCAATTGCCCAGTACTAAGGGAGAGAGAGAGGAGGTTTTTGGGCAAGGAAGTGGCATGTGACAGCCATACTCTCGGAATTGTGTTGGCAACCTTGTGTTACATACCTTAGGAGGAAGGGGTGTCACAGCTGTGACCACCGTTTTGCTGAGTTCCCACCTGGTACCCAGCCCTGTACTAACTTCTTTTGGGGTGAGAGTAATAAAAGCAAAGGTAGTGCTGAGAACTGAGCTAGAGAAAAGATGTGAGACATTGGAGTCATTAGATATGACTGAACTTGACATGCGTCGCAGTAGAAGACAAGACAAAGGGAAGAATTTCTGTCCTGGGCAGATAGGAAGACAAAAGTAAGGCCCTCGCAAGTCTCTGAGGAGAACTTGAATTCATTTGTTAACATTTGAACTTGAAAAGCAGCGAGGCAATTGAGCGGAGACGTCCAGGAGGCAGCTAGAAATGAGGACCCGGAGAGAAAACCTCAGGGCTAGAAATATGTTCAGATGCCCTGCAAGAAGATAATGCCAGCAGATGGCAAAGTAGGAGTTTGGGCGAAGTGACTGAGGAGCAGAGAAAAGACAAAAAGATGACCAGTGGTGACCTTGGGGTCCACCCATGGGGAAAGGCAGAAGGAAGTGGAGCCAGAGGGGAAACTGTTCATGAGAAGGAAGACTCAGGAGAGCAGCAAATGGAGGGGAAAGAGACAACCTCAAATACGACAGAGGAGAGGACAGGATGAGCAAAAAATTATGAGATTTAACAACTGAAGGGCCATTGATGATCATGCAAAGGGCTATTTTAATGAACTAAAGAAACAAGATGCTGAGGCAGAATAAGATGGAAAGTGCAATAAAGAGTCCAGCAGACCTGGGTTCCACCCCTTTTTCCTGTGTACTAAGCGCCGTCCTTCCACTCTTCTGCAAAACAAAAATTTCCTATGATCCTCTACTATTTTTAGAGGTTCAAAATACATTTTAAGTGAAGTACAGCAATTAGGCAAAGTTTTGATTTCAAACCAGCCGAGAGTCTGTGTGATACCTAGTTCGATGTGATGAATATTGCTCAGGCTTAGCAAAGGGTAAGTTGCAGTTGGAGACAGTGACATCGCAACAAAACCAATTCATCTCAGTTCACTATTACGTGGACAGCCTGAGGCCAGGGGCAGAAAAGCTACATGGTGCGTCACATGGAGAGCTGGATTGGCAAGACTGTGTGCAGGGGTCCCGGTGACGGAACCCAGGATCCTGGTCAAAGCCCTGATCAAGTCTCTGCTGCCGTGTGGATATGATTTGTCCCCCAAGGGTTCTGGCACTGGAAGCGCGGCCTCTGCGTGTAGGTGGTGAGATGGTCGACTTTAAGGGTGGAGCTTACTAGTGGGTCCTTACTGGCTCTCCTTGCTCTCTAGCATCTTTCCTGGACAAGGGATTTTCCCTTCTTCAGAGCTGCCATTGTGACAGCATCTGCCAGGAGGGGATGCAAACAAGGGGCCCGTCTTACTTACTTTTCTTATTGCTGAGACAAAATACCTGACACTCACCGTTAAAGGAGGAAAAGTTTACTTTGGCTCACAGTTTGTAGAGCTTTCACAGTTCACAGTTCACAGTTGGCTGGCTCCAAGGCAGGGTGGCATGGCAGAGGGGCATCAAAAAGGAGAAACAGTTATGGCAGAGAGGAAGCAGTAAAGTAGCAAACAGTAAGCGGCAAGTGAGGATGGCAGCCCTCTTTCAGTCCTTTATAATCTGTTCAGGCTCCCTGCCCTTAGGGTGGGTAGCATTCACACCGAGGGTGGGGCACCCTTAATCCTAGCATTGCACTGAGAATCAGTCCCAGAATCACACCCTTAATTCCAGCACAACGCTGGATCCAGCCACCTCTGAAAAGCCCCACCTATGACCACATAGGTGGACACCTAGATACAAGCTATAACAGGGCCCCTGACAGAATCGGCACCATACTCTTTGGACTTCCAGCCCCCAAAATTGTGAGCTATATAAACTTCTCTTTATGAGTGTCCAGCCTCAGGTATTTCATTATAGACATAGAAAATAAAGTGATGCAGCTTCTTTCTGGAGTCCAGCCTCAGAAGTTCTGCCCAGCCTTGTATTAGCTTTCTGGCTGCCATAACAAAGTAATTTGTAGTCTCACAGTGGAGGTTAGAAGTCCAATATGAAGGTATCAGCAGGGCTGACTTTTTTGAGGTCTCTGAGGAAAAATCTGTTCCATGCCTCTTTCTTAGCATCTGGTGCTGGCTGGCAATTGTTGGTGTTCCTTGGTTTGTTGAGCAATTCCAATCTCTGTCTCCATCTTCACACAACGTTCTCCCAAGGCTCTGTGTCTTCATACAGCCTTCTACTTATAGGGACATGAGTCATGTTGGGCCCACGCCACTCTGGTAAGATCTCATCTGAAATAATTACACTATTTCCCAATAAGGTCACATTCTAAGATCCTGGGGATTGCAACTGAACCTAGAGTATTGATTTGGTACAATTCAACCTGTACTAGTCCTGACGGCAGAAGAGAGAGTGGAATGAAGTAGGGGGAGAGGAAGAGGACTGGGGGCTGGTCAGAGTGGGGATGCGGTGCAGGGTGCCACTATGGCTTCATGCCGATTAATCGTGCCTCTACCTTAAGACCATGCTTTTTAACCTTCAGGAGTTGACCCTGCTATGTGAGATAGGTGTTTTACTAATGGTCTGTGTGGACAGACCCCATCCTCTGCAGAGGCTTTGGGTGCTAATCTGGTCAGAAATGAGAGGCCAAGGGACTTATATTTTATGGGAAGCTCATCATGTTTATATGGTTTGTCACTATTTGGGGTGACGTAGAATTTGGGGATCTCATGAAGTTAGGGACACCAGTCCTCTGACCTTTGTCCCAAAAGCCCAACCCCCCATCCCTTCAAGCTTTGTGGAAGGGTCAGCTATCTCAGCACTCTTTGAATCTAAGCATGCAATAAATTTTGTGTGTTCTTTTTCCTAGGGGGAAAAAAAACCAAATCCTAGACTATACACTAGATATTTTTTTTCAGTGCTGAGGATTAAACCCAAGGCTTTTCACATGTCAGGAAATCACTCAATCAGTGAGCTGCATCCTAAACTCACTCATTAGCTTTTTATACATTAGCAAGCATCTCTGTCCTTTCCCTCATCGCCTGTAAAATGGGGGTAATGTTAGTACCTCCCTCCTGGGATTGTTGTGAGAATTCTACAAGTCTGAACAGCATGGCATGCCGAGGGCAGCACCTGGCACATAGTAAATACTAGGCCAGAGGGTCATTGTGAGGATCAAGTGAAATAACACATACGAAAGGCTGCACACAGTGCCTGGCCCACAGTGCTCAGTAGAGGTTAGTTTGCTGGCTGCTGTCATGTTATCGCTGTCATTACCATCACCGCTTTACATGACGAACCCCACTCTTTTAGTCACTCATGGAAGGAGAACTAGAGATAGTTTGGTACAGTGGAAAGGCAATGCGTTCCCCTATTCGAATCCTGTTTCCATCGTTTCTTTTTGTGTGATCTTAGGCAAGCCATTAAACTTCTTTCCGCTTTATTTTCCCCAGGTAAGTCTCCTAGCCCCGTGATCAGCATTAACATCGTCAGCACTGAATCTCACTCTTGCACATCACCCCTTTGGAGGCTGGGGTGTTGGACCCTACATCTGCTGTGTGTTAGTTATTACGACAGGACCCAAAGGAAGAGCAAGGGGCTGGAGGCCCAGGGAAGTTGCCCCGGTCCTGGTGGAACGCCAGACCCCTCTGGGCATCGCATATCCTGTATCTTCCCATCAGGGCAGCCTGTCTGTGCAGCCCCAGTGTGGGGTCTTTGGGAGCCATCAAGGCTGGGTGGGAGCAGAGGCCCTGACTGGACAAGATGGGAGAGCTTGGTCACTCACTGTCTTCATCACTTTCCTCATCTCTGGAACTCTGTCAATCCCCAGCACCGACAAATCAAAGGAAGAGAGGTTTATTTTGGCTCACATTTCAGAAGAAGCAGCCCAATTTCACAGGCTCAGAATAGAAACTGCAGAGCGGAAGGGCCTGCATGAAAGAAAGCTGCTCACATTATGGCAGCCAGGAGGAGAGAGAAGGACAGGGAGAGACTCCTGGGCCCCCCCACATCACACTTAGATACAGCACCCCCATGATTCAATCACCTTTTAAAAGTCCCGTCTTTGAGCATACGAGGCATTGGGGAAACATCTAGGGCTAAACATAACACCATTGCCTTGGGATTATGGCAGTTTGGGTCAAAACGAAAACTGGATGTAATCTTTGATCTAAACATTTCACCTTAGTGAATGTATCTGATAAATTTGTTTGACTTGCTGCTTGAATGATTTCTATAATGGCAAAAGAAAATATGTAAACATCCATCTATAAGAGACTAAATAATTTGAGCTATATTGTTTCAATGAGATGAGACATGGAAGAGAATAATGCGGATCTACTGGCATTCATGTAAAACTGCTCAAAATATATTCCTGTGTGTGTGTGTGTGTGTGTGTGTGTGTGTGTGTGTGTGCAGTAGTGCTGGGATTGAACCCAGAGCCTCACACATGCTGTGTAAGTGCTCTACCACTAAGCTATACCCTGGCCCAGGACATGTTCGTACATTTGAACAAAATAAACCCCCCAAAAAACAGATACACTGGTAAACTGTATGCATGCTTGTAGAAAGCTGCTGGGGGCATAGCTCTCAGGGATAGAGCCCTTGCCTAGCATACATGAGAGCCGTGTTCCATCCCTAATCACTTCCCAAAGTGATATTCCCCAAAATATTTGTAAAATAGTTGAAGTAGTGTATGTAGCATGCCATCATTAGCACTTTTTAAAAAGAGATGAACAGACACACCTGCAGTTGTTTTCTACAACAAATATCCCTAGCCTTATTATAGTCATGAAACGAGAACTAGCGGTCATCTCTGACGAGTGGAACTGGAGGACTGGAGTCATGCAGGGGAAGCAAAATTACATCAAACCCTTTGGTACAATTGCATATTTAGATCAGAAATATGCAAATATTGTATTTATATTTATTTTTAAAAATAAATTGTGTATATTTGAGATTAACTGCACAATGTTATGAGATAAAGGATAAAATGGTCCTCTGGTGATGCAGATTCCATCTGTCCTCTCACATAGTTACTTGTTTTATGGATGCGATGCTGGGCTCAGGATATGGCTCAGTGGTAAAGCATTTTCCTATTTACATATTCAAGCCCCTGGGTTTAATCCTGAGGGCTGGGGAAAAAAAAAAGATAGCTAGCAGTGGACTGTTTTGCACCCAGTCTCTAGTACTAAAAAGTCTGAGAATGTTGGTCCCAGGCCAGTGGCTTCACCCAGCAAACATTTTTAGATGCCTGAGTCTCACCCCAAAGATTCTAACTGAGCTTGTTTGGAATGGGCCCAGCCTAGACTTTCTGAAGCAGCCCCTTTATTTGGGAATGACTAACGGCACACTTACAGCGTAAAGTCAAGACGGAGAAACTAGCACACGTGAGCACAGCACAATTCCCAATGTGAAGTTCTGCCCTTTCCCAACCCCAGCATGTGCCCAGTGGGCAGAGCTGAGCAGTGCCCTTGGGCTGAGCAGGGATGGACCTTAGTTTGAGCACTTTACTAATGTTACCTGCATTAAGCCCATAAATTTAGTCTTTGGTGAGTTTTGAGGAGAGGTAGGAGGCAAAATATCAAATTGCCCACAAAATAATTTAACAGGGAAGTGAGATCTGTAAATGGCATAATAAAAGCATTTTTTCCTGGATTTATGTATTTTATACTGAAGGTCATGTCATCTCATGTAGCACATCTCCAGCATTAATAGAGGCTCGATCAACATTTTCTAATAGATGAATCCACTAATCAATCAGCCAATGTATATCTCTGAGGGAGAAGTTAATTCTGCGGTCAGCATCCGCTACCCGACTTACCACCAAGTGCATTCTTGGAGTGGCGCATGGAGAATGCTGAGCCTTTGACAATACGTGTTCCAGGATCGGGTGTTAGAGCTGAAAGCCACCCAAGGGCGATTCTAAACACAGGTGGAAGCAGGAAGGAGAAAGTGAGTGTGCTGGACATTAGACTTACTGACCAAATATTCCCAAGGTTTCACCTCAGGTTATCAAAGGATAGCATTTCCCTACTATTGAAGGTTTCTCTGGCCACATGACTTCTTTGGGTCACTGAACTGAGAAAATTACTGTGGTTTACTTCTACACAAAAAGCTATAAAAGCCACGTGGGGTGTATCCAACTTTTCTACTAAGTGACACCACCCAGGCTAACCTGAGATCACAGTATAGGATTTTCAGGGCTAAAACTGAGATAGAGACAGACTTGACATTTAGTCACCCCTATCCGGGCAGTTAGCAACACTTTAGATGTCCATCACTCCATCAACTTGGGTCCAGGGTAAGGGTAACAGGAACCTGAGCTCAGAAGCTCTTAATACATTACCTGTGGACATACTGCTGCTAAGGACCAGGGATGAATTCTGGGCCACATCTGTTTGACTTTAAAGGTTTTTTTGTTGTTGTTGTTTTTGGTACTGGGGATCGAACTCGGGACCTTGTGCTTGCAAGGCAGGCGAAAGAACCACTGAGCTAAATCCCCAGCCCATTAAGTTCATTTTTTAATGTTCCATTCTACCTGGGAATTAGTAGACTTTATTATAGGCTGTTTGGTTGCACACTATTTTGGGCACAAATATCTTTTTGACTTTGTTTCAGTTTTGGAGAGTGATACACAAAGACAGTGAGAACAGCTGTCCTAAATTCAGTGTTTGTCCTGGGTGTTAGACAGTGGTGTGGCTGGAAGGCAGGGGGCGGGTTCGCCCCGGGCTGCACAATTTGTGGGCATCAGATTGAAGGGCCACCCTGAGTGGCAAGAAGTCCAGCTACTAACTGGTGTCAGGAGATATGCCAAGATGAAAAAATGCTATGATTTCTTCCCCCAAGAACATATAAAAGGGAGATAGAAATGTACATGGCTAACTATACTACAAGGCAGATCTAAGTATTATTAAAATATTTTATATACTTTTCTCTACTTTGCAAATTTATTACAATAAGCATGTTAGCTTTATGCTTTTAAAAGCCCTTATACAGCATTATAAAGCGACAATTATGAACAACTAAAGTATGGCTATCTTTAGTTTCCCAATTCTCATTGCAATGATGATTATGGAAAGTGTACCAATGCCTTCTTTTTCTGAGGGTCAATCTCTTTTATTTAAAATGATGTAACAATTGCACTTACCTGCCTTCCTTGGGGTGAGAGCCTTGAGATTTCATTCAGTTGTGCTGCCAGATTTCCCACTGCATTCATAGTTTCTCTTTCACTCTGGATCGCCAATAGCCCAAGTCTGCAAGTCCACTGAGCAAGATTCTGTGCCACAGATCAAAACCAGCCAACAATCCTTAGAAGAGCCTTTTTGTTAATAGAGAAATGAAGATCCCCTTCTAGAGATCCTTCCCACTGGTCTAAAGGCATTAGAATAAGCCTTATCTAGTGAGAAGTGGTGACCAGACTTGTAGCGCAGGTAATTCCAAGCTCAAGGTCTCAAAGATAACAGGGCTCTGTTGCCAGCTCTGGCCAAAGGCGGTGTATGTAATTCCTGGGGAAAGCACTGCTGTCCTGCTGCCTGCTGTTGGGCAACCTCCAGGGCTGCGGTGAGGTTTCAGGCTCTAAGAACAGCCACTGGTGCAGCTGCTTTGGTGGCTTCAGCAGACCAGCAATCAGCAAACGTGTGCATGTGTGAACCATTTGGAGAATGCACACAGCAATAAGCAAGCAGGCAAAACCTAGTGCTTCAAGATGTTTTGTAACAGCTGTGCTCCCTACAGAGCAGCTTTTTCTCTTCTCCCTAACCCAGAGCATCCCCTAGGCCTCCCTGTTAGAATGATGAGCGCCCATGGAGAATTTGAGATCACAAGGGACTGCTGCAGTGAATCTCACAAGGAAAACCTCAGCCTCTGAGACAGAGGAGCACAGAGGGCCCACGTGCCTGTGAACTGCAGTTGAGTGGTTTCCCCCAGCTTCCTAGGCAAATCTGTTCCACTCAGCAATCCAGACAGGTTTGAGCACTGTGACTTGTGCTTGTGACACCTTTGTCCAAGAACAGCATAAAGTGAACTTTTATATTCTTCACATTATATTAGTTTCTTTTTTCTTTTTTGGTACTGGGGATCAAACTCGGGACCTTGTGCTTGCCAGGTAGGTGCAGTGCTGCTGAGTTACATCCTGGGCCTCATTCTTCACATTATAGAAGGAAAGATATTG
>NW_022900938.1:19066033-19073201 GCF_012274545.1 Fukomys damarensis
TTATAGAAGGAAAGATATTGACCGAGCCACTACTTCATATTTCAAGACATCTCTCTGTATATATGTATACATATGTAATATATATATTGTTATAATAATATATTATCATTTATTATTAGTGTAGGATGGGCTAGATAGGCTACATCAACGCATAGCTCCCAAATATTACTGACTTAATGGGACGAAAGTCTATTCTGTGCATCACAATCTACTCTAGATGGGGGCTGTCCTGACAACTCCTTCAAGTAGAAACCAGAAGATTCAGGTTCCTTTAAATGCTGTCATCTTCAGCACTGGGCCTCAACTATTGCCAGAGAGGAAGAAGAGAGGAGAGGATTTGTGGCTCGGTTTGCAAGCACCATCCAATATGCCAGCCATATTCCATTAGACAGAACCCAAGCACACAGTCCATCCTCACTGCAAAGGAGGCTGGGAAATGTCCCGTTTGGTGTACCAGCAAAAAGAGATGAAATCTATGAGTATGTACTCAGCCTTTGGTACAGGTTGTATTCATTACCGAACATTGTTCTTCTAATTAAGCTTTTCATTTGGTGCTGTGTAGGTTGCCTTGTTGCCTTTATCTGAATTCTGTGACATCCCACCCACGGATCAGGACTATGAGTTGTCAGAACAGATTTCTTAGTGCCCATATTTTATGGGTGAGGATCTTGAGACACAGAGTAGTCACATGATTTATCCGAAGTCACGCGCTAAGTGGCAGATCCCTGCTTCTCTCAGTCTCAAGTTAGTGGTCTCTCCACTACACCACATTGTTTTCCTCAGAAGCTCAAACTAAACACTTGGACCTCAGTAAAAATTCAAGTGCTCAATAAAGATATACGTATTCCTCTATAAATCAACTTATTTTATATTGTAAGCCCCCATTCTGTGTTGCAAAGTGTCAGCAATGATGTCCATCATTTAGGTACTTTTGCACCTTGAAGAAGGTATCTAAGTTTGAGGTGGGTTGGCAGGAGGAGTAGTGGACAGGGCAGTTAGGCAGTGCCAAAAATTGGGAGATCCATTTGTTCCTCGAGTTAGCTCTCGGATGGGTACCAACCAAGATGTCTGTGGTTTCTTCCAGCCCTCCTTTGCTGATGCCGGTGGATGAGTCTGTGCTTCCTTCCTATTCACGTTGCCCAGTTGTGTCCAGCAACCGTCTGGTACTGTGGGGCACCTTCATGTTCTGGGCGAGTCTGCAGGCCCAGAGCACACAGCCGTTCTTCTCCCAAGGCTTGCTGCCTTGCTCAGGGAGAGGGGTGAGGTAGCGGGGAAGAACTCTTGCCCTGTCACTTGTCGGCCTCTTTCCTCCCATCAGATGAGAGAAGTGTTTCGAGTCTTCTAGGGAACCCCCACTCTCCTCCCAACTTTCTCTTCCACTCCTTAGGCTGCACTTCCAGTCTTCTCTACTCCTCAGAGAGTTTTTACAGCACAAAATAAAACTCACAAACATGCTGTTCTTGTTTTGTTTTTTATCCTATCACATTTCCCTACCCTGAGACAGTGCGACAAGGATGAGAGGGCATGGATGGAGAGGAAAGCGGGGAGGGGAATTCCACAAGGGAAACCCGCTTCTTGATCACATGCGTATCACATGTAGGCTCATCGGGTCCTTGTGAAGTGTCTGTCATTGTTTGGAGGCTAACAGTGAGGGGAAGAGGCGTTGATAGAAGTCCTTCCATTTGAAAACTACCAGGATAGCCAACCTCCAACATGATAGGCCTAAATATACCTTCTCTGCTGAACCCTATGCCTCTGTCCTTGATGACTTGATCCTGCAGTCTTGGTGGTCAAATTTTCAGCTAAGAGACTGGTCTTTTTAGAAGACCCATAGCTGTGAAAGCCTATCCATGGATTATTAGTCTCCTAAAAGTGTGAAGAAGATGGTTTGTTTCTCTAGCTATTTAAGCATTTACCTCTTCCCTGCCTCCATTATGGCACATGCCCTACAGTCTGTCAGTTGAGGGTGGGCATGAGCCATCTTCCACACTGACAAAGGGGAAAGGAAGCATTAAGACAGCTTCAGTGCAAAGAGCTCACTGCTGGAAAGAACCTAAGGAACTCAGAGCACATGATAGGCAAAAAAACTACTGAGTTTAAAAAGCAAATCACTCTTTAAAAATCTAACTAGCATTAAAGCCTATTTATGAAATGGATTTTAAGATCATTTCAAAGCATGCTACACTTTCAAAAGATGTTTGTTTTTAAAGAGTACAATTGGCTTTAAATAAATGTTTCGGTAATGCACAATAACAATTGTAGTATAATTATTGGCTACAAAAATGCCAGGTGCCCAACTAAACCTTTTCTACCCATGTAAAAGAGTTGAGCCAAGTAAAAATGCCCTGCCTAGCTATATCCAACAAGTAAATGCTCTGCCTTTGTCAGGAGGGAGGAATTCATTCAAAAGTGAAGTTGTGATTAGGAACAAACAGGCATTCTGTTGTAAACACCTTTTGTTAATGCATGTTGAGAACTGAACTTTCTCACATTTGAAAGAAGCATGCTTGAGAGAAAGTTTAAACCAAGCTGGGTTCAAGATTCTTTTCTTTTTTAGACTTTTGCCATTACATCTGTGGGGTTTGCACAGGGGAAAGTACTGCAGTCAGATGGTTCCCTGACCATAATTTAACTTAAGGATTGTAGTGTTCCCTATTCTTCCCTGACAAATTACTTTATCTTCAAGGCAATGGACTGAATAGAAAAGACAAAACACAGGAGAACCATAGGGAAGAAAAAATATAAAGAGACCTAAAGATGTGTTTCCTCATTATATGTAAGGAAGCTATTTCCTAGAATCTTTGGGCTATAATAGGCCAAGGGAATTTGCTTAAATTAATACATTTTATTTCATTATGATGATAAAGCTACAGCAAATCTCTTATATTTCCTCTGTTTTACTGCTTCCTGTTAGTTACTGAGAGGAGAACTTCAATGCACTATTTTTTGTGCTCTGATGACAATGAGGCCATCACAGTTGTTTTGTGTGTCCTTCACAATGTCTCTGTGTTGCATGTGTATGTCATTAAATTGAATAAGGTGGTTGCTACAAACAGAGGCAAAGCTGAAGGTGAGGCCCAGTGTTAGAGTAAAATCCCTTTGCTACACTCTGCAACTGATTGTTTTCATTGGAAGGAGAGAGAACTTTCAGTTCTTCAAATGACCTGAAAAACCTACAGTAAGAACCTATTCTTTCCTCACCCTGGGATTAGAATGCAGTTCCACTGTTGGGCTAATGTGACTAGATCACCTTCTTTGTCCATATTCTGTGTCCCACGAAGAGACCAGATGCCCTAGTGTTAGCTGCTATAATCTAATGGCCCTGGGTGCTTCTTACCAGGAAGGCTGGTGGCTGTCAGAAAGCTGATAAACTTAAGCATGGACGGTGAGTCAGGGACAGCTCTGACCACCCTCTCTCATCTGATACCCCTGATGTCCTCACAAGGCTGGTGCCTACATCCCTTTCACAGAGGGCAGGTTACTATCCATGCAGAATCCATACATAAAAAAGTCAAATATCAGCAAATATTGATTTAACCTACAGCTTGCCCGGTATCCCAGAGTTAATATGCAATGACATCAGAGTGTGTTCTCCCACCTTCCCCAAAATGATGTTGCACATTTGTATTTCAGATGACAGACACAGGCTTGGAACAAATGCATTAAAAAATAGAAAAAAGAAGGCAGGAGATGTGTATCAGTGGCACTGCACCTGCCTGGCAAGTGCAAGGTCCTGAGTTTGACTTCCAGTACAGAAAAAAAAAAGAGAAGTAGAGGGCGTGGTGCACACCTGTAATACCAGCACTCTAGGAGCTGGAAGCAGCAGAATCAAAGGTTGAGCCCAAACTGGGCAATTTGGAGATTTAGCAAGCTCCTGTCTCAAAAAAAAAAAAAAAAAAAGAATTGGGCTGGAGATACAACTCTGAGCAAAGGCCCTAGGTTTAATTCCCAGTACTCCACAGCCCCCCCCACAAGAATATGTTCTATCAGTACCGTCCTTTCCTCTGTAGTTTTAACTGCTGATTTTAATTGGGTCATAGTGGGAAAGTTGGCTCAAGTCAGATAAGACTGCCCTGCTTGTGGCTTCTTCCTGCTCTGCAACTGAAACCATCTCATAGAGGGGCTGGGGATTTGGCTCAGTGGTTCCGTTGCCTGCCTCCCAAGCACAAGGATCAGAAGAGTTCGATCCCCAGTACCAAAAAAATAAATAAATAATATGAAAAAATGAAACCATCTCATCAAGTCAACTCTCCCAGGCTGGCTGTCCCAAAACTTGCCTGCTTGAAATTATCATCCTCTCAGAACGGCACAGAGCCACGTGCCCATCCTCAGCAGAACTTCCTCCCATGAAACCCCCACTGAGGCACATGCCTTCTTCCCAAAGCCATTGTTGAACCTTGAACTCTGTCGGCCTTCAGCCTTCCCGTTAGCACCCTAATGACTAGTTTATCAGATTACATAGGCTCAGGAGTAGGATCAGGTGAATTTTCTTTGAGAGTTGGTCTGTAGATGGGTAAAGTCAGAAACCTGAGGATGAATCATTAACTTATAGACGTGGCAGTAACACTAGAAGCTTTAGTGGACGACCACGAATTTTACAGATTAGGAAACTGATATTCTGGAGCCAAAACCTAAGTGTCTTGAATTTAGGATGACCAACTATCCTGGTTTGCCCTGGAGTAGGGGATTTCCTGGGTATATGATTTTCAGAGTTCAAATCAGGAAAGCCCCAGACAGGACAGGACAAGTGGGCCACCCTACTCAGTCTGGAGCCGAAAACTCTCCTGCTTCCCCAGGTAGAGCTGGAATAGGCCCTTTCTTGGAGGGCCCCAAGCTGCTGGATATAACTCAGAAATGCTGGGTGAGAAGTGATGGCGAACATGGTTTACCAAGCTGGCTTTCCTGAATGGCCAGTCTCAGGGCATAGTCCTGAATGGCACCTATGAGTAGCTACGCTGTATCTGACTTACAACTGACTGAACTCTTAGCCTTCCAGGCCATAGCAGCGTTCAGGGTGAGAGTTGGTCTAGAAAATATGGCTGTTGGAAGGAGCAGGGAGGGAGGGGAGGAGCAGGGGATGGAAAAAAAAAAAAAAAGAAGTAAGATGTATTATGAACGTATACCAACGCCCCCATGATAAATATGATCATTAGGTACTGCAAGCATGTGCCAATAAAAATATAAAAAAGAAAAGAAGGCTGTGGTCTTGTATGTTCCCTTCACAGGAATAAAGCCTTTGGGGAGAGTGCAGCTGCTGATTGAGTTTGCTATGCGTGGCTGCAAGAGGCAGGGAATAGAGAAGTACTGGGCAGGGAGACACATCAGCAGGATGCCTTGTGCTCCTGCCACTTCCTTTTTCAGAAGTTTTGTCATTCAGAGGTTTTGAAGCCTGCAATAAGCCATCATCCTTAGCCAACTTTGGACTTTTTTCCTAAAATGTCAAGCACCTAATTGAAAATTTTTTTTGGGTTTTACTTCCCCTCCTGGTCTACTTTGCCCCCGCTCTTGGTTGCTTGGCTGTTGTTTCCTGTTTTTATTGCCCCTCCTGCTTTCTGTACTAAGGAAATCTAGCTTGTAACTCATACCCGACACCTGTGGGTTTAAATAAAGGGGGAGGGAAAGAGGGAAGCAAGGGAGAAAAAATGCCAAGGCCCCTCCAGGCAAAACTGTCAGATTAAGTTCTTTTCATTACTCTCTTTCCTGTACACATTCCTTTAAGCTACTCCAAATACCCCCACTTCTAGCCCTCCCCTGTACACACCTGCTAAAATCTAATTTTTTTCAATAAGTCACCCTTGCTGTTAACTACTACTGACATGCATTTAGGCACAAGTTAATCTCTTAAAATCAGAGCCAAAGACCTCAGAAGTGAACCTCGCCTGTGACCTGTAAAGTTACCACCCTTCCTAGACTACACATCTTAACATTTTAACGAACCTAATTTTAGGGGAGGGATTTTGGAGTTGAAGGGAAGGGAGGTGGTGGCAGGAAGCATAGTAGAGGATTATTTTGGGAAGAGCTCTGTGATGGAGATTGCCAAATTTAGCAGTGAGAAATATAGGACAGCCAGTTGAATTTGAATTTGAGCTAACACAAGATTTTTGATATAAGCATATCCACGGATACACTCATAACCAAATCATGTGATGTTTATTTGAAACTCAGTTTCAACCGAGGGTCCTGCATATTACCTGGTAACCCTATCTGTGACCCACGATGTCTCCCGAATGTGCGGCCTGTACACTGGGGGGCCAGGATTGCTGTGGCGTTTGGAGCAAATGTCTGACAGAAAAGGAGTCTGTGGAGGGGCTGGGGACCGAGTAATCATGTGGCACTCAGGTGAAATCACTGGCCCCAAAGTCAGACACAGGGATGCAAGGGGCACCCGAGACGGTTCTGAACACAACGCGCCTGCAGACTGGCGAGGGTGCCAAGAGAGCGGGCGTGCTCTGCTGGATCCCTCCCAGCAGATAGAGTGTCTGGTTCTGGTGCCCACAATTGGGCTGTCTGATATCTTCCACGCCAGAACATTATTTTTAGGTCTGAAGAAGAAGCGGCAAGGTTTTAAGAATAAGGTTATAGATAACAGGGGAAATTATATTCAAGCTCAACCCTGAAAGTGACTTCAACATCAGGAAATGCAATTTATGCACTGCCAGCAGGTCCGGAAAAGGTTAAAAGCAGCAAGTTTCCATGCAAAAGTTCTTAAGACCTTACATTTTCTTTTACTTTTTAAAAAATAAAGGTAATGGTAAGAGCTTCAAGGAAATTGATTTTTTTGCCTCCCCTCTGGATTCTGCTGATGGGAAGCAGGACTAAGAGACTGGAGAATGGGAGAACAGAAAAGTCAGGAAAGAATATTGCTGGAAAATAGCATTTAATAAAATGCTCATGGTTTCAACAACCCGATAAAAAGCACCAAGTAAAATAGGAACATGACAAAAACGTAGGTAGCCATCCTTCCACTCGACCAGGAATGCTACAGGAGCCTCACCAGAGTTAGGCATAAGACAGGAGTGCTCACTATTATGAGCATTAATTCAAAATCTTCCTGGGCCGGGGATTTAGCTTTATTTGTTTGTTTGTTTTGGTGGTGCCACTGCCTGCCTCGCAAGTGCAAAGTCCCAAGTTTGATCCCAGTACCAAAAAAAAAAAAAAAAAAAAAAAA
>NW_022900938.1:19073252-19085337 GCF_012274545.1 Fukomys damarensis
AAAAAAAAAAAAAAAAAAAAAAAAAAAAATCTTCCTGAAGGTACTGGCTATCTGATTAGACAAGACTAGACACAACAAAGACTTCAAGGGGGCTAGGGGTGTAGCTCACTGGTTGTGTGTTTAGTATGCATGAGGCCCTGGGTTCAATTCCCAGCTCCCCAAAATATAACAACAACTACACAAAACCTCCAATAATAATGAAAAAGAAGGAAAAGTATTTTCCTTCATAAGAATGAAAAAGAAGGGAAAGTATTTTCACTTTTTACAGATGATAAAGCCTTGAATTAGGTAGCAATTAAACTGTGAATAATAGAGCCATTAGCTTTTAATAGGTTAAGTATCTTTTAGATTTGAAATTAAGACATTAACATTTTAACAAACTAAAATTTTTATGCCTCCTACAAATTCTTGGCAAGCAGACCACAAAATTCAGCCAGGCAAGGCTCCTAAGTTACAAACATAAAAAATTGCAAAGAATTATTCTTTATTTTCCACTGCCAATATTATATTTTCTACAGCGAAGAGGACCTCACATTACAGAGACATGTTCCTTCATGTTAGAAGATTCCTTAACGGGTAGAAAATGAATATTATAAATATTTATGAACAGGATGAAATATACAGCCTCTCCATTTTAACATAAATACCAAGGTCTCTTGCCAGACCAGCAGTTTATATTTGAATACATGTGCCCTTATAAAATACAACCAAGCAGTGTTTATACAGCACACTCTCCTGTTGTCTTACAAAAACAGTGTGTTGATGTTAGAAGAAACCTTAGAAATCAGCACATTTACTCACACAGTCACTCATTCAAATAACTAATATGCATTGTTTATCTAGTATCCCTGCATGGCAGGTAAAGTAAGAAAATAATAGGGCTAAGAAGACGAATAACAATCTCTAGCTCTTGAGGAGTTGATATCTAAGCCAACCTTTCTTCCTTCTTTCCTTCCTTCCTTGCTTCCTTTCTTTCTTTCAACTTGAAGAATCTCCAGGGAATTTTGAGGTCAGACCACTATTTATTTTCATTACGTCAAGTATCATGCATTTTTACAAGGAACTAAATATTTTGTAGTTGTGGAATGGTGGTAGCCTATGGTTACATCAGTGTTTTTCACATAGTAAGGCTTTGTTTTCAGGTGATCATTTCAGAGGATTTAACTGTTCCTCGTCTTCATGAGTAACTTTAAATACATTATGCCACTTAGCCGCTCAACAACCACCATTTTACAGACTGGGAAAGCGCTGTCAATGACATAAACAACTTTCTAGGACCATATGCAACTAAACCCAGATCTGTGTCTCTAGCACCTCCCTTTTCTACCCCATAGTACCCAGCAGGATCTGTCAAAATGTAGAAGAGAGAAATTTTAATTTGCATTAATACTGGAAGAATACGTGATTGTCATTAGATAGTTGAAGCCTCAATTGTTTCACAGAGAATTTGTTCGAGATAATTATACCATAAGTGTAAATGTATTTCTGTAAACAATGTAGGTCCATGAAGACTATAAAAGAATACTGGGTAACTGTTAGTTTGGGTCATTATAATGCCTCCTGTCAAAGTGATAAGTGAAGTTATTGTTTCCTCCATTGTATTTCTTTGCCTTTTACCCTTGAACTTCTCTATAACTTTTTTTTTCCCCCAGTACTGGGAATCAAGCTCAGGACCTTGCACTTCTCAGGCAGGTGCGACACCACCGAGCTACATCCCCGGCCCACTTTCCTGTAACCTTATTTTTGTTTGAACAGCTTTGTTCTATGTCTTTTAACTATCCCTTCCAAGACTATCATTATCTTTTAAATGTAATATCGTATTTTTATACTCTGTGATTGTGTTTTAAAAGGTATGTGATCTTTCTTCTTCCAGCCCATTGGAATGGCTCCTTCCAGTACATTCTGTTCTATTTAAGCCTCTGAGAAGCAAGACATCCACTCTTTAGTAAATGTTCAATGCAGAGCTTCCTGAGAGCAGAGTACAAGCATTTCAAATTATGAATATGATCTGTAGTAAAGGAGATAACTTGAGTAAAGTCCCACGATCAAATTTGGCATTGATTGACAGTTCACTTAGAAGACCTTGGACCATGGAATCAGACCATAAAATCTGAATCATGTCCCTTAGAGTTAATACTCTTCAAATTCACTCATGAATCACTAGCAAACAGATACAGGCTTTAGGGCCCTTATAATTTCCTTTCTGTATTTATACGTTTGGATCGATAGTAGAGAGTTACTAAGCAGCAACTAAGGAGAGAAAACCATATTACCCGAACTCTCCCAATATAATTTCTACTGCTTCTCTGGTAGGTCTTTCCTTACTGTGCTCAGAACAGATAACACTGAGAGAGAGAGAGAGAAAGAGAGAGAGAGAGAGAAATATGGAAAGCTTAAATTGAATTTCAACATGAAAATTATAGCATACTTTATATAGCTTTATTATATCCCAATAGCGTACAATTAGGCTTTGCCCTTCAAATTATATCATACACTTAAGTGAAGTCAGTGAGCTGGGTGTGGTGGTGCATGCTTGTAATCCCCAAGACGGAGAAGGCAGAAGTGTGAGGATTTCAAGTAAAAGGCCAGCCTGGGCAGCCCCTTTTTCTGGAGAACTGAATAAATGAAGTCAGTGACAAAAATTATAGTGCAGATCATGATCCCATGATTCAGAAAGTGTTGGGAGGTATTTTGTGGCCTACCTTGACCCAGGGAAAACAGCAGAGGTTTTTGGAGTAAGCTAAACCCAGGATTTCACATGTGCTCTGCTATGTGGAGCCTTGACTATGTTACAGAACCATGGAGCTATGTCCCCTTGGCCAAATTCCTGAATCATACTGAAGCAGTGTTATCATCTGTAAAACGGTTATCATGAAGATTAGTAGTGATGTGTATAAGGCATCTGGAAATAGAGTTTTGTATGTAGTAGATGTTCCAAAGACTCAAACTTCACATGGGACACTTCACACGCTACACACAACTTATTTTATTATTAAATTGAATTGAATGTAAGAAAGATCTGCTGTTAGTATTATCTGACCTTCTGCCTACAGTGGGCAAGTGAAAATACTAAAGGTGTAGGGAAGGTGGGATGCGTAGGGGAAGAACAAAAAGGGAAAAGAAAAAAATGTGAGAGAATGAAAAGATGGAAATAAAGTGTTTGTAGATGGGGAGGGGAGGAGGGGGTGAAGAGAGGGCAGAGGTAAGGGGAAAAAATGAGAACCAAGACCTGGCATGTAGAGGTACAAGATCCCAACAATGAATGTAACTGTATTGTATCCCTAAAATGTACCAATAAACTCAATTAAAGCTGAAAAAAAAAAAGAGAAAATATGTATTTACTGCTATGAACAATGTGGTACTTCCGTCCCCAGGAAGCTGGGTTGGGTAAACTTCAGCAAGAAATGTCTTCATAATATTCTTTTTTTTTTAGATTCCATTCATCATATTCCATAATATTCTTTAATGAAACAAACCTACTTCTATCTTATGACTCCGCCTTGTGATATAATAACACCTATTTATTCAGTATTTAGGGCCTTTAATAAAAAACAATTGCAGTGACCTTGTCAGGGTAGTTCGTAGATGATCTTAGCCGATTCCATTAAAATGATTTATGGTGACAACTAGGATCTCAAAGGAACAACAGTCAAAAAAGGGAAAAGAGGGCCAGGGATTGTAGCTCAGCGACACTGCACCTGCCTGGCAAGTGCAAGAGTTCGATTTCTGGTACCACAAAAAAGTTAAAGGAAAAGAAGACAGGTAACAGTTGTTGCTTGTCGGTACAGATGAGAAAACAGAGTGGGCCTAGCAACACATTGTAGTAAGGGGATTTTTTTTTTTTTAAATGGTGAGGATTGAACCCAAGACCTCACTCATGCTAAGCATGCCCACTAACACTCATCTACATCCTCAGCTGCAGAGGAAATTCCGAGGAACCACTTGAAAATATAAGCTTAGTATTTAGTGGTGTCTGTTTTTAAAAACTCAAATTTTCATTAAGCTGCAATATTTTAGTGGCGGGAGACCTATTCACCACTTGGAAGGCTGAGGCAGGAGGATGGCCGAGAGGTCAAGGCCAGCAAGACCTTGTCTCAGAAAACAAAAAACAACACTTAAAAATAAGGTATGGATAGGCTGGGGATTTAGCTCAGTGGTGCTGTGCCTGCCTCACAACTGCAAAGTCCTAAGTTTGATCCCTGGTTAAAAAAAAAAAAAAAAATTGAAATTTTTATGTCCTTTTATCAATAGTTAATGATATTTTCTTACCATAACTCTTCTTTTATTATCTACCAGGAAAGTTACTAGCAATCAAGTTTATTGTAGGGATATATGCCCTTCTCTCAGTATAGACTATATAGCCTTGTATAGAAAATGTTACATTATACATTAAAACTATTATGTAATGAAAAGGAAGTCAATGTCTGTAGTCATTAAAAGGGAAATTAAAACTCTCTCTCTCTCTCTCTCTGTGTGTGTGTGTGTGTGTGTGTGTGTGTGTGTGTATTTCAAACATTTCAAAGAATGACTGCCCTTTGCAAGGTTTAGGAGAAAATTGAACTCAATAGAATGTTGATGAGACTATAATAAAGACTCGTACATGAAAGCTTAAAAGCTTTACTTGTAATACCTAAAAATGGGAACAACCCAACGCCTACAGACATGTGAATGGATAAAGTCTGAGATATTCACACAATGGAGAATTTAACTATGAGAACTTAACTATGAGAAGGAATCAATTACAAACACGTGCAACAATGTAGAAGAATCTGTTATGTGGAAGCCAGATTTTTAAAAGTTGTGTACTATATGATTCCATGCATGATATTCTAGAATACGCAAACTAACCCTTAGTTACAGCAGGGAGATCTGTGGTCGCCCCGGCATGGAATGTGAAGCAGCAGCATTAAAACCGAGGCAAAAGTAAACTTCTGGGAGTGGTGAATATGTTCATTATCTTGTGGTGATGAGCTTATCAAATTATACACTTTAAATGTGTCTCGTTTAGGGTCACTTATACCTGAATAAAGCTGGGTTTTGTTTTGTTTTGTTTTGTTTTCCTTAATGAAAATAATTTGCCTGGAACATAGGAAGCCCTGGTTTTATCCTTAGACCCTCCCCCAACACCACACACACACACACACACACACACACACACACACAAAATAAAAAATTGTGAGCCAGGTGTGGTGGTGCACGCCTGTAATCCCAGCACTCGGTAGGCTGAGGCAGGAGGATCGCTACGAGTTTGAGACCAGCCTGGGCTACACAGTGAGACCCTGTCTCAAAAAACAAAAACAAAACAAAAAAAAATGTGTTAACTTTGCATGAATTGAAAAGAGAAAAGCCTGGTCTCCTGCCATTAGACTGAATTGGTCAAAGGCCTGCTTCTTCAGTACTTGCTTGCTTTAGGCAACAGTGATGTTTTATTACTGCACCATAAGGTGCTGAAAGTAGAACCCATATTTAACTCAACCTCATTTTCCCTCAAACCCCACTCATGGTGATTTTCACTAAGTATTCAACTGTTGTTTTGGGTTTTTGTTTGTTTGTTTGTTTTGTTTTGTTTTCAACTGTTGTTTTTTAAATGAATAATAAATTGCCCAGATAATTTTTTGGCCAAATATTGCAAATAATTTCTACTGAAATCTAACTAACCCCTGTGGATTGTTTAGAACACCGTGGGACATAGCTTATGTTTAAGAGCTTTAAAGTTAGTGGCTTACTCAGCAACTTACTGTTTCACCATAGACAGAATTATCTAGACTCAGCCTTCAGTTTCTTCATTTCTAAAGTAGGGGTAATAATATACCTTTGGGTTTCTGAGAGAATTAAATGAACTAATTCATACAGGATCCCCAGCAATCGATAAATACTTGTTGTTTTTGTTTCAGGTTGTTGTTGCTATTTGTAGCCCTCATATGTATTACAGAGAAATAAAGGATCTAAAAATCATAGTTAGGGTACACAGTACATACACAATAAATATTAGCAGGCAGGGCTGGGGATTTAGCTCAGTGGTTCTACTGCCTGCCTCACAAGCACAAGATCCCAGGTTTGATCCCTGTTACCGAAAAAAAAAAAAAAAGGGGAAGTGAATTAGTAAGTTTACCAACATAAAATGTTTTTAGTTTTGGGGCCTGAGATTGAAATACTCCATATTTGATTATAAGAAAGAAAATGTGATGAACAGTTACCTGAATCTTACCAAGAGGGAGGGCTACATCTAGACTATTAAGGTTTACCTGCAGAGTAGGAAAGTATAAAACTAAAGGAATTTAATTTATTGGAAGCAGTACAAGGGTTATGATAGCTTATAGTCTCATCAGTATACATATATATATATATATATATATTTTTTTTTTTAACCTTGCTCCACACTTTAATTAAAAGAGAAAAACATAAACCCTGCTAGTAGGTGAAGAGGCTAAAGTTGCAAGAAAAAAATCACTTTCTCCCTGCTCTTCCATGTTCGGTGCTTAATGTAGAAATCCTGTTCTCATATTTGTTTGCAAGTTTTCCCTCTAGTGAAAAATACTTTTCTGTGTTTAGGGAATTAATTAAATAGCATGTGGAAAATGTAATCTTGAGGGAGCTCTGTCATAAGTAGTCTCAGTAAATACAACACAAGCCAAGAGAGTCTACAGAGACCTGGCCTGGTATGGACTAAGCCTGGGCTTTAAAACCAGCCATTTTCAAATAGTAATTTTTTTTTTTTTTTTTTGTACTGGGGATCAAACTTGGGTTCTTGCCCTTGTGAGGTAGCGGCAGCACCACTGAGCTAAATCCCAAGTTCAAATAGTAATTTTCTTGAACTTTCTTTTTTTTTTCTTTTAAGACAGTCTTGATATGTAGTTCAGGCTGGCCTCAAACTCACTGTGTAACCTACACGAGGCTCAAATTCATGGCAGTCCTCCTGCCTCAGCCTTAAGGATGTTGGGACTATAGGCATGTGCCACTGTTCCTGGCCTTGAACTTTCTAACTTATAACATGAAATACAATCATATCTCTTTGATTTGTATTAAGTATCTATAAAATATACACTAATTATAATCATTAATAAACTAGATTATTAATCCCCCTCCAAAAATATTGTGATAATATATAAATAAAATTTCTACCTGACCCTCTAGGTGGGGCTCAGGACAAGATTTGATTTCAAAAGTGCAATTTAAGTTGTTGTGTGGGAAGAACCTAACACCAGGAGCCAGGAAATGTTATTCTATTTTGGGCTCTGTTAATAGCCAGCTCTGTGATCACTGGTAACCAATTGACCCCTTGGTTCCTTCAAAAGTAAAAATAGAAGATTGAACTAGATCAGAAGGAAAAATGCCTGCTGAGTTTCACTGGTCCAGGAAATACTGTGCCTGTGGCGGACATGGTCCATCAAACTGGGAAGCAGCCTTTGGCTACTCCTCAGCAAAGCACTGTAGACCGCCACTATCTGTAGATCAGAGTTGATAATCAAAGGGACAATTACTTCCCATCTCTGGGCCAGACAATGGCTAAGGTTTCTTTTGGTTCTAACATTACTCCAAGGGCAAAGTGAGAATCCATTCTAAGAAAAAAAAATTTTTTTTTAATTCCAGAAGACAAATACCTTAGCAAACCTGACTTCCCCTTTTTTGTCCACTTTCCACCCTTCTAGGTTGTCACATCCTTTACCTGCAAGGCCCTCTTGAAGGCCTTGAAGAGAAGGCTCTTCTCTTCCATTTATTGCATCCTACTTTTTGTTTAATAAAAAGTTTATCTTCCCCCTAATTCTTGTTTCCATAGAGATCTGAACCATACAGAAAAATACAAACATGAAGTGAAAGTATTTGAGATACTACCCCTATAATTAATAACACAAACCAGGCGTGGTGGCGCATGCCTGAAATCCCAGCACTTGGGAGGCTGAGGCAGGAGGGTCACTGTGAGTTCAAGACCAGCCTGGGCTACATAGTGAGTTCCAGGTCAGTCTCAACTACATAGCGAGACCCTGTTTTAAAACAAAACACACACACACACACACACACACACACACACACACACACACACCAGCCTCGCAGACATAGTTCTAGGCCTAAGTGTTTTTCTGCATTTTGTTTATTTTTCCTACCCAGCAGCGTTATACATATATGGGCAGCTCTGCGTAGCTCTCCAGAGTTGCAGTTCTTAGTCTTGGCTCATAAACTTCCATCTTTGTCTGCAAACTCCTATTCTGCTGAGTGAGTCTTTGCAATTAAAGCAACAAATGGAAGGAGAAAAGGATCGTTAGACCCTTCCCACAACTACAGTTGAAGATGTGGTAGAATTCTCCAGGCTCCACTCAAGTAAATATAGATGGGGAGAACTTGTGGTTCAAATTCAATTTGAAAATAGAATAGACCCAGAGATTTAAAATTAAGTGCTCCCTTCTCCCCACACCTTCAGCCCAACCTTTTCCTTTGCCTCCTTTTCTTCTGCTCCTCCTTCTTGTAAAAGTAATACGTTCATTTGTAAAACACAGTCACAAGTCTCCAAATAATAATAGTTAATGCTTTGGAGTCTATATATTCAGGGTTTTTCCTTTGTGTATGTATTTTTATTTACATCAACACATATAATACAAAAAGAACTCTTTAAAACGTGTTTCTTTACTCGCTGAACCACTATTCCTTCAGGACACTGCGTCTATCGTGAACAGGAAACTTCTAGGAGCTAAAGCTGGCTTTGTATGTATACCCAGATCTTTGCATCCCTAGTTTGCATAGCAAGGTGTGCAGATTAGGGAACCAAGGTTATGGGTGTGTTTTGAATTTACCACACCAAATATTTTGAACCACTGTTGAACTGGAGTTCAGTTTATCCACTGGGCAGGCTGTGGTTTCAGTTTGAATTCCTTCTGCAGCTATTCAGCCACCCTCTTATATAACTGGTACTAAGGAGGTCAAGTCGGGGTCAGAACCTCAGTGTGCATTTTACCACCATCTACTCAACTGATGAAATGTCTGTGGCTCTTGGGTTCTTTTAACGAGGAGAATATCTCACCATAATTTATCTAATGGTGTAAAACTGATGCAAGGTGTGAGGAGGCATTTACATTTTATGTAGAAACAAGTACTACATATTATGGGAAAAACACTTACTCATATCTTATATTTGCTCCCTTCCCTTTGAAAAAACAATGGACTGTCTATGGCCACACTACCCTAAATGTGCTGGATCTCGACTAAAAAAAAAGAACTGCCTCAGAGGGTCTGAGACTATTAAATCACAAAGTACTGTCCTTATATTTGCTCCCAGTGGTGGTTAACAAACAAGAAGCAGCCAGGAGAAATAGCCCACTTTTGATATCCACTTAATATCTGGGTTATCTACTTCTGTGAAACAAATCACCCCCAAATTGTAAACATAATTTATGAATCACAGTCTCTCACAGTTCTTTGGGTCGCTGGGCTCTGCGAGGCAGTTTTATACTGGCTTGTTTGTCTCTTACAAGGTGACAGTCTGATGGCAGCTGGG
Organism: Fukomys damarensis; assembly: GCF_012274545.1. Taxonomy (NCBI): domain Eukaryota; kingdom Metazoa; phylum Chordata; class Mammalia; order Rodentia; family Bathyergidae; genus Fukomys; species Fukomys damarensis. The sequence goes on from NW_022900938.1 coordinate 19,082,740, forward strand.
GCTGAAGTCTTCTGGGGCTTGACCGTCCCAGATGTCTCATCACCCATGTCTGGGACCTGGCTTCACATAGCCCCTCTCTAGTTTCATCATATATGGCTCCTCTTTCCATCAAGGTAGTGAGAACTTTTTTTTTTTGGTACCAGGGATTGAACTCAGAACCTTGTGCTTTCGAGGCAGGCATCAGTATCACTGAGCTAAATCCCTGCCCTGGTAGTCAGACTTCTACTGTGCTAGCTGACTTCTGAGATTATGCCACTGAAAGCCAGAAGGACTTTTCAGGCTTAGGTTGAGACCTAGCACAGTGCCACTTTGGTCCTCCTTCTGTGAGTTAAGTGTCAGGGCCAGCCTTGGCACACGTGAGGGGACAACACATGGGCTTCAGGATCTGGAGGGTTATCTTTGGAAGCCTGCTCCCTGATATGCTGAACAAATTCCAAAAGAGTATGAATATTTTCCAGCTCCAGCATGGAGTATAACTGAGAGGAAGGGATATTAAGTAAGAAGCCATGAAGGTATGGAGGATTTTGAAATATTTGGTACTTTCTTGGGTCTTGCAGCTTGACAGATTAGCACAAGGTAGAAAAATGAACCAATGCATGTCCCTAAATTTTGTGCACTCACAAGCCTTCCTGGGAGATGCCTGTTTTTGTAAGACTCTGGAGCCAAGTATCACAATTCTGACACACCTCAAGCACACATGCTGCCCTTTTATTTTTTAAATTAAAAAAATGTTTTTGAGACAGGGTCTCCCTATGTAGTTCTGATTACCCTGGAACTCACTATGTAGTCCAGGCTGGTCTCAAACTCAGAGTGGTCCTCCTGCCTCAGCCTCTAGAGTGCTGGGATTACAGGGGTGAGTCGCCACGCTGGACTTTATTTTTGTGGTTTGAGACAGGATCTTGCTTTGTAATTCAGTCTGGCCTTGAACTTCACATGTAGCCCAGGATAGCCTCGGACTCTCCAGTGCTGGGATTACAGGCACGCACCACCACTCCCGGCCATGCTGCCTTTTGAGAGAGCAAAGACTGTGAGCATCAATGAAAATACATGAAACGGTCAGTGTAATGTGAAACCAACTGGCTGGGGGGAGATAACAGCTAAGAAAGCTTGGCAGTGAACAGGGTCTCCTGGCACTAAAGGAGTTCAGAAAAAAGGGCACTTCCTATTTCCTACTCCTCCGGCACTTCATAACATACAGTACCTGCACCCCCATAACACGATGTGCAAGTGCAGAGGGCAAGGCAAGGGCGTGGGCTCTTACTGAAAGCCAGTCGCACTTCTGGGGGGTGAAGACTCCTTGACACGGGTGGTCTGAGGCAGGTGTCCTCTTGTCCGGAACCACCATTCATGGCCAGCTTTTCTTTAGGGCTTGTTTTTTTCTTTAACGTGTTCAGACTCTTACCATATTGCTCTCCTCCCTCCGGAAATGTGCACTCTGAGGTGCCTGAAATAATATGACTCCTAGCAAATTGTAGTTTTGTGAAAGTGATGGTTATTTCATTCAATCTAAACCCTCTGGAAACTGTTGCTTAACAAGGAAATACCAAATGCCTTACAAACTCCTTCGGGGCATTAACTGCGCTGTTCAGGAAGGACTTTGGGATCACTGTCTACCTACTCTAAACTAGTAGTTTTAATTCGCAACTGAATTGTTAACATTACAGTCCTGTCTCCTTTGACTAAGATGTCATTTCATAGGTCTCTGCCTCTTTTGGCGTTACGCTCCTCATAAATTTCTCAGAGGTTAGTTTTCAGTGTGCAGATCATTTTGCAGAAGTCTCCCTGAACAGGTGGAAAAGTTTAATGCAAACTGAATAAGCTTGCTTCGATTACAAGTAATTAATTTAGGCTTCACTTATCTCAAAGAATACTTGAACATATAAATTTACATGTAAATCCAGGGAGTATCAAATCATGCAACCAACATAAAATAAATTCATGGCAGTTTTTCTTTTGTCTGAGTTGGAGGTGGGGGTGTTCATCTGTTCTGGCCAGGCACCCACCCCTCTCCCTCTGGTTTTTGAATGAAATAGTAAAGCCACTGCTTGGTGGTATCTTCCTCACCTAGTTTTGAATAAATTTCCAAAAGTTTGAAAATGCACGGTAGGCTTGTTAAAGTTAGAGAAATTGTTAACCCATTTAAAAAAAAGCAAACCTTCGTGTATCTATTCTTTTTAAAATAGTTCTAAGAGTTCACAATATCCCTGTTCTCAAACACTTGAGGATGTCTGTGATCACTGCCTTGTTTGTATGTTTTCCCACCTCCCATTCTTCTCCACTTCAAACCCTTCCCCACCTCCAAACAACAGGTAGAAATGATTTTTAAACCATGTTCTAAAAGACGAAATATTCACTGTAGATTTAAAACATTCTTAGAGCAACAAAAGAAAGATAAAAATCATTCACGACTTTACAACTATTCATATATTAGATGCCATCCAATTTTTTCCCTCGACGTCCTTACAAAGCGGGCTCACACCGTACAGACCACTTTGTAACCTGTTCTCTTCTACCGTGTCCCGAGTACGTGAACATGGGAACCCTCGTAAGGATTACGGCCCGGGAAGGTCGCCCGCCGCGGGCTGGCGCGCGGGGCTG
>NW_022900938.1:19086736-19126023 GCF_012274545.1 Fukomys damarensis
CAGCGCGGCCTGTTGGCTGTCACGGCGGCCCTCAGTTGGCCCTTTCCTGCTTATAGCGTGCAAACCTCGCCGCGCTGGGGCCAAGGGACAAGTTGGAGCTGTTGATCTGTTGCGCAATTGTTATTTTCCCTAGGGGCTTTGTCTTTGGTTCCCGGCGCTGTGCCTCCCGGCGTGCGTGGCCTTGGCCTCGGCCTCGGTGACAGCGGCCTGTTGGCTGTCACGGCGGCCCTCAGTTGGCCCTTTCCTGCTTATAGCGTGCAAACCTCGCCGCGCTGGGGCCAAGGGACAAGTTGGAGCTGTTGATCTGTTGCGCAATTGTTATTTTCCCTAGGGCGGCTTTGTCTTTGGATTTAGCATTTCAGAATTGCAAGTCCATAATGTATAAGGCAGGATATTCTGTTCTGTGCTGTCAAGGGTAAGAGTTGAGAGAGTAGATTAGAATTTTTACTGCTTTTAGGGTATTACTGATTTTTTTTTTGCTTTCTGCTATTACTTTTCCCTTGGGTCCTTTTTATATTTTTCCTTTTCTGTTTGAGAAATTACCTCACTTTCTGAGCATATACCCCTCCTTGTAAGGGCAAGGGGTGGACACTTTGCTAATATGTTTTGTAAAATGTTATAAAACTGAAGTTTCTGTTAATACTTTGTAGGAACTTTAAAAGCAGATATTTATGTTACTAATTTTATTTTGTACCTGTATAAGGAAAAAAACATGTAGTTCAAGAAATGTGTAATTTGATATGACAGTAAATATGTTCATGCTCTTAAATGTAATGTTTCAGGCTGATCTTATGGATCTAATGTAAGGTTTTAAGTGACAGTGTATTACTTGTACTTCCCCCCTTAAAGTTACTTTTTCTTGAGCATTGCCCCAGAAATAACTGGAATTATATTCTGGTTTTCATTAATATGAAAACATAAATTGTATTTTTTGATTGTCGGCAGTTTATTAGTAATCCATAGGAATGCTTGTTTAACAAAAGGATGTAAATGAACTTTAGTTTTTAGGGTTTTTTTTTCTTTACCCTGTAATACAGCATTCCTTATACGAAAATGCATAAAAACATATCGACTGCTTTCTCTTAAATGCTGCATCTCTCAGTCATGTTTGATGAATATAAACGGTTTTCCACTTTTCGAATTAGACATCAGTTTGCACATTGAAGTCTGAAAAATGGAGTAAAACTTCGAATCACTTTTGTGTCTTTAACTGTGATTCACGTTGCAATTATGATTTGTAGTCTAGGAAGATTTGAACAGTCAAAGATGTGAACAAGAGGTCAAAAGAAACTCCGGGTATGAAGTGCTTAGGGTGTAGGTTTTCACTCTGCAGAGGATGTGTTGGAAGAAGAATAATAAGGAGAGCCTAAGATTCTGTATCTCCCTTAGTGGAAGGCACCATCCTTTATTCCTCTTTTCAAGGGTGTCTTGCAGAGATAAAATGCAGTACTTTACTGGATGAGGGATGAAATTGATCTTGGACTAGACTGATATAATTAATTTTAAAAGTCGAACACAAAGAAAAATAAGACAGCTCTCTCCTCTCCCGAGTGAATGTGAAGCAAGAACAACCTTTTTGGATTTTTTAGATATATGGAAAATTTCCCGAGACATTGTGGGAGCAGCCTGTAGAAGGATAAATGAACAACTCACATCAGTTTGTGTATTAAATATAACTTGGGCCATTTTGAAATTTCTCCTTTTTGTTAACTTGGGTCTTTAAAACAATGCTGGGGAAGCAAACAAAATGTCTGTCCACAGGGTTACCAGGAAGAGCTGAGAGCCAAATGCATCATTTTTCTTAATATTTATTTTTACCCAGAATAATTTATCCTTGACAAAGCTGCATGAGGAAAGGAGCCTTGTGGACTATAGGCTCATTTTATTTTCTCTGTCCTTACTGGATACATTTGTATAAATAATATTTCCTCTTTAATTGTTCCTTTAACTTGGGTTAACTTTTCAGTGTGCAGGAAGAATTTAACCCTAAGGTGAGAAAGATAAATCATTGGGTACTTCTCTGTGCTGCCAGGCAATATGATAATTGCCTCACATGTATAATTTCGCCGTAACCCCTGTGAAATACTATTACCTGCCGTTTGCAGGTTAGGAAAGAGGCAAAGAGAAGCGAAAACCCTGCAAGGTGACCCTACTGTTGAGGGGCAGAGGTAGGATTCAAACCTAAGTAGCCCGACCCTGAGGACTTGAGAATTAGCACTTCTAAACTGACAAGTTAAGCTTTAAGCAGGTGGAAAAGCTCACTTGTAACAAGTGAATAGAATGATAAAAACTGGGAGAAAGAGACCAGGAATGAAAAATATGAGTGTCTGCACCTTTTTCACTTACTGGGATGTTGACTAACCAGTTAGTGTGAGGGGAGGTGGACCTTGAACATCAGGAGGGTGAGTACAGACCATGGAACCGCGCCCCCACTCAAGACAAAGGCTGCTGTGAGTTTCAGGTTAGAGAGCTGGACTGCTTCTCAGCAGTGTTTGAGATGTCTGCTTCATGTTTTCCCTGTCGGGCTTTTTTCTTAATTAAATCTCTTAGCCACTGGAATTTGCCTTGGTTTGCCTTGTCAGCTGGTACATTCTCTTGTTCCCTTGGCTGTCTTTATTTTTGAAGCAGTGACCAAAAATAAGCTTGGTAGTGAGGAGAAGTGAAGAAGGAATATGATGGACAAGGTTAAGCCAGGTTAGAGGAAAGTGCGTAGAAAGGGGGAAGGTTTGAGTTGAAAACAGCTAGCAGAAATTTCTTGGTTCAAATTTAACATTAATCCTCTGTCTTGGCACTTCTGAATTGAAGCAAGTGTAAGTCTTCAAGTCTATCCAGTTAAAGTTTACTTGGAGCTTTCAGAGTAGTATATTTTTAAAACCCTTTATTTCTCAGTTCTTACTGTTAAACTATTTTCAGCGTTACTGTATGATTTGTCTGAATTAAGCATGCTGCAGAACTTTTAGGATCTGATGGATGATTTGCCTAAAGTTGGAATTTAAATATCTGGCTCAGGCACTTCTGAAAGTTGACCAAAGTCTGTTGAACACCAGGGCAGAGGAGGCGTGTTTGCCATAAAGTGTTAAGTTCACTGTAAAATGGAGAATACAGTTAATATTTTGATAGTGTGGTTTTTAGGGGTGACTGAAATTTCATTGTCTTCTGATTTTAAGTAAGTACCAGTACTTATTAAAAGGGCTTTAAGGTATAGAGCAGTGATGGTGAACATTTAAGAGACCAAGTGCCTAAACTGCAACCCAGAACCCACTTACTTATTGCAAAGTGCCAGTATTGCAGTTAAACTTGAACACTGTCTTAAAAGAGAAGCACAATAACATGCATGCCACAGGTTCGCCACCACTGGCATAGACCAAGACTTCTTCAGTTGATGATGGTATGTTTTCTGGAAATGAAAGCAAAAATATATATATTCAAATATATATTTATATTCCCAAATAGGTTGGAAAGCACAAAAGGTATTCTTACACTTACTCCCCCCCAACAAAAACAAAACAAGACTTAAATTCCTGTCCTAAACTTAGACTTTTCTGTGTTTCAGCCCTGCCTCAATCAGCACCTTTTAGCTATTTTGCATTAAGAATTCTAAGAACTCTTGAGGGTGGGAAGCAGTTTTAATGGGTCATTTTTACAGCATATGGACTGTAACACTTGTGTGTGGAAAGCCTCCTGTCTGAGTCTTTATATGTATGTTAGCTTGTACATTTATTCACCCCATACTGGTAGTGATGAAGGCAAAGCCAGGACCTAGGTAGGACTGAGAACGCCAAGTCCATCTGTCAAACCTTGTTGACGCTTGAGTGTCGTTACAGTCCATCAACAGCCTGCATTCTGAAAACTTAGAAATTCCTTGGCAATCCTAAGTAGTCATTCCTTTTCATAAGCGTAGAGATCTCAGCTTCAGGGCCTGTAGTATCAGCACTATGCTGCCAACATCCAGCATCTGGAAAAAAAAATGATTGGGTAGGAAAAGAATATCAATCACATTGTGCATGTCTTTTATTTTCCCTGTTACTTGGGCAGTTACTGGCTTTTAAAATCTTATTGGGACCAGGAATTTAGCTCAGTGGTTCCGCTTGTAACAAGCACAAGGTCCTGAGTTTGATCCCCAGTGCCCCCCCAAATCTTATTAGTTGCTGAAAAGTATTCCATTATATGGATAAGCTGTATTTTATTTAGATACCATCATCAGTTAATTAGGATAAAAATTATCTCCACTGTTTATGTTTATTTCCTACAGTGGTTCTCAAAGTTTGTCATGTGTTAGACTTACCATCAATATTAAAATACTGGTGTCCAGGCCATATTCCTCATGCAGTCACTCTCTGGGGTGAGTTGAGGTGATCCAGTGTCTTAAAGCTTCCCGTGGAATTCCTGCTTTGAGAGCCAGTGAGTGCCCTAGTGCACCTAGCTCAGTGCTGGGTGCCCTCCGAAGTTACCTATATAGTGATTTAGGAACGCTGGTTAGGTTCTCTGCCTTTAAGTAATGCTATGTTTTTGTATCTGATCACTGACCTTCACAGAATTACAATTAATGCCTAAATCTGGGAACTGTGTTTCCTGGAGCCTGGTGAATGTTTGAAACAGTAAATAGAACTAGATTTCTTTAAATCCCTTGTGAAGTTTGAGGGAGGTCCCTATTATCAAAATGCTTTTACCAAGTGACTTAGTAGATTTTTCTTTATCTTTCTCCCCCCACTCAAAATGTGCAGTGCAGATAACCTGCATTATAGATTTAGGAACAGTGCATAGAAAAGTCAGTGAGGGTGAAAAGGCCCAAAGCTGGGGCCGGTGTTGGGAGGCAGGAGGCCAGCATGGAATGCTGCCTTACCCTAGGAGGCTCTTTCTTCATTCTTGGGCCTCCTCATCTTTCTCCATTACAAAGAAAATCCCCGTGTCTACCAGGCAACTTTGAGCAGCACCATTTTTTGGATAGTATATCTGTTTGATAAAGACCAACGTCTTATCTTGACAAGGTGACTACCACTTGTACTTCCCCGAATGATTTTCCGTTCACGTATTTGTCTCTGGTCTTGTCCTTTGCCCCTTTTTGTCTCTTTGGCATTTAGTTACCTCTTGGGAAGCAGCATCTTTAAAAAATTCTAATCAGCAGAAGTTTGAAATTCATGTACTATATTCTGCCTATTGTTTTAAGATTTTGAAAAGATCTTTTGTTACTGAGTTTTGTGCCAAGTAATGTATATAATATGTGTTTAAAGGACCTCAAAACAAAAGGATTTCAGTGTTAACAGTTAGGCAGTAAACATTAAATACTTGTATTTTCTTCAGTCATTTGGTGCATTGAGTGCCATTTCTTTTCTTTTGGGGGGGTGGGGGGGGTCCCTTTCCTTTCTTGTTAGGAATGTAGCTTACACGGAAGGTGGATTAGTATCTCTGACATTGGTGTGAGAGAAATGACCAGAAATTGGGGGCTGTTGGTGTTGGTGGCTGGCTCCTTTATTTCAGACCTGACAGTCTTTCTGCTCTTCTTAACCAAAACTTACAGTATTGCATGTGGATGCAGGACCCAATATATTCCCAGCCCAAGGGCTTGGACTAGAAGGGCAAAAAAGATCATGGTGCTTTGTTGTCTCCAGCAAGTAACAGCATGGATAGGTGATGGAATCACACTGCTGCATCAGCTTCTGAGGGTTGACCAAGTCTAACAGTACTGGAGCCAGGGAACCTTGCTACCATTTCTAGAGAATGTTAAAGAGCCATGAATTTTTTGACCTGTGAAAAACAATTTTTTTAAGCCATTAAAATCCTAGAAATGAAAACCACCAAAAATTAAAATTCACCATTCTATTTTACATGAAATAAGAAAAATTGCCAATTTTTGAAGAAGTAATTTTTGTCATTGGTAATTTTCAACAAAACATAATGAAATGTACATTGTAAAACCAACCCCAAAAGGCTGGGACAGGGCTAGGATATGTTGTGCTGCTGGCTTGGGCCTCTAACAGCCCACATATTCAGCTCTTCACAGGTAGGGACCAGGCCTGTGAAGTTCATCCCCAGGTTTTCCAGGCTCAGACTTTCATGCCCTGCTAGAAAGCACTATACCAAGCCACATGTTTGGGGGACTTCTTGGAGCAGTGGCTTCCAAACTGTGGCTACCCCCTTATATGAGGGGTGGAAGGAGGCATCTTAAAGAGAGCCTCCTATCTCTTTTCATTGACCCCTGACAAGTACAATGATTCTTGACAAATAAAATCTGTTCTGGAAAAATGGGTAGAATGACACTCTTGGGTAGAAATTGAGTGTCTCTTCTGTTCCACCAATGCAAGACTCACAAAAGCCTAGGCCTCCAGGCTCCTGTGTGCTTCAGGTTTCCAAAGTTCACCTGATAACAATACACAGTAAAGCCTCAGAGATTGTGTGTGCATTGTGTGCACCAGGAGATGATAACTGGAACTGAGGAAACAATTACTCTTTCATTTAGGGTCATGTGACCAACTTACTTCCTGTGTTGTGGAGAGTCTGCCTCTGGTGTTACATCTGGACAGTTGTTCCCCAGCGTCCAAGGACACTGGTTCCTGATTCTCCTGCATGGTGCTCCAGTCCTTTATATAAAGAGGCATAGTATTTTCACATAACCCATGTGCATCCTCCTGTTATCCTTTAAATAATCTCTAGATTACATATAATACTGAATATAGTGTGGATGTGACGTACATTGTTGTTATACAGTGTTGCTTAGGGAAAAAAGTATGTGTATTTGAAAACCAAAAGTGTACATACTCAGTACAGGGGGAACATTTTTGGATTAAAAAATTTTCAGTATGGGATTGCTTGAATCTGCAGATGTGGAACCTGTGGTTATAGAGGTATGATTATGTAGCAGAACTGGCTATTTCATGGGAAATAAATGTTATTGACAACCTGCTAGCATTTAACATTTAGACATTTTTTTCTTAACAGATCTTGACAATAAGTTTGTGGAGATCACTCCATTTTTAGGGATGACAAAACCTACGGAAGAGGTTCAAGTCAGTTGTCCAGGGCTACCTCTTGCATGTGGTAGAACAGGGATTTTGAATGTCCACAATCTTTGCTCTCCCTTGCTGTTTATTCCTGTATTATTCCTTCCCTCCTTGTCTAAAGACTACAGGCATTTTGTTTGATTCTGAAGAAAGGAGCTCCTTTACAAAGATTAGTAAAGCAATGTCCCTATTTCCAAGGTCTATCATTGTTTACGAAAGGGGGCATTGTTGCACATGGCAGGATTCTCAGTGGGGAGGGCTGCCCCACATCACAGGATACTTAGCATCATTGTGACTAGCAGGAAGCGCCCAGCCCCGCCTCCATACAATTCCAAAAGCTTCTAGGCAGTGGTTATCAGCTCCAATGGAACCTCAGTGTAGCACTGACTTCTAGAGACAGTGTGAGGCCAGGATGTTACTGCTTGACAGGAAATCTCAGCTATTACTTCCTTGGCCTTTGTAGGAAAGCCCACCAGCTCCCCAGGTGGTGGCCTGTTTATACCTTTTGTTCTCAAGGAAAGGAGGTTATGGGAGAGCAGAGAAAGCTCAGAGACCAGAGGAACAAGGTACAGTTGGTGACTTGTCCAGATCACTTGATACATAGCCATGTTAATTTGATTTGGTAGTTTTTACTCTGTTATGCAGGTGTACATTTGCAAGGAGTTGGTGCTGAAAAGGTAAAACTAAGCATTCCGCTTAACTTCCAAGGAGACAAAGTTAAAAATCATGCCGTATTTCTTCTGAGTCTTTCTGACTTTTTAGATACTTTTTTAAGAAGTCTGAGTACTGAGAGGAGTTAGGGAAGTTGTAAAATAGTTAAGTAGCTTGAGATAACATGGTAACTGCTTTAGTACATAAGGCAAAAAGTTTGGGTTTAGAATATGGGGGCAAAGTGAGTTTTCCTTCTTGTCCTTTTTCTGGGCATCAGTCTGAAAGAAATAACTTGTATCCTCTAAGGAAAAACATTTAATCAGCGATTATATGCATTGATTGTTATACTGTCCAAATTGAGAATTTCTTTTAGTGGATATTTCAAGATACTATCACATTTGTTCTCTTTCAAAATCAATTTTATTATTACCAGTAAGAGGTGTGTGTGTCATCAAAGGGGTGTGTTAATAGTTCTTCTGATAGGATACTGTATATTATAACTAGTAGAGTACCTAGAGAATAATTGTGAGGGCTAGGGATTTGGCTCAGTGGTTCTGCTGCCTGCCTCGAAAGTGTTCAATCCCTGGTACAAAAAAAAGGAATAATTTGAGGGATTTTTACAGAAATAAGATTAAAAATGTTTCTGTGACTAATACTTGGGTCATAATGATATAAAATGTAGGGCCTTTTTTACTAAGTAATTTGTATTTAACTTTAGATACCTTCAGTATACAATGATGATATTGTAGTTTGAGCTTAAATAATATACACTTATTCATTCCACAAATATTTATTAGGTATCTACACACCCTAGGGAAATTTCAGGGTCTAAGTTGTTTTAATCTTCCAAGATAATGCAGCAACTGTTCTCTTTCAAGGACATTTGCTTTTCAGATTGCCCCTACTAATCTATCTCTTTAGCCCGGTGTACACCTGAATTATAGGGTAGGGTGTGTTTTATGTCATAAAGGGTATAAATTAACATGTCTGCTCTGCCTCTGGAATTAAGTTTCATATATACAGTAACTTCAGTATCTATCACTATGCCTGCTCTTTATTTAATAATTGCTCAATAAATGAGTGAGTCTGTTTAATTGGCCCCCTAGCCCCTAGGAGCTTAGGGCTTAATACAGACTAGGTTGTAGTATTATGACAGGGCCATTACAGGCCACATGAGAAAATGTCACTTCTGCCTGAGATGTTCAGAGAAGACATCCTGGGAAAGGTCTCATTTTTCACTAGACTTTTTTTCCCAGCCAGTAGATTTTATCTGGCTCAAGCTTGTAGGCTAACTGAAGGCCCAGGAATGGGGCAGCTTGAGGCTGACTGTGGCAGAGTATGATGCCCTCAGGGCTGAAAACGTTAATTTGTGCCTGTGTGGTGCCTCTTGTGAGTGTTTTGGAGTCTGTGTAAGGCAGGTGGGAATCGTGCAAAGTTTTAGAAAGGGGAGAGCACCCGAGCCAGATGTGGCCAAAAGTTACGTGAGACTGGAAGGCAAGTGAGAGCATGCTCACCATGGCTGCTTTGGTTGAGCATCAGCAATGGTAGTGAGGCTCTTTTAAGTGGTTCCTTTCCTGGCCACTTAAAAATAATTGTTTAAAGGAGGGAAATGAATTTTCCCTTGTTGGTCCCACCACAAAATTGCTTCTGCTCAACTCTTCCAACTCCACTCTTGCTTTGTTTTTTTCAGAAACTCCTCCACTGATATATTCATTCCATTGATGGAAGGAGAAGAAAAGTCAGGCAGGCATTGCCATTTTCTTTCAGAATAGATTCTTGTCTTTCCCAAACTGACATGGAGGAACTGTTTCTTTGCTGTTAAGATTGAAGTCTTCAGCTTTAACAGTCTTTCCCGTGGCTTCCAGTCACAACGGTTATCACTCTTCACACACAAAAAGAAAAACAACAACAAAGAACAGCATCCTCTTTCCTCTCATCTGAACCCCAAGCAGACAGACATGGGCCTCCGGCAGTGGCGATGGTGATAGGGCAGCCACAGGCCCAGGCTCTCCGGTGCTCGGCATTTGTTCTGTTACACCCCGCGAGGTGAACAGTGAAGAGCCTGGAGAGACTGCCTGATGCGATGTGCTTCTGTTTTGAGTTTTAGGCTCCATCTTACCTATGTTACAACGTTCTTCAAATTCAGCAAGATAAAGAAATGGGCCTGGAATCTAGGGTACGGTTCACATGCAACTGAATGGTGGCTGTGATTATTATCATTATATTGCTTCTTTGTCAGGGATATTCAAATGTGTGGATACGAGGTTTTCATGGCCCCCTGGAAAAAACCGTCCAAATTCTAGCTGCATAACAACATAAACACCCATGTCCCATTGTGCTATTGGCTATAAACATCTCGTTCTCCTGTGGTCTTTCCTACGCACATCCTGGCCTTATGTGGGCGCCTCTTTAATTTGGCTGGTTGTTGATGCCTGCTGAAGCCTCCTGAAACAGAAAAACTTAACCCCAGGAACTGTTATACTGTCTCAGAATTCCTTCTCAGACCCACTCCTTCACTTGTGGCAGAATTTCTTCCTCTGGAATTTCAGGCCTAGAAGCCCAGTGTCCATAGGCAAGTTAAAGATCAGAAGGAGTTTTGGGTGTGCCAATGCCTTTTAGTGGACGACTAAATCCGAACGCATTGGAGCCAACTATCTCCTTGCGCCCACCCCTTTTTTTAAGCCTTAAAAAAAAAAATTGGTACTGGGGATCGAACTCGGGTCCTTGTACTTGTGAGGCAAAAGCCTTTAAAATATTTTTTATAATAACTACTTCTAAATAAATTCAGCCTTTAGAAAAGGCAGAGTAGTGAAAGAAAAGAAAACCTTGTAAGATTCTTGAGGGAGATAATGCAGCTGAAAGTTTTTTGCATTTCCAGTCCTGTATCATCATGCAAATATATGTTTCATAAACAAGTTATGGCCTCACCATCTAGAAGCCGAAACCTAAAAAGCAGCTATTTCTCATGGTCATTTAGCATTTTCAGCAGAGGCTGAATTTATTAATAGCATTACCACCCCGCCCTGGGCTGGCCTTTATATTTTGTAAGGGGCCTTAACCTACTTTTTTTCATGTGAGAAACCATCCTGTGGGGACTGGTGTCATCTTGGACAGTGACAGCTCAGTTTGCTTTAGCTGGTTAGCAGCAGATGTCCTGGCTTGCACCCCTGTGTCTCTGATGCCCCACACAGCGTCAGTGAAGCAGCCTCGGCAGTTCTGAAGAGCCTGTGCTGTGTGAGTGGGTTAGAACTCTGGTTCTGAAAAGTAAACACGCCTTTGTTGGAGCTCACAGGCACCCTTTAAAGATGGATGTCTTTAATTTCTGCTCCCATTTTCCCTGCTCCATAATGGGGAAGAGGATGGCACTGCCCTCCTGGGTTGGATACATGTTTCTATTTTTGGATACATGTTTTTGGAATAATGTTAAACACACAGAAAGTACGTGATAAATGGTGGCCATTACTGTTACTGTAGACATTTTTTATTCCTATCTTTATCTGGACTTAGAATTTCCACACTGATTTTTCATTTTCAGATCTCAGTATGAAGGCTTACCAGGTAGGTAGTTGCTGTTTCTGTAATTACTTAGTGGGTGAATTGATACATGTGCTGCCGAAGCGAGCACTTAGTGGGTTAATTGAAAAGACTTACATTAAGGAAAAGATTCCTACCTTATTTTTTTTCCTGCCTTAGGTTTAAGAGAATGAAAAGAAAAAAAATATATTATATGTGTGTGTGTGTGTGTGTGTATACATATATATATATATAAAACGGTCATTTCCTTTTTTGTCCCCCTTGGGTGCTGGAGGTGCATCCATGCCTTGAACGTTCTAGGCATGCGCTCTACCACAGAGCTGTGTCCCCAGCCTGATAATCTCCCTTTTCAGAGGTCCAATTTGCTGCTTGGAGATGAGGAATAACAGTGCATACTGTGCATTTTCAGATGTATTTTTTGGAAGCAGTTGACTCCAAACTTAAGGTTAATTTACATCCTTAACTGGAATAAAATAGTACCAAAAGCCCCTCATTTCTGTCCATTCTTCCGATGACCTTTGTAATAAGCACGGTAATTCTGTGACACCCAAATCATAAGATTATCGAATAACATAAAAATGATCCATTTAATTATTATGATCCCTTTTAATAATTCAGACTCACAGTAGCTCATTTAGGTCGTTGAGGTAGCTTTTTTCAAATAATTGCAAACCATATGAATACCACTTAGTATAGTTTAGAAGGGCTCATGTTCCCAGTGCATGCTGAGTATACTCTGAATCTGCTGACCAGAAGAGTTCGGTTCATTTGAAGTAATTCCTGAGCTGTCCTGCTCAACCATAAGCCAGCCACCTTAGAGCACCTGGCGTGTGATTTTAGTGTACCCTGGAACTGAATTTTAATTTTAATGAATTTGATGTAAATTTAAAAACAAGTAGTATAAAGTAAATTTTCTGTTAAACATACTTTTATTGTTTTAGTAGAACTATTGCATGTCATTTTGGGTAAAACTTATGCATTGTGTGTCATTTCTAAAATCTCAATAGTTTTAAAATTTTGGTTACATGTTAAAATAATTTTTTAATATACAGTGTTAAATGGTTAAAATTATGCTTACCTTTTTATTTTTTAAAGCAAGTTTAGGCTACTAAGAAGAGCATAAAATCACATAGTGGTTCGCATTATATTTCCATTAGATAGTTGCTTTAGAACATCTTACAAGTAGCTGAAGTTAATTTTCAGGTTTATATTTTGGACATCCATAGAATCAGAGGCACTTAGAGAAAGGGATGTTAGGGATCACCTAGCCCACCTCAAGCTGATGAAACCTAGTCCAGAAGTTACTTAAAATGATGTGGGTTAGTCTCAGATAGGGACTGGAACTTGTTTGTTATAGTCTGTTGTTTTGGATTTAAGGGGTTTACTTGGCATTGGGACCATAAGTATACAACAGAGCTGCAAATAACTGAAGCTTCTATCAAGTCTGAATTGAAGAAAATGCCATAAAAAAGACATTCTTGGTGGTAAGGAATAATGATAGGTGGGGTCCTCGGCCTCCCAGTGGATGGACAGTGTGACCAGTGATGTATGACAAATTTAGGTGGCGGGGAGGCTATAATGATACTCCCATGGGGAGCAGTAATAAGGTAAAAATCCCCACACTTTGTGTGAACATTTCCTTGCAGCTGGTTTTTATATTTTAACTTAATAGCTGCTTTTCCCAAAGCCACCAGTCCCATACATAGCTTTTGTCCTTGAGAGGGAACATCTGAGAGTTTGACTCCACGTGTTTGTTATTTGTTAGGGTTGTATGAAATTATTTAAAAGTTTAAGCCTGTTTTTATGGTATTTTTGGCAAAACTGACTTAAAAGAAGTCATCCACAACTACAGTGAATAAGCTTTAAAGCAAAACAGAATTTTATTTATTCTTTGAGGTTCAGGGAAGAAGGGCGTTAGGACCTGTTACGGTGACTTGATTTCTGTGGACATGTTCCTCAGGGTTGGAGTGGGCTGCTTCCGACACAAACGCAGCTCAGGAGCTGTGCCACCTGTGGCCTGTCACCTTCCTTATCTCCACACAGACTCCTGTGAAGATAAAAGCGGCAGTGTTTTATGATGGAAAAGCACTATCGGTGTCAGGGCTGGCAGGTCAGAGGCTGCCTTTCTTCAAGGAGGCAGAGAACTAACGATTGCTTGGCTCACAGGTGTTGGGGATCTCGGATGATTAGTCAGGTGTGGGATGTGTGTTTAGTGAGTACCTGGTCTTGACTGTATGGGTCCACACTCATTTCAGACGCCCTTTGTTCTTCAGAGGATAATTCTGGAGGTTAGGCAGCAGAGGTGATCGACCTTCAGGCCCTGGAGCGAGAAGGCAGTTACTCTTGCTGAGTTTAGCAAGGGCAGTCTTAGAAAACCACACAGAATTCAGAGCCTCCAGGAGGGGAAAGAAAGGTCTACAGTGGAGTGCAGGAGAGATGGTGGGGCAAGGTTTGGCGTCAAGGTTAATTTATTGTTCCTGAAACACATCCTTCAAAGAAATACCTTTTCCTTGTCTTTGGCACAGTAAACACGCAGGCTGACTAGACATACCTTTTGTTGTTGTTGTTGTTGTTGTTTTTTAATCTAGTCCTTTATTTAGTTATTTTGATTTTTTGAGACAGGGTATGTAGTTCAGGCTGGACTTGATCTCACTGTGTAGTCCAGTTTGGCCTTGAATTCATGACAAACCTCCTGCCTCAGCTTCCCGAGTGTGAGTACTGCCATCACAGGTGTGTGTCACCGTGCCAGGTTTAGACATACCTTTTCTTTCCTCTCAGTTTATCTTGTCTATTAGAAAGGCTGAGGTTGCTGATTTTGCCATTCAGCTTGAGTGTTCTGCCTATTTAGACTTTGATGCACTTGTCTTATCAGTGTGTACCTTGGCCTCTGGGTTTCTTGCCCTGCAAGTGCATTGTCAACTCAGAAAGCACAAAGCAAGGGTAGCTGGCTGCAGCACAGCTTGACACGCCAGTGATTAAAGAAGTGCTGTTTGCTTGCTCATACTTCTGGAAGAAGAGTTTATGTTCATCTTTGGCCTCAATTTTATTTTTATTTATTTTTTTATTGAGTTTATTGGTACATTTTAGGGATACAGTACAGTTACATTCATTATTGGGATCTTGTACCTTTACATGACAGGTCTTGGTTCTCATTTTTTTCCCCCTTGTCTGTGCTGGCCTCAATTTTATTATTATTTTTTTCTCTTTGGTACTGGGGATTGAACTCAGGACCTTGCGTTTGTGAGGCAGGCAGCAGCACCACTGAGCTAAATCCCTGGCCCCCAATTTTATTGTTAAAAGATAGTGATGTTCCTACAGGCAAGCACAAAGTCCTGAGTTCAATCCCTGGTACTGGAAAAAAAGATAGTGAGGTGATCCCAATCTTGAAACGCCTGTGAAATTAATATAGGGGGCTTTGCACAGTTAATATGTTTTGTTTTCTTTTGTTTCACATTGGGAATCAAATTCAAGGCATCATGCATGTTGAGCACGTGGGTCCCGTGAGCCAGTATGATGCAAGGACACAAGCTGGAATGGCAGAGAAATGAAGGAATGAGGAAATGGCACTCTGCGCCCTGCTGGTGGAGTATAAAAGGCATAACCTTTGTGTGGCCATATCTGATAATTAAAAATGCAGATATTCTTTGACCCAGTAGGTCTCCTCTAAGTATATATCCCACAGGAATCCTCACATATTAATAAAGTGATTCATGTAGGATAGTCATTCTTGTATTATTTTTAATAACAAAAGATAAACTACCATATTATTAATTTCTAAATTTTGTACCTTATGTGTGTTATCTTTTTTGGGGGGGGTGGTACCAGGAATCGAACTTGGGACCTTTCACTTGCAAAGCTGGTGGCGGGACCACTGAGCTCAATCCCTGGCCCATGTGCTATCTATTTTAAAAGAAGATGTTATCATGTCCAGAAGGAATTCACAGTGTAGTCACACCATTTTAAGAAAACCTCATAAGACACGACTAGTATAGGGTCACTATTGGCTTCATGGACAGTGCATTTCAATGCTGGACTCTCCTTGGACAGGTGGGTCCGTAAGTTGTTTGGGTTGGGCAGGTCCGAATGTTCAGAGGACAGACTTCCAAGTCATGGTTTCCTGTCTGGGTAGAGGTGTGGGACTTCTGTGGTTTTCAGACCTTATCCTGCTGGAGTATGAATGCCAAGGCACCCAGAGTGTAGGGAAGAACTTCCCAGGCTCGGAGAGTCCTGGCTCTGCTGCTTGCCAGACATGTGATGTGGAGCAGGGAGCTTCATCCCCAAAGCGCCAAGAGCTAATCTAGAATTGAAGATGACCACAGCTAGCCTTCCTCCCTCATGCTACTGCAGTGAGGCTCAGATGAGGACACTCCTGTAAACTGCGAGGGAAAGTGAAAGGCCAAGGATGTAGCTCAGCAGAGCGGCACCTGCCTGGCAAGCGCAAGGTCCCAAGTTCCATCCTGGATACTGAGGGGGAAAAGTGAAAGGGAAGCAAAGGTGTATCTTTTACTCCTCGATAAATAAATTGGTGAGAGTTATTGGTGAGAGTTGTAAAATTAGAGAAGTAGACCTGAGGTAATTTAGAATCCTTTGACCTCTGACCTCGTGCAAATTATTTCACCCTCTAGACCTGCTTCCCTATTTGCAAAATGAGAGGGGCTGTTTGGGTGCTTTCATGGCCCTGTCCAGTAGTAGCATTCCGTGACTGTGAGGCATAAACAGTAATTCCCATGCTGGCTGAGATGACTCACGCCGCCCAGAAAGTCCACATGCAAGGAGGAAGTCTGTTTGCGTATGAGAATTTTCCATACACTGAAGAATCTGAACCTCTGGGGAAGGGAAATAAGGGAAAACATTGCCACCACCAAGAACACATACCGAGAGTAGAGATGTATTTATTTCTCTGATGTTTTCGTCACCTCCGTAGCTTCCTTTGCTTTCAGATGATCATTTGGGCCAGACCTGTGCAAACCAAGTTGAACCCTTGTTCGTGGGGAGGATGTTCAGGCAGTCCTGACTGTTGTACTTGTCGGCAGCTGTTGCCTCTGCGAGGTCTTTCTGTGCAGGAATCGTGCTGCCGGGGCTCCGGCTTCTCCTCACTTCGCTTCCCCCAAGGTCAGAGGCTGACTCCCGTTTTTGTCTCCTGGCACCTGGCACGGTTCATTCAGTAGCTGTGTATCAGCTGTGTGAATGGATTGACGATCCATTTAGAGTAGCACGTACACTGGTCTTTTCGATCAGGACTGCTGAGTTTGTAACTACCACCATTCTGGCAACATAAAAGCCACCGCTTTTTTGGAGGTGGCTGGATCGGCAGAGTGTGTGACACGAATTGATTCAGGTTGCAGTGCTTGGCTCAAGGACACTAGGATTGAGGGTGTGAGTGCTGCCTGCCCTAAGTAGTCTGGTTGTGATAAAAGGCAGAAAGATGCTGTTCAGGTCACTTGCTTGCTTGCTTGGACTGTCTTCTGCCTCTATGAACTGTTGCCCCTCTGCCATGTGCCACTCTGCCTTGGAGTCAGCTGATTGTGGACCGAAACCTCTAAAATCGTGAGCTAAAAAAACTCCCCAGGGTGGAGCGGGGGGAAGGGAGGACAGGGGAATAGGGAAAAAATAAGAACCAAGATGCAATATGTAAAGGTAGAAGATCCTAATGATGAATGTAACTGTGTTGTACACCTAAAATGTACCAATAAACTTAATAAAAAAAAAACCAAAACCTTTCCCTTCTACCTTTGGATGTTGGGTATTTTGTCTCAGAAACGACAGAAAAATAACTAACATGCTATGTGATATATAGCCTGTATTTATTTATTTGCAGAACAAGTTTCACTGTATAGTTCAGACTGGTCTTGAACTCACTGTGTATCCCAGGCTGGCCTCAAATTTGTGATAATCTTCCTGCCTCAGCTTCCCAAGTGCTGGGTTACCAGCATGCACCACCATGCCTGGCTAGTCTATGTTTAATAATACGTAATGTGATACATTATATATGTGTCTAAAACTCATCAGCACCAGATACTCTCCACAGTGGCATTCAGGGTCTCTGACTGGCAGCAGTAACAGTTGGTACTCAGTCCCCACGCCCGGGGCTAAGTATAAGTAGTTAGTTAAATCTGAAAAGGCACTTGAATATTGAACTAACCTGAACAAAGAGGGCAAAGGGTAACTCAGAGAGGTTTAGAAGTGGTTAGGGTTTCTGTAAAGTTTCTGTAAAGAACCTTTGTGGTTTGAGTCCTTCAAGGGGTTACCCTGGTAGGAGGAAGTCCAGGGGGACCCACAGTGAGCGATATGACCTCAAGGTGGTTATCTGAGCCACTTGGTTAGTCCACCTCTAGGTAATTTACTTGTAGGTTAGGTGAAGTAGGCTAGGGAGATGCATCCAGCGTCTCCCAGGGTTCTGTTATTTATGTGGGTGTGCAAGTGTGTTTCCTGTAGGGTCCCTGTGACTGTCAGAGAGGAGAGAACTGGCTTTCCTGTGTGGAAGGCTGCATTCAGAACCAAATACACATGGCTCACGTGTAAGTGGGGAAGAGATTAGAAAACCAAATCTTAAAGGTTGTCAGATTAAACCGTTCTCTTGGCAAAGTAGTGACCACCTTTGTATAACCCCTGCGGAGCCCAGCAGCAGCGTCCTGCTCCATTACAAACAACCGGAGAATAACTGTTGGGACCGCCTGTGGAGCCTCATGGAAAATCAGAGCCATGCAGATTTCACAGGACTTGGGATCACCTACTGTTCGGGAAATTGAACTCTCCTCTCCCCTTTCTTTTCGATGAAACTACGTATTTGTCTTTAAAGTTTTTACAGTCTTCACTTTCCAGTTTTGCTTTATTTTTGCATCATGCCTTGCAGTGTGTAGCTACGCACAATGGGAAAGATTTCCAGTAAGCTGGCCGGATCATATTTCCTAGTTTGAGTCATTGCTGAGAAACTGGTTTGTGAACAGGAAGCAGCTTGTGAAAATGTCTGTACCTTGTAACCCGCCCAGGCTGTGAGGAAACTAGACCACTTTCTAGCTGAAAGACAAAAGAGCTGGATGGGGGCTTGGTATGCGGGCTGGTGATACAGTACTTGCCTAGAATGGAGCCAGTGGTCAGGTCTAAGGAGGAGGCTGTGCAGGTTCTTTGCCCCAGGCAGTGCTACATTGGTGATTGCAGTTTTTAAGCTGCTGAATCACTTTTCTAGTGATGTCTATTTGGGAAATTTTATGTAGTTTAAAAAATGGTAGTTGTTGAAGATTGAGAAAATAATCCTTAGTAGGGTTTCTCTAGAAGGAAAGCTTGAATTAGTGATACTGTAACTCTTAATACTTGAGTGTCTGATGTTTAAACAGTTTGATAGTTAACAGATAAAAATCTAGCAACATTCTGGTTGGCTTAGATGGCTGTAAGGTCCCTTTCATGTAAGGTCCCTTTCATGTCCAGCAGTTAGTCTGTATTTTTAATCATTCTGGGGGACTTTTTGTTGTTTGTGGTGGTTCTCTGAGACAGGGTCTCGCGACGCACTTCAGGCTGACCTTGAACTATGTAGCCCAGACTGGTCTTGAACCCATGGTGGTCCTTCTGTCTCAGCCTCCCCAATGCTGGGATTACAGGCATGTACCACCGCTCCCAGTGGTTCATTCTGTATTTTTAATCAACTAATTCAGTCAAGAGTTAGGCTCAAATCAATCCAGTAAAATCAAAAGTAATGGAGGGTGGGAAGAGTTTAAAGAATGATCTGTTGAACAATCAAATTGCATTGTATAGCTTGTGCTGCCAGTATCAGCATGTGTCATACTGATTGGATAAATATTTAAAAAGTACAGTAGTTATTAGCAAAATGTATTTTAAAAACATCTGCTTGGCCAGGCGTGGTGGTGCACGCCTGTAATCCCAACACTTGAGAGGCTGAGGCAGGAGGATTGCTGTGAGTTCGAGACCAGCCTGGGCTACATAGTGAGTTCCAGTTCAGTCTCAACTACATAGTGAGACCCTGTCTCAAAAAATACCACAAAAAAAAAAACCCAAAAAAACTGCTTGGTCTCATTTAGTAAAAATTCTGACTCCAAAGTAAAACATTGTAAATCAAGGAAATCTTGTTTGCTGTCTAATGAATTCTTCAAAATTCAGGCATGCCCTCAGTTTTTGTAGCTGCATATAGTTCTTACTGTGTTAGCTAATAGCTTCCTATAGCTCTTAATATCTCTAGACAGTAGAATATGATTCATGTTTTGTCTAGTTTTGTTAAAAAATATTTGGCAGTGTTTATGAAATTAAAAAACTGAATCAGATTTAACTTTTAGGTGAATAACAATCTGGGCATAGTATAAAGAATGAAATGAAAGAAAAACACGAGGTATAACTTAAATTCTGAATCTTAGTAATTAATATTTGGATGAAAGAGTATCTTAGGGGGATAATCTGGAAGTTTCATTTTTTTTTCTTAATGGAAATGTATGAGTTAAGAAGGAATAACCTAAGATGCTGTCTCTTATTTTGCTTAGTAAGTAGTATGTACAACTTATTAAAGAGGTTTATTTAGTGTAATTTATTCTCAGAAGAAAATCTACCATCTTCCTATCCATTCTCAGAAGGAAAGGGGTTTAGGAGGTGCAAGCCTCATTTACACACAAACAGAAGATACCATTTTATTTTTCATTTCAAATCCGATTTTAAAATCTCCACTTACTAAATAGCTTTAATTTAGAGCAGGGACCATGTTATCTTTATTTATTTATTTTTTTCTGATTTTTTTGGATCATCTCAACAAAATAAATGCTGGTTTGTTCGAAGTATTCAAATTGGTTTTCAAAAAACATATTTATTATGGATTCTGTGTTCTAGGCCTTTCTTCTTCATTTATACCAGTACAGAGATGTTTGTTTTAAAGTGGCATGAGTTAATTGTCCAACCTCAGATTTCCCATAAAACCTGTGCCAGGTTACCCGATGGCAAATGATGATGTATACATTTAAAAATATGAACATTTCCATTAGACTAGATGCTGAATGAACATGAATTGTTCAACATTTGTGTTTCTTACTAAATTGTCTTTTGTGTAAGCCGAGCTTGCAACATAATTGGGAACACACTTGGAACTGCTAAAGGCCAAAAACAAACAAAAACTCAGAACCTAAGTGCCAGACAACATTTGTGCCATATGCTACAGGAAGACTCACCGCCGACACTTGGGTGTCCTTAGGAAACATTGTCACCAGTTGGTAGGAAATACCTGTTGGAATGTTGGAAACCATCCCCTGCTCTTTTCTCCTTCCCCAAATTCAGCCACGTTGTGTACTGTGGCTGTCTTCCTGGGGGACTTGGAGGCAGCCAAACAGCTGCATATCTTCAAAACCCGAGGTTTCTGCGCAGATGAGCAGTTTGCTAAGGCAGTTCCCTTCCCTGCTGTCTGGTGTCATGTTCTTGTTTGTTATGGGTTCTGCCCTATTATTTCCTCCTAGATGGTGTGCAGCTTTGCGGAGAGCTGGGTGGTGTGTGGAGTAAGTCATGCGCTGGGTCACATGGCTCCTCACAGGAAGTGCTCATTGCCTGTTTGGTCAGCACAGAACACAGCACTTGCCTGTGGCCTCCCAGGCACATCTGGTGTTAACAGGCTTCTGCTATTCTTTTTCCACATGATGCTTTGACTATTTCATACAATGTCAAATCTCTGCTAGCATTTGCCTTTTGAAGTGTAAGAAAATCTCAGTGACACAGTATGATATATTAAGGCCGTGACAAGAAAACTATTGTTGCTGTACTCTAAATTTGATTAAGAAATATTTTTAAGGGCCAGGGATTTAGCTAAGTAGTTCCACCACCTGCCTCACAAGCTCAAGGACCCGAGTTCAGTCCCTGGTAACAAAAATAAAAACAAAAAACATGTTTTTAAGAATTCAAAGAACATTTTGAAACCTATGTTGGTGCTATTATGATTGCATGGAATGCTCCCAGCCTGATGAAGAACAATTAGGTGTGGTCACTTTTGAAACACTTTTTGGTGACCTTCCTAGTGGAAATGGAAAGCTAGGTATGAGAGCCACTAAAATCTCCCAGGGCCTGGCATTATTTCAGATGGAGGGTGCTCTAGAGCTGACCCAAGTTAAGGGTCCCTTTTATATTTTCCTTTTTGTTGATAAGGATTCATCGAGCTGTCCTTTTCTGATCAATATGTTATATGAAGTTTTTTTCAGTTTTTGGTTTTTTGTTTGACAGTTTTTGATGTTATGTGAAGTTTAAAACACTGGTTTGGAGAGAGTCATAGCAGGAATTGAGTGGCTACTGAAGGAGTACTGGGTATGTGGGTATTAACATTGTGTGCAAAGTGTATGTAAATGTATATGGGGTACCCAGTTTTCTCATGGCCACCAACATTATTCGTCAGAATTACATCCTTTAATTTGCTTTTTATTAAGGTGTCTCAGTCTTTTTTGTTGTTTTGTTTTGTTTGGTACCAGGGATTGAATTTGGGACCTTGCGCTTGCGAGGTAGGCAGCTAAAACCCTGTCTCAGTCGTTTTTTAAAAAACACATTGCACATGGCTCGTAAATAAAAACTGTTCAGATCTATCCTGAGGAAGGACCAAGCAGCTTCATTGCTTCGATGGTACAGGGATTTGGGAAAAAGTTAATTAGTCCATTTTTTCTGTCTAGATAATTCCTACTAGTTAGATTCACAGCTTTATTGTCCAGTAGTCTAGAGTCTGGTCTCACCCATAGTAGCTCACCTCTGTCAACATATAAAACATTTGCATAGTTTACATGTATGGTGAGATATTTTTCATGTATCATTTGATCATTAGCTGTATACTAGGGTAGCTGGAATAATTAAAATGTATAGCTAAAACCACCTGAAGCACTCAGATGTCATTTGGTGGGAAGGGAAAGGGGGAAAAATAACAAATCAATTCTTGCTGTGATTGCCACTGATAACTTCAATCATTTCCATTAGACATTTTCCTTTGGTGAGTAGATTCACTGAGTGGAATTAATGGTGCTCTTTATAACATTGTACTTGTGTTCTCTGTCAGATTTTCTTTTTGGCACCGGGGATCGAACCCGAGTCCTTGGGTTTGCGAGGCAGGCTAAATCCCCAGCCCATCAGATTTTCTTTGTCATCTCTGCAGTTGTTAACAATGGCATACTGGGAATTAAACTATGTGGACTATCTTAACCATGACCTTTCTTTTTTGTTTTAAATGCAGGACATGGATTTGATTGACATACTCTGGAGGCAAGATATTGATCTTGGGGCAAGTCGAGAAGTATTTGACTTCAGTCAGCGACAGAAGGAGTATGAGCTGGAAAAACAGAAAAAACTCGAAAAGGAAAGACAAGAACAACTCCAAAAGGAGCAAGAGAAAGCCTTTTTCGCTCAGTTGCAACTAGATGAAGAGACAGGTGAATTCCTCCCAATTCAGCCAGCCCAGCACATCCAGCCAGAAACCAGTGGATCTGCCAACTATTCCCAGGTACAGAGTGCTCAGTTCTTGGGCAAGTGTATGGCAGGGTTTAAGGGGACACTAACCAACAATTAGAATATCTAGATTTGAATTCCAGCTCTGTCTTTTACTGTGTCTTTGTGATCTTGTCAAGTTAACTTCCCAACCTCATCCTGTTAACTTGTATACCCAACCTACTTACCTTACAGGATTATTATAAAAATTAGGACATAAATCACATAGAAAGGCTTTGTAAATTACAGAAACATACAATTAGGATCAAACAGTAAAACTAATAGTGGGCGCTGCTTACAATATTGTATTAAGCACTGTTCTAATTATATATATATTAACTGATTTAGTCAACACTGCTGTGTAAGTTAGGCACCATTACTCCTGTTTTATCCACAGATGTGCAACTGATCACTCAGTGTTCATTTGCCCAGATGACTAGGGAGGGCAGGGAGTTTAGCTCAGGGATGCAGCACTTGTCTAGCATGTATGAGGCCCTGAGTTTAATGCCTAGCACTGCATGGAAAATAAAAATAAAATTGGGAGGTAGCCTGGTTTGAGTCTGTGCATCAAGCTGATTTCTGAAATTTAAAAAATAATACATTCTGTGAATATTAATCATAAATTTCACATCAGTCGTGAATAGTTAGCTTGGCACTGGAGCATTTAACAATTTTTTTCTTCCTTTATGCCTTCCCCTTTAATCCAGGTTGCCCACATTCCCAAACCAGATGCTTTGTACTTCGATGACTGCATGCAGCTTTTGGCAGAGACATTCCCATTTGTAGATGACAATGAGGTATAAAACATTTGGTTAATAGCAAAACTTCCTACACTGAACACGTCCTACCTATATAAACCCCTTTAATGTGTCTCCATTTAAAAGAAAGAATGAAACATTTCAGAAGGAAATTTTTTATCAAGGAATTATTCTCTCAAGGAGACCTTAGTAGATAATACTTTACAATTGTTTTTTTAAACTGCACAATACAAAATCACATACCATTCCTGTTACACAGTCATGGATCAGCATAACTGGAAATAACTCGTTTGTTATGGGTGTTTAAAAATTTCTGGTAAGAGCAAGCTGAGTAAAAAACCAAGACTTGTTAAGAATTTAAATGAATCTGTTGTATTTGAAGTACTGTACTAGATATTACAGGTGCAAATTAACTCCTAAAGACTGTTCTTATCCATCTTCAACTAAGCAGAGAAATACAGAACTGCTGCTGATTCTACTTAACTGTCATGATTGTGCTTTGGAACTTCCTTGTCCACAGCTGATTTATGCCTTGTCAATTTTAGGTTTCTTCACCTACATTTCAGTCGCTTGTTCCCGATATTCCCAGCCACATTGAAAGCCCAGTCTTCACTGCTTCTAATCAGGCTCAGTCACCTGAAACTCCTCTTGAGATAGCCATGGGTGACACAGACAATGTGCAGCAAGACATTGAGGAAATTTGGCAGGAGCTATTTTCCATTCCAGAATTACAGGTAAGATCTAACACAGTACTGCAGTGCCATTTTATATTCAGTGGTTTTAAATTAGTCATCCTGATTATTTATTATTTATATGCCATCTGCTTATGAGAAGGATTTGAGGGTGCTTTTAAATTAGTCATGAGAGCACCCGCGGCTTGCTGACATGCGCTTTTATGAGTAAACTGGGCTAGATATCTGAGAATAGAACTATTACAAACTTCAGGTCTAAACTAGGACCTCTGAAAATAATGCATATGCTTAGTAATGGAAATTATCTCTGAACCATAGAATACCCTTAAAGAGAGTGGGATGGTGGGGAGAGTTCTACCTAAAGTTTCCAACAGATACGGATTATCATCTATTAAAAATATTTAACCTTGAGTCATATAATATAGACTTCTTTTCCACACAGTGTCTTAATATTGAAAATGACAAGCTGGAGAATACCACGGTTCCAAGCCCAGAATCTAAACTGACAGAAATTGAAAACAATTACTTCTACTCATCAGTCCCCTCACTGGAAAAAGTAGTAGGGAGCTGCAGTCCAGAGTTTCTTAATGCTTTCGAGGATTCTTTCAGCAGCATCCTCTCCACAGAAGATCCCAACCAGCTGACAGTGAACTCATTAAATTCAAATTCCACATTAAATACAGATTTTGGTGATGAATTTTATTC
Organism: Fukomys damarensis; assembly: GCF_012274545.1. Taxonomy (NCBI): domain Eukaryota; kingdom Metazoa; phylum Chordata; class Mammalia; order Rodentia; family Bathyergidae; genus Fukomys; species Fukomys damarensis. The sequence continues at coordinate 19,111,511 of NW_022900938.1, forward strand.
TGCTTTCATAGCAGAACCTACTATCGGCGACAGCATGCCCTCCTCTGCTACTGTAAGCCAGTCGCTCTCTGAACTTTTATATGGGACCATTGATGTTTCGGATCTATCACTTTGTAAAGCTTTCAACAAAAACCACTCTGAAAGCATAGCAGAATTCAATGACTCTGACTCTGGTATTTCACTGAACACAAGTGCCAGCATAGCATCACCAGAACACTCAGTGGCGTCTTCCATCTACGGAGACCCACCACCTGGCTTCAGTGATTCAGACATGGAAGAGCTAGATAGTGCCCCTGGAAGTGTCGAACCCAATGGTCCCAAAACACAGCCAGTATATTCTTCAAGGGATACCGTGCAACCTCTGTCACCATCTCGAGGGCACAGTGCTCCTGTGCATGACGCCCAGGGGGAAGACACACCAAAGAACGAATTACCTGTAAGCCCTGGTCATCGAAAAACCCCATTCACAAAAGACAAACATTCAAGCCGCCTGGAGGCTCATCTCACCAGAGATGAGCTTAGGGCAAAAGCTCTCCATATCCCATTCCCTGTGGAAAAAATCATTAACCTCCCTGTTGATGACTTCAATGAAATGATGTCCAAAGAGCAATTCAGTGAAGCTCAAGTTGCACTAATTCGAGATATACGTAGGAGGGGTAAGAATAAAGTAGCAGCTCAAAATTGCAGAAAAAGAAAACTGGAAAATATAGTAGAACTTGAGCAAGATTTAGGCCACTTAAAAGATGAAAAAGAAAAATTACTCAAAGAAAAAGGAGAAAATGACAAAAGCCTCCATCAACTGAAAAAACAACTCAGCACCTTGTATCTCGAAGTCTTCAGCATGCTACGTGATGAAGATGGAAAACCTTACTCTCCTAGTGAATACTCCCTGCAGCAAACGAGAGATGGGAATGTATTCCTTGTTCCCAAAAGTAAGAGGGCAGATGTTAAGAAAAACTAGATTTGGGAAGATTTGCCTTTTCTATTTTTTTGGTTTTTGTACTGTTATACTAAAAGCTCCTACTATGATGTGAAATGCAAGAAAATACTTTGTAAGTAATTCTGTGTAAAAATTATAGCCAAAACTAGTATAGAAAATAAAAAACATTAAAAAGCATTAAAATATCTACGTTGAATCAGTAGTTTCACTTTAATTTCTTAGGACACCATTTGGGCTTGTTTCTGTGTAAGTGTAAATACTACAAAATTTCTTATTTATACTGTTCTTGTTACATTCATAGATTTATATGATATGACATCTGGCTACAAATTGATGGAAAACTAACCACTGTACTTTTTTATAAATACTGTATCAACAAAAAAATTGCATTTTTTATATTAAATTGCTTAGTTCTGGCAAAAAAAAATTAAGAGCTGGTACTAATAAAGGAATATTATGACACATTACTTCTTCAGATTGAGTTTATTCACAGTATTTCCAGACAGTCATCCATTTTTGTATTTTGTTTGAAATTTTAAAAAGCATTTTATACTAAGTATATGGTCCTAGGGTCCTAGAAAATTAAGTTATCAAGAAGCAAGTTATCTTCAAGCAAGTATAATATATCTCAACCAAAGAAAACGTTTGCACATTGACACGACTACCGTTCATTTAGATCAACAGAAGGGGACTTAGTATATATCTGGCTATTTTTTTTCAATTTTAAAAAACAAAAAGATCTCTGTCCCCCCCTAAACTTGCATTCCAGTGTAGGGATGGGTGCTGGGCCTAGTCAAGTATTCCTATAATCCCAGCTACTGAAGAGGCTGAGGCAAGGGGATTAGGGTCAACACATGTTGAGGCTGGGAATGTAGCTCAGTAGTACAGTGCTGGCCCAGTGTGTGCACGGCCCATGACTTAAAAAAAAAAAAGAAGACCTTAAGCAGCACTGAAACAAAATAAGAGTTATAAACAGGAAGCCATATTAGCAACAGCAAACCATTCTGAAAACACGGGGACCTGGGGATTTAGTTCAGTGGTTCCGCTGTCTACCTCACCCTGAGCTAAATCCCCAGTAAAAAAAAAAAAGTCTTAGCTGGGCGTGGCGACTCGTGCCAGTAATCCCGGCACTTGGGAGGCAGAGGCAGAAGGACTGCTGGGAGCCTGAGCTACATGATGAGTTCAGGGCCAGCCTGAACTACAAAGTGAGACCCTGTGTCACAAAGAACAACGCCCCCCAAATACCTCTAAGATCACAGAAGACAGAAGCCCAAAGGAGCCTGTTTTAGATGAAAAGGACACAGACTGGTGACAATAGGGGATGAATGAAGCCAGGGAGGGATGGTGGGGTGGGGAGGGGCACAGCACAGAACCACACCTAAGCTGTCAGGAATTCACTCATCACTTTAGGTAGCAGGGGCACCAGACAGAAAGGTTCCTATAGCTTGAAGGTTGAGTTTAGAAAGCAAGGGTGGGGAGTAAGGTCCTGAGTTCAGTCCTGGGTAAAGGGAAGAAAAAGCCAAAATAGGTATCATATACAAGTAATTCACTTTCGAGGGTTCAGTCTGTCCACTAGATGCAATATAATGTAGCGGTCCAGCAGCCCTGAAAGCAGACTGAATTTGCTGCTGTCCATTCCTAGATGCCCTCATCAATTCACATCACCATTCAGACTGGTTTCCTGACTATAAAATCGAATTAAGTGCTAGTTCGGTGAGCACATTATGTACCCACCCCCTTTTCTTTGGCCTTATAGTGATACATTTAAGAAAAAAATCAAGCTAGCTCAGTAACAAAATTTGACTCAGATGGCTGAAAGGCTCAGGGTTGAAACTTACTTCAAGGACCGGAGCCTAGGATTCAAATGTGAAAATGCTTTATATCTCGAGTATCTCATGCTGTCAAGGAATTTTCCAGTAGCAGTGGTAGTGATGACTGATGACAGGGTCTCTGGAGGCTTCATTTTTGCAACCTCACAACATAACCTCAACTCCTTAGTCAAAATTGAGGGCAACAGCAGCCCCACCCAGAGGAACTGGAATTGGGAGAGGAGAGCACTGTTGGCGTACAGAATATTCTATTCATCTGAATCTTGCCAAGTTCAACTTTTCTGCATTTTTTTAAAACTAAAACCTCTAGCATACTCATAATAAAAGCAATTTCACTTCCCTTGGTCTACATTTCAATGTTAGCTTTATAGCTGGTCCCAGGCTAACCGGAGCCGTCAACTGTTAAATTGTACTGGAAGCGAGTATAGTTCTTCAGAGTAAGTGTATAACCTGGGCCATCAACGCCAAGCAGTGTGAGAAACCCTTATTGCATTACTACTGGGTATAGAGCCTACTTTCTGGCTTCAGTGTTCTTAAGCCATTTTTGGAGTAGGGGCTCTCAAATGTATCTGCCATCCCTTTTTCCATGTGATCAGGCCTCAGAACACACAAGATAACTTAATCTCAGCACTGGGGAGTCTGAAGCAGGACTGCCTCAAGTTTACGCCAGCCTGGGCTGCATAGTGAGTTCAAGGCCAGGCTGAACTACATAGAAGACCCTGTGTCTCACAAAATTAAAACTGTCAGTTCAGTTTGTTTTCACATGTGATTTACTACTGGAGAATGGAGAAAAGTAACTAAAAATCTCAAATCTAGTCACCCATTAAAACTTTTAGGTATAGTGACAGTCATTACCAAAAGCTCTTTTATCTTTACATTGAACTTTTAGTTCTGAAGGTGGCTATTCTTTTTATAAAAGGAAATTTCTAAAGTTTTGGGTCTGGATAAGCTTAGATCTTAAGATTTTGTAGTTTTCCCTACCATTAAATGAAATACAGCATTTCCTTCAGTATTCTTTTTGTTGTTGTTGTTACTGGGGATTGAACTCGGGTCCTTGCGCTTGCAGGGTAGACCACCGAACCGGTGTGCTAAATCCCCGGCCCTTCCCTTCAGTATTCTTGATAACAAACCACAGTAGTTAGTACTCAATGCTTATGATTTTATTAGTTCAAAACAGTTATTATGGGAAACTTCAAAAAGACCTCATTTATTGTATGAAGTACATATTACTAAACCATACACGTAGTACTTATACACAACATTTTAAAGGGCCTGTTGGCATTACCAAACTGCATAAAGGGGCCTAAGATTAAGGAACCCCCAGCCAATTCATCCCCCAAACTTTCCTGAATTTAAACCTGAGAAGCAAAAATTTAAAAACCCGTTTTTCAGGACTTATGAAATGGCAGACCTTCAAGTAAAGCAATCAGAATTTTTATGTATCTTAAAAGGATGAAAGCTTATACATTTCATTGACAAAGGACAAGTGATACAATGTACCAGTGGAAACTGTCCTACAACCCCCACATGCAGCTAATTAACATAATTCCTTTTATCTCAAACCCTTCAACCATTAAACTGTAACAGCCATTTACATGTAGCTTAAATCATTTCCTTTTAAAGCAGTCAACCACCTGCATAACTTGATTTACTATTTACCAGTAAACTCTGGAACTAATTGTATGGGCAAATTCCTAACTCCTGGTCAGCTTTCAGACCTGTACCCATTTTACTTTGCCTTAATAGGTAGCTCCATGTACCCTTGTCATCCATCTGCTGTTTAGGTCTTTGAAACAGTGATAAGCAAAAATGGCACATTTATTGCTTTCTCCCAATGTTAGCATGGTGCATTCAATCCAAAATTAAATCGACCCAATGTGTAATGGCCTAATTTTTGCAAAAAAGTGATCTTCAGAAAACTTAATGGCTGTGATGGGTACACAGAAGATTCAATTTTTCCAGGAAACTTAACGGTTGTGATGGATACACAGGAGATTCAAATTTTATCTTGATTCCTGAAATTTTGCAGTTTAACAAATTATTTTCATCCTGAGAAAATAAAGGTAAATACATATGTTGGAAATGAACCTCATGCTCAGGACACTCGCATTAAACTAAGGTACACACTTCCTTAAAACTGCACAGGATGAAACCTTTAGAGAAACCAGTAACAGGCAAAATGTGCCACCCTAGGATATTATCACCTGGTTTCAACTGACAAGCCCGTCACTTAGAAATAACCAGGTGTGTGGTGCACGATCACGACTCAGGAGGCAATTGCTGTTTAAGGCCAGCCTGAATCACACAGCTAGAGCAGCCACCGGAAGATGTGTAAATAGGAGCTATCAAAACTAGAAATACAAACATGCAGACATAAAAAAAATTTGTCACAACTTACCAGATAACTACCCCAGTCTTTTCACTTGGGCTTATCTTGGGTCCACTAATCTCACAGAACCTTCAAACTCACCCTCACTGTAAAACATTTTCAACCAATCCACTGCCTCTCAAGAAACCACTTCACGTAGCCTTGTTTACCCTTCTCCCCAGAAGACGGCTCAGACTCCACACCTGCAGAGCTACTTCACATTTATCTGTCTTCAGGACCATGTCCTTTTAAATACTAAGTGGTAGTTTTTGGTAACAGGGATCAAACTCAGGTCCTTGCGAACCACTAAGCTAAACCCCCAGGCCTAAGTAGTGGTAATTTTTAACTTTGAAATATTTTATACTTTTCCCCCAGTTAATAGATATCCTTTAAAATAACTGTACAAATGCTCACTCCAAATTTCCTGTTTTTATTACTAAAGTTGTAGCATTGAAATATAGTACTTAAACGAACATTGCTGAGTGACAAAACAACACACATTTCTAAAAATATTTTAATGAAAAAAGTCATCGTTCTGTAAACATTCCATTATACCACAAGTGAAACATTCGAATCCATTACAGATCACCTCTGCAAATCAGAAAACATTGAAGCATTAAAATTGTGAGTACTCAAGACAGGCCTTACATTACCCCTGCACATTATCATGTTTTATGCACTATTTTTTTGTGACATTACCCAACCTCCCAAAAGGGGCTGGGGATTTAGCTCGTGGTGCCGCCGCTTGCCTCAAATTCCGGAGAAATACTGCAAATTTTGACTTACATGAAACTTTTGAAAACCAAACCTATTAGTTCCCTGACAAATGATTATTTTACCACAAATATTCTCTCCTTTTGAACGCAAGTGTAAACTCAGTTTTTTAGGAAATGTATTACTGGAAGCAGAGAACTACAAGTTTAACAAAAGCAACTTAAATTTGCCTCAAGCATTTCCAACTTTCCTTATTGGTGCTACCACTTAAGAGAACACTTTCCAGAAATGACAACAAAACTACATTCAAATAAAATAACTTTATTTCACAAGTGAAATGAAACAGAACACCCTTAAAAGAAAGTTTCCTGTCTTAGGAAATTTGATTAAAACCTTGGTTTCTTTTTAAAGGCCATTGTCTTGCTAACATTATATGTAGAAATTTTAAGTTGTGATTCAACCTTTTGTTTTACAGAAACTAGTACTTCAAGTGTCTAAGTGTTACTTTGTTTAAAAAGTGAATTAAACCTCAATTTTAATATGCCCTTTGGGGCAGCAAAAATAGCCCTTATGATCAGCAACTGATATGAATAGTAACCAAGTAATTCTCTTGGGAAGGTACCCTTTTATAGTGTGATCAGGCCCCTACCACATCTGGTTAAGATTAACCAAAATGAACAAAACCAAAATTCATCCCATCATTCCAAATTCCCTGAATTTGAGTTTGAGGAGGCCACTTGAATGAAGACACGTTTTGTATTTGTAAGATGTAATTATGTAAGTTCACTTGAAGATGTTTTTCCTAGTACAACCAGTAGCATATCTAAGTCATGCTTATGACAAAAACTTCACACAAAAGTTGAGGTTACTTTCCCTCACCAAAAATTGACTCTACCCTAAAGATACTGAGTTCTATACATGAATAAAATGGGGTACATGTGACTCAAGAACACTCAGAAGCCATTCTTGGGGATTCAAAAAAATGGCCTAAAGTTTAAACTGTGTCAAAACACGGTACCAGTAGTTTTCAGCCTGATAATTTTCCCAATGTACCTACTAGAGAGGGGCTCATTTTTAAGTAATATAGATTTATATGGAAATAAGTGATGTCAAGTTTTACTGTGAGCTACAAACCTTACCCAGCCAGAAACCTTCGTATTTAAGATGGTAGGAAAGACATTCCTCATTTAGGCAAGTAGGGTTCTCATTCAACCTGCAAATCAGAAAGATTACTCTTACCTTGCTTTACAAAAAATTATTCTTTAATTAGTGAAAAAATTCAAATTCAAGCCTTACCTAATGCTTATTGCCCTTCCTTGCAGGTCTAAATGCTAGACCTAGCAACTGTGGCAACTATCTCTCATTGATGTTCCAAAAGGCGAAGAGCTCCTTCCTGCTACTTTCTTCGATATTTCAGTTGTAATAAGCAGATTTAACTAGCTTTTGACAAGCTGCTCACTATCATCATAGTATCTTATGCCTTCACTTCTCTGTAGTTGAAGCTCTTGCTGCTGCCTTGTCATTCTTTATTTATGCTGACTTGTCCATACTCAAAAGGCTGCTGAAGTCCTGTCTTAGTGAGTTTCCTTTGATCCACACTGTGCTTTAAAAAGCACATCTTAGGTCCTTTAAAGCTGGTTAAATCGCTCTCCTCATGGCTTACTTTTCCACACTGTTCACACAAACTAAGCTAAATACAACTTATAAACAGGTCACATACACAGGTTTCACCTGCTTATAGGTTGCAAACATGAACTTACTGAAAATATTTTCACTATTAGTTCCAGAACATAGAAAGTTGGTTATAACAGTACAATTAACCTCATATGCCATTAAAGGATACTGTCAAGGTTGTGTCAGACAATTTTACAAACAGAAACAGAAAATGTTAATCTCCCCCATTCCTTCAACCTTTATTATATGAATAAAAGAACTTGAGACAATTTAGCTCAATTTTAATAAAATGTTTCCCAAGCAGTATTTTGACCAGGTACCCAAGGTTTAAATTATGAACATTGACAGTGTCCATTTATATAACCACACTTTTAGTTATTAAGGACTTAACCATTTTCTAGTATTAGCCTATTTTCTACACTGCTTATTCACATATGCCCATTAACAAATGGAATGTTGTCTGTTACATTTATTGGTTTGTGAGTGTTTTCTGGAAAACTGCAGAATCTATGAAGACCGATTTCCATGCTGGCATTGCATGCATCCAAGTATTAATAATGCACAGAGGCACAGAATTAGAGCAACAAGAGAGCATATTCAAACACTAGCACACCCCATTCCCCTTTTTATTGCTTGTTTTGCTTAGTACTTTTAAAACCAAATAAAAATCTTGAATTCAATGTTCAACTGCCAAAGAAAAGAGTAACAGCAGGGCACATATTTAGGGCGTGAATGAAAGAAACTGTAAGCACTAGCTGGCGCAAAACAGTAGACAGTGATTCATATATATGACCTTTAAATCTAAAACTCTTCTCAACCAGGGTCTTCCAAACAAATTGACAACTCGCACCAACATGGTTTAGGTTAAAATATACACAAGGAGTAACACAATGTGTTCTTTGGGAATTTAAGAACTTGAAGATTATCCAAATTTGAATTCTGGTCTTTGGGAAGTGAGATGCTTGTACTAAGCAACTGTGCTACATTTCTGCTGCATTGATTTGAAAAATTGTATCTAAACTATCCTTGGTTTCATTCAGCAAAACCTATAGGGTAACAACAGGAGAAAGCATGCCAGCCAGTTAGGGGTTCAACAATGCATGGTTTTTATTTATTCTCTTGCTCTGAAAGCTTGTATTGGGGAAAGAAAAACAAAACAAGGAAAGTAACTCAAGATTTAAAAACTGGGCCTCTTGTGTGCTTTAAAAGAAAACCAAGTATCCACTAATCTGAATCTGCTCAGACACAGAATTAGTGGTCCTGTATCTCAAAAAAATTAATGGTTTTCCATGTGGGAGAGGGAAAACATCCACTACCCTTTCCCAGAATTTAAATAGAGGGCAGCAGACATTTTTTTTTTTTACACCCAAAAACTATGGCAGCAGTTTAAATGTGACCAAAGTAAATGCAGAATGGAGATGTTTTAAACACAGCTAGGACTTGGCAAATCTAACACACTAAAATCATGATTACATATTGAAAGAAAATGCACAAAAACCAGTAAGAATTTTGAGATTTTTCATTTGAAAGTAACCTTAATGCTATTAAATTCACAAATATGCTAATTTAAATACCCAATCCTATTTTATCTAAAACACACATCGCAAACATACAAATTATCTATTCTCTCCACATGTCAGTGCCCATTTGTATCATGGTATGAAATGGGGAGAATAGATTTATTCCCCTTAATCTGCAAGTGAGTAGGTGTTTCTTTACAGTTAACTTTAGCAAAATTCATACAAAATAGTAATTAACAATGATCTTCTTTACTCGTTAACTCACAAGGAAACACCTTCAAAACTGCATTTTGTTAAAGTTTCTGTACTAAAGTGTAGAAAAACTGAACTACACAAATATTGAAAAGTTAAAAATTCCTTAATTTTTTATTCCTGGTACCACTACCACAATTTACAGGGCAATATACCTGATGTAATGAAAAGAAAAAGAAAAAGACAAAGCTACAACAGATAAAAGACCTCAGGAATGTACATCTAATTGACACTACATTGCATTAATCAATAGCTGCACTTTTTGCAAACTGTGGCTATGACAGTCCTGAACCAGAAGGGTTTCCTGTTTAAGCTGCAGTAACTTTTCTGACTATGGATCATCGTTCCTTCTGTGGCAGATTTTTACAGTTCCGCTAATGCATTTGGGACGACTGTCTCAAAGTAACCTGCAGCTTTCCTGACAACTCCTCGCTCTCTCTCCTGCTAAGAACTGTAGCCTGTTGAATAATACAGGATAAAAAAATTATTACACTCAGTGAACAGTTCCACATATTCTTTATCATCATGATAAAAATGTAAAGATACCTACCCTTTTTTGTTGTTTTTTTTTAAAACCTTCTGCTACCATATCCACCACTTCCACCACCAGATCCATAACCACCTGGAAATACACATGCAGAATTTTCAAACATATATAGAATTTTAAGTTAAAATGGCCATGAAAATTTTTGACTTAAGAAATTACTTACCACCATAGGGACTACCAGAGCTTCTTCCACCAAAACTGCCCCCCTTCATGGGTCCATAATTTGATTGCTGTTGACCACTATAATTTCCAAAGTCATTATAGTTTCCACCACCACCATAGTTACCTGAAATCAAAGATTTTGTGGTTTATCTGAAGTTATTACTTTCAATTTGTGTAACTACTAATCTGTTGCCTATCATGGCATCATATTCTGTAACATTTCCATGTGACTTTGAAGAGAGATCTTAGCTACCAAACTGCCTCTACTGAACAGAGGCCTAGCTGCCCTACGACATAGGGAGAAGGGGAGGAAACAAAAGTGGAAGATTGCCAAAAACATTTTCTAAATAACTGTTAAGACGTTCAGGATTTTAAAAGCACACTTTCATTAAAAAAAAAAAAAAAAAGCACACCAACTTTATGTGATGCATAAAGGCCTATGTTCTTTCATTCCACTAACACTATCAAAACTGCTAGTGTTTAATTCACTGATTCCATAATACCACAGAGTAATGGGTCAGATTTATAGTCTGCAATTGACACTGTTAATTCTAGACGCCAGATGGCATCGAATTCAACAAGTCTGAGTATTCAAATTATTTGCAAATCTAATTTCTAGTTTAAAAGTGCTTAACATCCATTCGGGAGGCTGAGGCAGGATGATTGCTGTGTTTGAGGCCAGCCTGGGCCACATAGTGAGTTCCAGGTCAGTCTCAACCTCATAGTGAGACCCTGTCTTAAAAAACCATAAGTGCCTAACAGTTAACTAAAATTCTGCCAATAAACACAACCTAATGTACATACCCATTTTACCACCAAAAGAATTTACATTTTATTAATTCACTAAACAGCCAAAAAAACCTGAGTTAGCTCCATTTGAGTATTTTTATTACAGAAAAATATGTTAACCAGTTATTTTCAAACGTCTGTAATAAATCTATAAATGTTAAATAAATAAAGCAAGCTTACCACCACCAAAATTTCCTCCTTCATTGTAACCATCATATCCTCCTCCACCACCATATCCACCACCTTGGTTTCCATATCCTGGCCCACCACCACCATAGCCTCCTCTACTACTGTAACCAGGACCACCGCCATAGTTCCCACCTAGAAAATAAAGACCAAACAATAAATTAGGAATGTATAGAGGATCAAGATACTGAATTCTGGTTTTACATTACCCTTAAGATACTACCAAACAAACCAATGAAATGATTTAACTCATGGGCCAGGGATTTGGCTCAGTGATTCTGCTGCCTGCCTTGCAAGCACAAGGGCTCGAGTTTGATCCCTAGTACCACCCCCCAAAAAACAAAGCAACAACAGCAACAACAACAACAACAACAACAAAAAACCCTCTAAAGCTTGGCAATGTATCATTGATAGAAAATAGAATCTTGGCTATTAAGAATTAACATGGCTATTTCTTGAAAGTAAAATTCATTATCATTTTCAAAAATATCACCAAGGAAAATTAGAACACTTCTAGCTCCACTTCCTACATCAAACCTCCACTCATTTCATCAAATCTTACTGGCCAAAAAGTACTAGCTTAGTTCAATCTCCAAGGCAGGCTCCTTCTTTTGTGGTACTAGTTTAAGTATACTTTTACCATCACACATTCAAGTTGACTAAAATTAGTGCAACATAGTCAAGTTTCAGTAAGGCATAGAAAGTCAAAACACCAAACATCACTTAATGAGAAAACTTACCATCACCTCCAAATCCGTTATATCCACCATCACCTCCTCCATAACTACCTCTGCTACCACCACCTCCACCACCATAGCCTCCTGAGGAAATCCAAAAGATGAGTTAAAATTTTACATTCAGCTTGCCATTAAACATCGGATACACACCTGCTTAGAATCAGTAAGTACATCTTACCTCTTCCACCGAAGTTCCCACCACGGCCAAAATTCCCTCCACCACCTCCAAAGTTTCCTCCACGACCCATGAAATTGCCAGATCCACCTCCACGACCTTTAAATATAGGCAAGAAGAAAAATTTTTAAGAACCATACCAACACCACTCCCATGTACTGTATATGTGTATACAATCCTACTCACCTCTTTGTGATCCAGCAGACTGCATCTCTTGTTTAGAAAGGGCCTTTTTCACTTCACAATTATGCCCATTTATAGTGTGATATTTCTGAACTACATTTTTTTAATCAAACAAACAAAAAAAAGTTATTTTATGTTTGGGAAAGCATACATAAATGATATCCTGCCATTACAAAACTCATTAACACACTGTCAAGAAGGCAGTTGACTCTGGGCATGAGTGTGTTTATTTCTTGATCCAGATGCTGGTTACACAGGTGTAGACACTTTCTTCAAAAATGAAACTACACAGTATAGAATAGCAAATAATAAAATCATGAGTAACCAAGCCAATTTTGTTCAAAAGAAAAGCCACTTGTTTCCTGACTCAAGTTCCTAGGAAGTGCTACTTACCAACAATTTTATCAACTGTATCGTGATCATCAAAAGTTACAAAAGCAAATCCTCTCTTTTTCCCACTCTGTCTGTCTTCCATAACTTCTATGGTTTCAATCTTGCCATACTTTTCAAAGTAGTCTCTCAAATTATATTCTTCTGTATCTTCCTTAATACCACCAACAAAGATTTTCTTCACTGTTAGATGGGCACCAGGCTTTACTGAATCCTACAGATAAAATAATGTTAAGTCAAAAAAACCAGCCACTCACAATTTCACATATTATACAACATACCAGTGAAATACCTCTCTGGAAACAGCTCTCTTTGGTTCCACTACACGCCCATCAACTTTGTGTGGTCGGGCACACATTGCTGCATCCACCTCTTCAACACAAGAGTAAGTCACAAAACCAAAGCCCCTGGAGCGTTTTGTTTGGGGATCTCTCATGACCTGCAATATAAAACGTTTAAAGCTTTGAAATACACCTGCACAGATCATCTTTTCCTAAGATCCCTTTTACTCCCTTAGTAACTTACCACACAATCTGTGAGTGTGCCCCATTTCTCAAAATGTTCTCTTAAACTATCATCTGTAGTTTCAAAGCTCAGACCACCAATAAACAGCTTCCTCAACTGCTCTGGTTCCTTTGGATCATGGCCCTGAAGGGGGGTAAAAAAAAAAAAAAAAATCAATACATTTAAATTCTTGTACACGAAATTTCTAAAAAGCTGAAACAACCCATAAAAATATCAAATACATGTTAACAAACATTTCATCCAGTTAAAATTTGACTTGGTAGCTAGGTGTGGTAGTGCACGCCTATAATCCCAGCACTGGGGAGGCTGAGGCAGGAGAATCGCTGAGTTCAAGACCAGTTGACTGGGCTAAATAGTAAGTTCCAGGTCACTACATAGTGAGACCCTGTGGGGTAGGGTTTGACACGGTGCCAAGAAAACCTGCTAACACTATACCCAAAATGAAGTACAAGAGAATTCCAGAATCAAAAACCCTCAATATTTTCTTTAACCTACAACTAAAAGCACCTCAGAAAAGATTTTAGAAGTTTCTATTGATAGATACATCATTTTCTAAGAAACCGAAGTTAAGGAAAAAGTGTTCCACCCCATACCATTTAAAGTACTCCCAATCTACACTCCAACAAGCATTTTAAACCACAAAACTGCGAGATATTTAAGTTCTTAACAATCTAAAGTGTACAATCCTAGGCTAAAACGGCATTTCTCCCTGCAAACCTAAGACATGACAGCCATCAATGATCTTTCTGCAAAATACAAAACATGTATGAACTTACATTAGGTCTGGTATTCACTGTCTGCACAGAATGGAGCACAAACAGAAATTTGTGGGTTCTTTTAGAAATTGTTTTATTTTAAATTACACGAACTGCTATTTAACTTGGACATTATGATTTTGATCACCTAAAGTCCTTAAACGGCCTCACATGTGCTCTCTAGATGATAAGACATTTAACGTGGAAGAGACTGTCACGTGCTAAAAGATTAATAACCTAAAACCATGAATTTAATTTCATTTTTTCAAGTCGAGGATAAATTCACTTGGTAACAAAAAACCAAAAAAGTAAAAAGTCACACGAAATTCTTCCAAACAAGAACATTTTAACTGGCTGCAATCCTCAAACAAAAATCCATAAAACAAGAGCCTATCCAGATTTAAAAAATACTTTCCCACGTTCTGCACTTAAATTCCAGAAGATTATTTCAGCTACATGGCAATGTTGGTATTATCTACTCTCGTAAGAAGACTCGAACAAAAACAGCAAATTGGTAGGTATTTTAAAGCAGCAAACGTCTCAGAAACCTATTTCTAACTGGGTGGAGCAAAAACCAGGCCTGGGAATGAATTCTCGTTTCCAGAGAGGCTTGTCGGTAAAGGCCTAGAAACGCGGCGGCAGAACTTCAACGAGGGCGCCGCGCCCGGGCTCCGAGGCCATTTGCAGCAATTACTCCTGCCGGGCGCCTCCTGCCTGTTCCCTCCAATCCCGCGCTCTTTCCCCGCGGCGCAGCGAGGCGGCGGCCA
>NW_022900938.1:19126369-19138851 GCF_012274545.1 Fukomys damarensis
GGGGCCAGTCGTCACGTGACGCGCTTACCGCGCGCTGCCGGCTTGAGGGAGGAGCGATTGAGGAATGGGGCGTGGCCAAGGGGGAGCGTACGGGAAATGGACGAATGGATTGGTGGGTGGAAGACCGAGGGCGGAGGCTCGGCGGACCGGGGAGCGCGCGCGCCTCTCCAACTTCCAATGCGGCGCTGCCTTTGCCACCGTTCGCGCCGGGGCGGCTGCTGTTACGTCACCTTGGGCTCGGCCAATGGCGATGGCCCACGTCGGGAGAACGCCTCGTGACCGGGAGCGTACGGGAAATGGACGAATGGATTGGTGGGTGGAAGACCGAGGGCGGAGGCTCGGCGGACCGGGGAGCGCGCGCGCCTCTCCAACTTCCAATGCGGCGCTGCCTTTGCCACCGTTCGCGCCGGGGCGGCTGCTGTTACGTCACCTTGGGCTCGGCCAATGGCGATGGCCCACGTCGGGAGAACGCCTCGTGACCGCGCGTCACTGAAAGAATGGCCTTTCCCTTTCTTCTCTCGTTCCTCTCCCCTCCCCCACC
Organism: Fukomys damarensis; assembly: GCF_012274545.1. NCBI lineage: Eukaryota > Metazoa > Chordata > Mammalia > Rodentia > Bathyergidae > Fukomys > Fukomys damarensis. The sequence goes on from NW_022900938.1 coordinate 19,126,911, forward strand.
ACGCAGGCCTCTAGGTCTCCATTTACGAATTGACTCCGCTCTTGTGCCCGAAGTAAAATCTCGCTTTCTTATCTTATAATTGAAGGTTGTGAAAATGCCTCCTCGGCCTCTCGCCCCCTCCCGCGTCCTCTAGTGCCTGGCACCAGTGTCTGTGATCTGCTACGCCCACTCGAGCGGGCCCGCGCTGAAGGTCCCTGCGACACCGAGGGCGGGAATCGCGGGCCGGGGACAGGCCTCAGGCGCGACAGGCACTTTGCCACCCTTCGCGCCCAGGTGAGATGGTGGAAGTCAGTCCATCCCGTGCGCACGGAGCTCAGGACCCTGTCGGGCTGTTTCCTAACGCTCTGCTTGGCAAGGGCAAAGATCAAGCATTGTTGTAGAGGACAATGCTAGAGGATCTGAGTGATTTAGGACATTTCTAAAAAGGCACAGTCGCCAGTCAGGGTGCCCATTCGCCAGTGATTTTTTACCTTGATGTGGTCACATTTTTCCAACTCTGGTGAGGTATAATGAGATGAATTGAGTTTTTTAAAAAACTAAAATTTTAATCTTTTCTCTGCATAGTCAAGGAATTTTATTTTTATTTTTTGAGACAAGGCCTTGCTATGCTGTTAATGAATTCATTATGGAGCCCAGACTGACCTGTCACTGAAGGCAATCCTCCTGCCTCAGCTTCCCAAGTGCTGGGATTATAGGCATGGGCCCAGCATAGAGGTTTAAAGCATTTCACCCTATTGAGCTTTAATTTTTTTAAAAGTGAAAATGGGGACGAGCAGAGCGTGGTGGCACACACCTGTAATCCCAGCACTCGGGAGGCTGAGGCAGGAGGATCGCTGTGAGTTCGAGACCAGCCTGGGCTACATAGTGAGTTCCAGGTCAGTCTCAACTACGTAGTGAGACCCTGTCTCAAAAAAACCAAAAAAGAAAGAAAATGGGGACAAGATTAGGTGACCTCCCAAAATCTGTGACAGGTATAAATTAATCCAGATCTATATTGGAGCAAAGTTACTGATAAAATGATAATTGACATGCTTCCCTTCCTTGATAGAAAATGCTTTGTTAATTTAGCAGTGCATGTGACCAACTCCTTTGGGGTAGATCTGGCCCTCCCGTGGAAAGATTAGAAATCTAATCAGTTACATTGTCAATTAAAAGCTTAAATGGGGAGTGGCCACCTTAGAGTTTGGAAAAGCATAAGATTTTGATGTTCAGGGCCAGGGATTTAGCTCAGTGCTTCGGCTGCCTGCCTCATAAGTACAAGGTCCCAAGTTCGATCCCCAGGACAGAAAAAAAAAAAAAAAAAAAAAAAAAAAACACCAAAAAAAGAAAAAAGAATTTGAACTTTAGCATTTCGTAAGGACAATCCTTGTATTTGTGAAGGGTGAACATAAGGTACTATGTGGTGGGACAGAACCCAGCCATCAGGTTTTGAATTAACTTCGATGAATAAGCCCCCAAATAGTTTTCCTGCAGTTGCTGTGCTTCCATCTTTACTGACGAAAAAATTATAACTTCGGACTCAAAGGTGTGGAGCTCCTGGTCTCACCTATGGAGGAATGAAGTTGTGCAGTGAAGTTAGTTGAGTTTCATTGGGAATAAAGAGAAGACTGGCTCCTGGATTTCTAGGTGAGGGCTGAGGCCCTTCTTCAGGGATAATTTATGCAGCGAACTCACAACGTGGGCACAATGTGGGTCAAACTACCTTAACCTCTAGGATTGTAAGTATGGCTGTTTAGCTAATACTGAGCCAATAGGGAAAGAGGCATGACGCAAGGGCATGTGGGAAGAACAAAGGCATTCTGGGGGAGAGGTGTAGGATCCGGGTGTTCTGGTCCCCACTAGATAGGGTGCCTATCTGGGCCCTCTGGACCCCGGTGGTGCTGATTACAGCACAGACTCAAATTGCTACTAATCTCTCAGGCCTGGTTATCAAGTCTCCATCCTCAGGCCTGACCCTTCAGATTTGCCCTAATTTTGATTTTTTTTCTTTTTTTTGAGATAGGGTTTCACTGTGTATCCCATATCCCAGGCTGGCCTTGAACTCAAAGCCACCCTCTTGCCTTAGCCTCCTAAGTGCTAGGATTCCAAACATGTACCACCACACCCAGCCCTGGTGTCTTTTTGTGCTGACTTCCTCCAGGACGCACCAGCCCTCTCTGAATGCATATTAATATCTATCTAAACCAGGTGTGGTAGTGCACACCTGTAATCCCAGCACTGGGGAGGCTGAGGCAAGAGGACTGCCTCAAATTTGAGGCCAACCTGGGCTACAGAGTGAGTTTAAGGCCATTTTGAACTACAAAATGAGATGATTCACAACAACAACAAAAAAATTCCTGCTCCAATTTTTTGGGGGGAATGGGCACTGGGGATCAAAGTCTGGCCCTTTCGCTTCGCAAGGCAGGTGGCGGCACCACTGAGCTAGATCCCTGGCCCTCCTGCTCCAACTCTCGACCCTGTGGGACACAGGCTTGAACCTTGCCCCTTGACTGCTATCCCCCTGTAGCCCTCACTCTCCTTGAAGTGAGGGTGTATGAGAGTAGGGATGGAGTTCTGGGTTAGGATGGCGGCAGACAGGCTTTATGTTTATTTCAGGACCTATCAACTGTTTTCATAGCGTGACATACAGAAAATAATTTTCTACAGCACAGTAGAGTAAACTAGAAGAGATTTGAAGCCATCTGGATGATAGTTGGTTAAAAATAACCCTAACATTCTCTTCCATCTATGTAATTTTGATTTAAAAATGAAGTACAGAATACTAGGGATAGTACTAAACATGGAACGTACATAAAACATTACAAAATATGTCCATGTTTTTAAATTATTGATTTTAACTTGTTTCTTTTTCTTTTTTTTTTTTTTGGTGTTTTGGTTTTTTGAGAGGGTCTCGCTATGTAGTTGAGACTGACCTGGGACTCACTGTAGCCCAGGCTGGTTTTAAACTCACAGGGATCCTCCCGCCTCAGCCTCCCGAGTGCTGGGATTACAGGCGTGTGCCACCACACCCAGCTGCTTTTAATTTATTTCTGTGAACACATTTTGATACTAGGTTTTATTATTGAAATAGTTTTACAGTTTTTGATCCAGACTTTTTAAGGATGAACTCCTCATACTCTGAATAGTCATTACTATTGAGGGCCTCTGATCACATAAGTGGGTGATAAAATATTTAAAACCATGTTAAGCATCCATTCAAAATTTATAATTCAATTATAGTTATACTTAAAGACTTAACTCTTCCTTTTCTTTCATTGACAAATGTAATTTCATGTGATAACGTAAATGGATTTCAAGCCCAAGAGTACATTTTTATATGAAGATTTCTACTTTTAGGCTTAGGGTGCTGCTGTATGCCTATAATCCTAACTAGTTGTTAAGCAGAGGCAGGAGGACTGCAAGTTCAAGGCCAGCCTGAGTAATTTAGCAAGACCCTATCTCAAAATGAAATGTAAAATAGCTGAGAATGTAGCTCGGTGCTCCCTGGAATCTATCCCCAGTACCTCAAAAAAATTTTTTTTCCACATGGAAATTCTAGCTTTCAGAGCACGCATACATTGACATGGCTAGTTTGGATACAATTATAAAAGGGCACCAACTGCACCAGTGAGGTGGCATGTGTCTGTAATCCCAGCACTGGGTAGGCTGAGACAGGAAGATTGCTGTGAGTTTGAGGCTAGCCTGCGATACACAGCAAGACCATGTCTGAAAATTTTAAAAATAAAAAATAGAGGACGGGAATTTAGCTCAGTGGTTCCACTGCCTGCTTTGCAAGTGCAAGGACTCGAATTTGATCCCCAGTACCAAAAAATAAAGAAAGAAGTGGGGGGCACTAGCTGCAGAGGAATAGCAACAGCCACTGCATGTTAAAGCGCCATCAAGGGGCTGAGCTCCTCTCTCACTCCTTGACAGATGACCTTGGGGCTGTGGCTGTGGGCTATACCTTTGGGCACCCACATTACAAACTGGTGCACTGGCTCCATTCTTCAGTCCCTGCTAGGCAGTGGGGCACTTTGCATATAATTACCCACACGGAAGATGCTGCCCAAAGACTAACACAGCTACACGTATTGGTTGTTGGCCACAGTGCTCACTGCTTGCTTGGTGCACAACCTGAACCACTTTGCCTGGGATGCCCCAGGGCGCGCTGAAGAACACGACTCAAGACCAGAAGTGCTGACTCAGGGCTGCTGGCTTCTTCTGACCTCTCTTCGCTTGTAGGGAGGGTTACTTTCTCACTGCCACACAGGACACTAGCCTGCCAAGGTCTGCCAGTTGGGAAGCACTGTCTGGATTCTGTGCCTCATGTTCTGAATGAGGAAGCTGTTATTCAGGGTAAAGAAGGGGTTGATTGTTCCAAGATTAACAGCAAATTATGTCAGACAAGAAGAATGAAAATATTCTGGAGAGGAAGAAGGTAATTCTTAGAAGGGAGGAACTGTATTAAACTATAAACTTTGTTATCTATAATCCGAATGTTATCTATATTCAGAATACCCTTAGCAGGGCCGGGGATTTAGCTCAGTGGTGCCGCCGCCTGCCTTGCAAGCACAAGGACCCGAGTTCGATCCCTGGTACCAAAAAAAAAAAAAAAAAAAAAAAACCCAGAATATTCTTAGCTCTTGCTGGGCGTGGTAGCATAAGCCTGAAATCCTAGCATTTGGAAGGCTGAGGCAGGAGGATCACAGAGAGTATAAAGGCAGTGTGGACTACAATAGTGAAACCCAGTCTCAAAAACAAAAGAAAATCTTGGTTCTTGAAAAGAAGTACGGGGTTGTGCGTTTCATTCTGTTTTGTTTGGTTTTGCTTGAGTCTTCTTCTGGAACTAGTTTCCAGTTCTTGTCCCAAACAATGGGACAAAATGAGCAAGAAACAGCGGTAAAGTTTATTTGAAAAAGTAAAAGTGAATTGTGAGAGAGAACCTAGCTCGGCAGAACAAGCTTGGGCTGAATAAAAGGAAAAAGCAAGATAAAACATACAGTGGAGAAAATACGGCAGGCTATCAGTAGGAAAAAATTTTGTGGAATAAAAAAAAAACAACAAATTCTATTACACCATATGACCACTGTCAGTAACTTGTGTATCCTTTTACTATTTCATGGCCTGGTCAATACTTTGGTTACATATGAAACATTTCACTTTTACAAAAATAAAAATCCCTAGCCAGACGTGGAGGCACATGCCTATAATCCCAGCACTTGGGAGGCTGAGGCAGGAGGATCACTGTGAGTTCGAGACCAGCCTGGGCTACATAGTGAGTTCCAGGTCAGTCTCAACAACATAGTGAGACCCTGTCTCAAAACAAACAAATAAAAAAATCCCAAACCAGTAATGGTGGTGCATACTTGTAATCTCAGCATTCAGGAGGCTGAGGTAAGAGTATTGCTGTGAGTCTGAGGCCAGCCTGGGCCACATAGCGAGTTCAAATCCAGCCTAACTAAACTACACAGAGGAAACTCTGTTTAAAAAAAAAAAAAGATCCGGATTGATGTAGCCCCCACCCCCAATTTAAAAGTAATTTATAAACGGGGTGTGGTGGCACATGCTTGTAATCCCAGCACTCGGGAGGCTGAGGCAGGAGGATCTCTGTGATTTCAAAACCAGCCTGGGCTACATAGTTCCAGGTCAGGCTAAACTACACAGTGAGACCCTCTCTCAACCCCCCCCCAAAAGTAAAACTAATTTATAAAAAACAAAAACAATTTATCAAACTATGTCCAAGCAATGCTAGGTGCTCAAAATTATAATCTCTCACATTATCGAAGGCTTTCCATGTACCCTGTACTGTGCTGCTCACCTTGTGTTCCTGATCTCATTTATACTCCTAACAATTTGAAAGGGTAGGTGAGTCCTATTTTAATTTAGGTAAGAAAACTAGGACTTAGAAAAGGTGAGTAAATTGACCAGCATGCTGAGGTAGATCGTCATGTCATTTTTATATTCCTGAGCGTCACAACCTTTCCTTCAAAGCTTTCTTTCATGCAATTATCCTGCCACTCCTCTCTGTTGGGGGGTTGCTGGGGATTGAACGAGGGATGGCTAGGATCTCACATGTGCTGGGCAAGCATTCCACGAGCTACATCCATAGCCTGTTTTATTTTATTGTGAGATGGGAGCTCACTGAGTTGTCCAGGCTGGCCTTAAACTTGTTATTCTCTGTTAATTAAATAAATAAATATGTAAAACAACAACAACAACAAAGAAAAACCTTGTTATTCTCCTGCTTTGGCCTCCAGAGTTGCTGGGATCACAGGTGTGTACCACAGCATTCAGCTTCACTTCCTTTTTATTGTTCCAGAGACAGTGACCATGTCTGACTCGAGTCTGCAATTCACTTATTATTAGAGAAATGAATGAACAATGAGTGAACTATTTCCAGGCTCCTATAGAGTCCTAGAGGACCTGCTGCATAGTATGTGGGGCAGAGGTCAAAATAAAAGTGCAGGGCCCCAGTTTTCAAAAGCTGAGACTTTCAAAACAGTGACATCAGAACAGTCAGCCCAGCCTAGACTCTTCCGAATTCAGGGCTCCTCCGTGTGGCTGCAAAGGTCCCGTGTCGGTGACATTCTGGTGTGGTCCCCGGTCCCAGCAGGCTCTCCTGCCTCTGACGGGTGTGTTCCTTTGCTTCCATGGTGTGATTTTACCTCCACTTCCTCCTCAGCCACTCATTTAAGTGTTCATAATCTAGTTTCTGCCCCAGGCTACAGAAGTTCTTTCCCCAAGGTCGTAAATGATTATCTGTCAGATTGCTCTCAAGGTTAATCCTTCTGATCCTAGGGATTTTAAAATCTTTTTCTTTTTCTTTGCACTAATGGGGAGAGCCTATAGACTAAACTACATCCACAGCCCCGCTTTCTAAAAAATTTCATTTATTTATTTATAAGGCAGAGTCTCACCATGTAGTTCAGGCTGCCTTGAACTCACGATATAGCCCATAGTGAACCTGAGCGATCGTCCTACCTCATGCTTGCCTTTTTTTTTTTTCCTTCAGAGAAGGGGTCTCACCAGGTTGCTAAATTGCCGGGGCTAGACTTGAGCTTTCAATCGCCCTGCCTCGGTTTCCCAGAGTGCTGGGACTCCAGGCATGCGCCCAGCTCCCAGGGATTATATTATCGGTTGTCCCTCACTTGTGGTATTTTCCTCCACTTTCTTTATTGAGGACATGGATTCAGGGCTGTCTCGTGGGGATCTTTTTCCCTTTTGTTTCCACTCAGTCTTTCATTTCCCCTCTGCTGGGTTTCCCTGAGGTTTGGTTTTGGTTTTGTTTTTGCGCCGGCGATCCAACTCAGGACCTGGAGCTTGTGAGGCAGGCGTGCTGCCCCCCACCCCCGGGCTGGAGAGCAGGGGAGATCCGGTGGGGAGCAGCCTCCTCCACCCCGACCCAGAGGGCAGAGGTGACATCACTCTCGAGATACTGGTGACTCAGTCTCAGTCTCAAACCCCCACCTGGCTTCGTGGATGACGTCCCTGAATTTCCCTCCTCAGACCTTTTGGGGTGGGTTTCTGTGAGTTTTGGCTCCCCAGCATAGTTGTTTTTTACACATTGGACTGAGGTTTTCTTAGAAACCAGCGCCCTTCTTTTGATTTACTTTTGCATAGGGGGTGCCAACCTGCAGCTTAGTGTACACACTATGCAAAGAGAGCGTGGTGGAGGATGGTGGAGGAGAACCTTAGCAGGGATGGCTCTCAGGACAGTTGACTGCAGCCATGGTGAGGAAAAAGAGAACGAAAATCTGAATTAGTTCAGAATCTTAAGGATTTTTTGTTTTGTTGTTTTGTTTGGTACCAGAGATGGAACTTGGGTCCTTGCTCTTGCAAGGCAGGCAGCGGCACCACTGAGCTAAATTCCTGGCCCCTTGTTTTGTTTTGTTTTGAGTCAGGGTCTTGCTAGCCTTGAACTCACTGGAGTCCAAACTGGCCTCAAACTTGCAGTGATTCTCCTGCCTGAGGCTCCCAAGTACTGGGATTATAGGCCTGTGCCACGTATCCTGCTGTTTTTGTCTGTTATTTGAGAAAGTGTCTTTCTATGTTGCCCTGGTCTTGGACTCCTGAGCTCAAAGGATCCTCCTGCCTCAGCCTCCCTTGCAGCTGGGACCACAGATTGGTGTCTCTATATCCAACTTTTGTTTTTTTAAATTGTTTCTTCATGGCTCCGTTTAATTTAGTTCTTTGTAATCTGCATTTGTTATGAATTGGAAGGCAAAGCCAAAAGCTTAATTAAAATTAAGATTGAACATATTTGTCAAGAATACATCAGAGACACTGGGTGTGTGGTGGCACATGCCTGTAATCCCAGCACTGAACTGTTTGTTATGTCAAATTTAATCACTTAGTTATGATGTGAGGACTAGATTTCTTTTGATGAAGTTCCCCTTTGTAATAAGCAAGCAGTTTATGGGGTGGGTGGTAATTTGGTACCATCTAAAAATACCATCTCTTATCAGCTGGGAATGAACTAAAATTTCTCCTTAGGTGTCAGGGTAAATGCTTTAATTACCAACTTTTAGAGTAAGAAGAAATTAATATAATAGGTACCTCCAATGATAGCCAATTAGGCTGAGCCTGTAATCCCAGCACTTTGGGGGACTGAGGCAGGAGGATCTCAATTTCGAGGTTAGCCTGGACTACATAGTGAGTTCAAGACTAGCCTAGATTAAAAAAAAAAAAGAAGAAGAAGAAGCCAATTAGCCTCCTCACCTCAGCCCCTCTCCCCATTGTAGATTCCTGGATTTTTTTTTTTTTTTTTTTTTTGAGACAGGGTCTCACTACGAGACTGACCCGGAACTCACTATGTAGCCCAGGCTGGTCTCGAACTCACAGCGATCCTCCTGCCTCAGCCTCCCAAGTGCTGGAATTACAGGCGTGTGCCACTACACCCCGCTCCTGGATTTTTATTTCTTTAGCTTTTTATGTAATCAACTGCAGTCATTATTTCTTTTGATATTTAAATTGCCCCCACCCCCCCAATTTAGCTTCTATGTTCTTTTGATTTCTCAGGTGCATTTGAACTTTATTAATCAAAACAAACTCTAGATAGTGTAATTTTAGGCAGTAAATGGAAGAGCCCCCCCCCCACCGATACCAGGGATTGAACTCAGGACCTTGTGCTTGCGAGGCAGGTGGCAGCACCACTGAGCTAAATCCTTAGCCCGGGTGGCCTTTTCATGGATAGAGTATGGTTGCCAAGGAGCTTGGCCTTGGCAAGCAGCCTGCTTAGGCCTCTTTGGACTTGGAAACTCTTCCTTCACATCTGAGCCCCAAATTCACCAGAGGGTCCATTGTTTTTCAAATTTATTGGCAGTGAGGGCACAAATTACAACGTGAATGTTTGGCTTCTTTGTAAATTAAGAGTTGCCTTCTTAGCTGCGTAAAAGTGAAGATGATGGTGACCAAAAGAGAGTGAATTACAGGGAAATAGTCACCAGGAGCAACAGGGATACTCCTTGAGGAAAGCAGGTGTTAGGGTTTGGGCCATCTAAACGTCCCCCCAGAGTCTCACAGTCACAGGGCTTTTTCAGAGGTGGCTGAGATTAAGAGAGGGTGATTACCGCTGGGTGTCGTGGCGCACACCTGTAATCCCAGCACTCGGGAGGCTGAGGCAGGAGGATCGCTGTGAGTTCGAGACCAGCCTGGGCTACATAGTGAGTTCCAGGTCAGTCTCGACTACATAGTGAGACCCTGTGTCAAACAAACAAAACAAAATAAAACAAAAAGAGTGGGTGATTACTAAATCAGTACACTGACTGGTTTGGCACCAAAAGGGGTGGAAAGACGCCGTTGAGGTCCCTTGTGGCTTTTGCTGCCTTCCACCACCATGAAATGTTGCCCGTCTGTCATGTGCTACCCTGTGTTGGAGCCGACCAGTGATGCAATGAAGCCTCTACAAACTGTGAGCCAAATAAACTCTTTCCCCCTTTAACTTCAGGTGTCAGGTATTTTGTCTCAGCAATGAGAAAAGTAACAAAGACCGCAGGTTAGTGTATACAGTGCTGGGGACTTGGGGCTGAGATACAGGAGGAGCCCACCGACAGGGCCCTCCACTGAGGGCCTAACTGCCCTCAGCTCACAGTGACAAACGCATCCCAGGGCTGTGGGTGACGGTAGTGGTCCCAAGGAGAACCCAGTGCAAACATTTTCTTTCTTTTTTTGGGGGGGGGGTTTGAGACAGGGTCTCACTATGTAGTTGAGACTGACCTGGAACGCACTATGTACCCCAGGCTGGTCTCGAACTCAGCGATCCTCCTGCCTCAGCCTCCCTAGTGCTGGGATTACAGGCGTGTGGCACCACGCCCGGCAGCAAACATTTTCAAATGGTGGGAATGTGGGTCAGGGAGGCAAACCAGTAGATGAACTTGATTTGGGGCAGATGCTTTCAACAAGTCACTCACTACAGGTCCTTCCTACCTGCCAGACAGTTCTCTGACTCTGGCTACAATCCTTCAGCTCTAGGAATGATTAGAAAGTAGAGACTCAATTACCCTGGTGGTAGTTCTGAAATCTTTCATGTTGAAGTAAGAAGCAAGGACACATGCTTTCCTATTGCTCTAAACACTGCATGGCAATGCTAGAGATCCCTGATGTTTTAAATAATACTCCGTGCCAGCCATGTGGTACACACTTGGAATCTCAGCACATGGGAGGCTGAGGTAGGTAGACTGCTACAAGTTGGAGGCCAGCCTGGACTACATGCATAGCAAGACCCTGTCTCAAAAAAAAACCAAAAACCAAAAACCAAAACAAGAAACAAAACACCCTGTGATGGCTTAAAAAAAAGCAAAAGGTATTTAAGATAGCCAGTGTTTTCAATAGCTTCCCAGTCTCTTAATTCTATTTAGATTCCATTTTCAGATTTGACAATACTTTTGCTGTATTTTTAAATTTTGATTTCTTTATGTTTTCCTTTCTTTTCATTCATTTGGTCTTTCTACTATTTTTTGTTTCCTTAGTTTCCTCACATATGGTATTAGTCCCCCCCCATCAGGACTCCCCCCTTTTAAAAATTACTTCGGTTTTCCTCCCCAGTGCTGGGATTACAGCTGTGTCACCATGCCTGGCTACTTCAGTTTCCCTAAACATGAAGGTCTGCGATTTCTTTTTTTAGTACATCTTTTCTGAAGACCAAATATGAGGGGTCCTACTAACCTCAACATGTAGCAGGCTTACAGTGACTCCGGTCTTCCCTCTGCACTTGGTTACGTGGAGTCCTTTTTCCAGCGGAGGCTCCTTTTCATTTCAAAGCTGTGCTTGCATTAAAATTAGAAAATAGAATCAAAAGAAGGAGTTGTGGAAATAGATCGACAGGTGTCAGGATGGGCGTCACTCCCTCTGCTCTCCTAGTGGCACCGTCTATGTCAGCCGCATCTAAAATGGGAATCAGATGTGAACCCGTGCTTGAGCCTGCTGACGCCTGTCACCAGTGCCACCTCTTCACAGCTGTACAGCGGGGTGGCCCAGACCAGCTCCCACGATGTCACCAGTCAGCGGGGGGTTCTTGCTCAACTTGCATAGAAATCACGAATTCCCAAAGCGTAGCTCTTTTAGTGTTAACAGCATTGGGATTTGGATGCCAGAGGCTGCCAGCTCTTTTAACGTCATCATCCTTCCTTGTCGTTAGGAGCTGGCAGCTACCGGCCACCTCAGGAGCTCTTCTGGCCCCTGGAAATGGTCCTGGCAACCGTCTGTCTTCAGTGTTACCAGCCTCGGTACCAACTGCAGCTGGGGCCCCTTGCGGGCCAGCGCCCTTGGGTGTTACCAGCTCTTTGCGTACTCACTCAGCATGCTTTGCTAGAGATGGAAAATTATGAATAGGCAAAAATATGCCATCCAGAAGAGCCCGTATCAGTGTTCAGGCTGCCGCGTGGGCAGGCAGCACGCAGGCTGAACCTGCTAAGCTCGTGGGAGGCTGCACCTGGGCGCCCGCAGGTCGGGAGGCAGGGCCGGA
>NW_022900938.1:19139015-19172785 GCF_012274545.1 Fukomys damarensis
CCCCTGCATTCCCCCCAACTTACAGTGTGACAACATATGTGACATTCAATGTGTCACTTTAAACATTTTTAAGTGTGTCGTCCACCAAAACTCTTTCATCAGCGCAAACAGAACCACACCACTCACTAAACAGTATCTTATCTCGCCTCCTGGAAGCCCCCAGTGTGGCCTCTCATCTAATCCATCTTTTCATCATTTAAATTTTATTTTCTTACTTGCTTTTTTGTGGTACTGCCGATGGAGCCCAAGGGTGCTCTTCCACTGAACTACATCCTCACCTCTTTTTGTTTTTGAGACAGAGTCTTAATAAATTGTCCAGGCTGGCCTCAAACTTGTGATCCTCCTGCCTCAGCCTCTTAAGTAGCTGGGATTAGAAGTGTGTGCTTTTGCATCCAGCTTGTCTGTCATCTATTTTTATTTATATTTTAGTTATTTATTTTGGTTTTTCTGAGACAAGATCTTGTTGTATAGTCTACACTGGCCTTGAATTCACTGTCTACCCCAGGCTGGCCTCAGACTTATGGCAACCCTCCTTCCTCGGCCTCCTGCGTGCTGGGATTACAGGTGTCCACCACCACATCCATTTCGTCGTTTCTAAAAGATGAAGTTGGTGGCTGAGTGGATGGGAAATGGCATAAGGCAGGGATGGCGAACCTTTTAAAGCCGTCAATAATAACAAACAGCCCGCTGCAGCAGGCGTGCCGTAGGTTCACCACCTCTGGTTTGAGAACGAATACGATTTAGCTCTTTTCCTTCAGGTCACTGTAAAGAGGTAGCATTTTTAAAAAACCCATCTGTGACTTTCCCTTTTGCTTTTCCCAGAATGCAATCCCTGCTCTAGTTGGCAGAGGTGTTGATCTAGTTGGCAGAAGTAAGAAGTTAGGATTTGAGCTGAAAGGGTTGCAGAATGACATTTAGCTTCTGAGAGCAAAGCAGCGTTTTGCAGGTCAGTAGCTTCCCGAGCTGAGGTTTTATCCTAAGAGAGGACTTTTCCAAGTTCCTTTCCCCTTCATTGTATCGTGGGCTGAATTAGAAGGGGTCTGCTAATGAGGTCCAGTGGCACGGAAAGGATATGTCAGCAAAGTCACAAGTCCTGACGTTCAGTAGGACAAAGAGGGGGAATCGTTAGGGTGAGTTTGCCTGCAAGTGACAAAGACGTTCCAGACAATAGGTGCTTACACGAGGTAGAAGTTTGTCTCTCAGATTTCTGAAGTCTTTTTAGCGCATGAGCTTGTCAGTCCACGACCTGGTGTAGCACTCCTCGGCTCCGGCTAGCTTGCTGTCTGCTGTGCTTCACACCAGAGATTAAATCCACACTCCAGCCAGGAGGAAGGGAATCCATCACCTCTAAAGACATTTCTGTGAATTGTAAATGCAGTGGGTTGTTGGCTAGGCGTGGTGGTGCATGCCTGTCATCCCAGCATTTGGGAAGCTGGGACAGGAGGGTCGCTGTGAGTTCGAGACCAGCCTGGGCTACATAGTGAGTTCCAAGGCAGTCACAACTACATAGTGAGACCCTGTCTCAAAAAGAAACAAAAAAATGCAGTGGGTTGTACAGGAGAGTCCTACAGTACAGTTCCTCAACTATCTCTAGGCTCATGGCAGAGGTACCTAAAACAAAAGATAGATTAACAAGAGAAAGACATAAAGTTCATTAATAAAAGTTTTACAAAAAATGAAATACTTCATAAGGAAACAAAGACTCAGAGAAACAGGCAAGCTCATGTTGTGTTGTGTTTTACTTTTTGGTGGTATTGTGGACTGAACTCATGGGGCTACATTCCTAGTCCTTTTTATTTTTCATTTTGAGACAGGGTCTCAGTTATTAAGGTGCCCAGACTGGGCTTGAACTTGTGATCCTTCTGCCTCAGCCTTCCAGAGTGCTGGAGTTACAGGTGTATACCACCACACCTGCCTAAACTCACGTATTTTTATGCTTAGGTATAACAAGAGTGGATCGTTATGGGCACATAACAGTGAACAAAGCAGGAAGGAGCTAATGGTAATAAACTGGGAGTAACTTAGCAAGGCCTGATTGTTTATACTCTGCGTCTCTGTCTTTAGAGATGTATAGGCATTTAATGTATCATTGATGACAGAATTCTTTTGTATAAATTTGATTTTTATATTTTGTACTTTATGCTGTTTGATAACAAAAGATTTGTTTCTATAATATACATATTTATTAAATAGTTACAACGCTTTCTTGAATAAAGCACCCTCTCACTATTAGGCACCTCCTTAGCTATTCTGAAATCCTCAATCTAAAGTTCTGGGAAATATTTCAGCTTTGTTCATACTTTAGTGACCACACACCTTTGGGAAGTGAAAGGAGCTTTCAGCACAGAGATGAGAAGGCCAGAAAGCAGGCTATTTATAGATGCCAGCAACACCACCTTCTAGCCAAGACTTTTTCCTAGGATGGTGTGAGATAAGACCTAGGGTGTCATTAAAGTATCCCTTATTGTGTAAAGCAAAGATTGTTTCTGAAGGAGTACAGATAGTCAAACTCTTGAAAAGTGCAACATTTTAAAAATAAGCAACCAAAATTTAAAAAAAAATCTTGCTTATTCCTTTGAGAACCCATTTTGCCAGAGTTAACTTTCAGGGAAGAGGAGCACAACCATCTTCCCTTTGGTCAGTTTCAGTGTTTTGTTATTTCCTGGGCTGTTAAGTTTGAATTTCTGGGCAACAAAGGGAACAAGGTAGGAACAGTGGTTTTCCATGTCCACCGCTTTTTAAAAGGTAAGAGGTGGTGTGGAAACTTATTTGGATTAGGAATCGACTGTTTGTCAAAAGTTTTTACAGACCTTGTTTTAGTTAATCCTTTTATTGACACAGGTTTATTGCTTCCCCTAAGACACCAGGACACTATGATAGCACTGCTAAGAAAGATGAAAAGAAAGTTAGATCTGTCCGGAAAGCTGTGAGGAGATAACATCTTACTCTGCCACCAGCTCTGGGCCTTTTCTTCTCTGCCTGCCAGGCCTGCAGATTGGAGTAATAGCAGCATGGCCAATGCAGGCTTCTGGGCCCCATAAGGGTACTGGGTCACAGGCGGAGCCTCCAGATCTCTGAAAGGCCATAACCTGCCCTGTGCACTCCAGTAAGATGCCATAAAAAATTTAATGCACAATATCGAATTCCTTCCTTTATTAGCAGTTTCACAGCAATGTTCTCTGTCTGGGGTTGTGGCAGTTGGAGACGCAGGGCAGCCTGGGCTCCGTGCTTTCTCTTCGGTGACCTTGAACAAACTCTGCAGGTTGATCGCTGTGCTTCAGGCCTCCCCATATGGTTCTTCAATTACAGGCAGTTTGTGTCTCAAGACTCAGCTGGATTACAGCAAAGATTTTTTTTCTTTTTAAAATAGTGTGAAATTTTTAGGGTTAATTGTGTTTTGCTCACCTAATTAGATGTGCACATTTGGGAGTATGAAATAAGCCACTAGCTACTTTTTTGCAAGAGACAATAAATCTGCTTGCAAGGCAGGCAGAAAAAAAAAATTGGAGGGTAGGGGGCTACCGGGGATTGAACTCGGTCCCTTGAGCTTGAGAAGCAGGCGCCAGAACCACTGAGCCAAATCCCTGGCCCTGGAAAAAAAATTTTAATAGATCTATAACTGCTACATAGACAGCAACTATTGATTGAGATTCCAGTATCTATCACATAGTATACACAGAAATACAGGATGGAAAGCTGGGTGTGGAGGTGCACACCTGTAATCCCAGCACATAGGAGGCTGAGTCAGGAGGATCGCTGTGACTTCAAGACCAGCCTGGGCTACTTAGTGAGTTCCAGGTCAGTCTCAACTACATAGTGAGACCCTGTCTCAAACCCCCCCCGAAAAAAAGAAAAAGAAAAGAAATACAGGATGTATAATAATATTTTTTACATGAAGAACTTGTACATAATTTAAGTACCCAATAAAGTCTATCGTTTATAATTTGTTTTGAAATTTTTACTTAGAAATTTAAGAATAAACATTAAATAGTAAATAAATTACATAAAAAAGAATAAATATCTCAGATGGAAGGGCAAAATGTCATCAAGTGGAAGCTAAATAGCATATGATATCATTTTATGCCAGAAGAATGAATTATTTCCAAGGGTTCTCCCTGAGAAGTTAGGTTGGAAGATTGGCTAAATTCTCACACCTTCTGTATCTGCCCCTCCATAGGAGAAACAAATCAGATGTTTTGCAAAACATAGTTTAACATAGCTGTAATTGTCACCTAGTAATCTCTCACAGTATAATTCCTAAGGTCTTTACCCCCTTCTGCTTTGGCTTTTCTCTGCTCAAAATAAACTCTGCAGTATAGAATGTCAATAATCAATTCCTTGGCTAGTTTACATAATAGAATAAAAACCAGAAAGGCTGTACAACAAGTGAAAGCCTTTGATCTGTTACAGGAAACATGCAATTCAATGCCCCGTAGTGCAAAATAAAAAGGAAAATGAGAAATGTATGCAGTCATTCACCCCCAAACACCAGTGTGTCATCCACAGCCAAGAAGCAGAAGAGCACCCCTAAAACTCAGAGCCTTTACCTTTCACAGGAGATGTGATCCTGTGATTTTTCTTAGGACAGCTCTTCCAGTGCTCTGGCTGTCCGGAATCCCTAAATTCTAAATTCTCCGGCTAAGTAGCCGGAGACAACGCACACAAAAGCCTGCAATATGTATCCCCTCCCTTTATCTGTCTGCGTGAGCTCGTCACTCCTGGTGTGTGCTCCTTGGGCGGAGCAGCTGGACTATCCCCACAGCCCTCCGGGGGCCCTTCAGGTGTGGACTGGAGCCGGAGGAGAAAGGAGAAGGTAGTGACAGCCTGCAGGTGGTGACCTGTGTGCACCCTCATGCTCCGTGCGACCCAAATGTTATTTACTTCCCTGGAGGAGAGGGGACTTCCTCCATCCTCTAGAAGCGGGGCCCACGTTGGAGAGTCGTCTTTGAACATAGAAACTGAAATGAGTTGCCTGCCGTCTCTTAGGGTGCCTACAAAGAGCAATTTGCCAATAGCTCACCTCCTGGTGGACGTGAATCCTCCGATAAACGTGTATAAATGCCATGGAATAAGTTTTTATGAAGCCGTAGCTTATTTACCTATCGCTTCTTACACGGAATATAGAGAAACGAGTTCCCACTGCTTATCCCTATACGTGTAGCTGACCAGAAGTGATCCTTTTATTTCAGACATACTATCAAGTCATCCAAGTGAGCAAAGATCCCTGTGGGCCGGGGATTTAGTCCAGTGGTTCTGACTCCTGCTTCGCAAGTACAAGGTCCAGAGTTTGATCCCCCGTGCTGGAAAAAAAAAAAAAAAAAAAAAAAAAAAAAAAAAAAAAAAAAAAAAAAAAAAAAAGAAAGAAAGAAAGAAAAAGAAAAAGAAAAGAAAAGATCCTTGTTACATGCATAGCAAATGAAAGCTGTGCGTGCGCATGAGTGCACACGTGCTGTCTGATCAGCCAATACACACTGCCTCTGAGAATTCTGGGAAAGCATTCAGAAAAAGGTGGAGACAGCTCCCCCACACTTCCCAGACACGGAGCAGAGTTCCTGTGCTTGCTGCAGCATCTTGAGTGCTCAGTGGAGATATTTCAGCAGGTTATTTTTGTATAACTCCATATACATTATGGCTTTCTCCTTGTTCCAACCCCCAAACAAATTTCCAGCACATGTTACATATCTTTTCTGCCTTCCTTACAGAGAGTTTTGTGATTATTTTATTTGTTATTAACAGGAAAATATTTTAAAAATGATTTTTCAGATTAACTTCCTTTTTGTTTTTTTTTCCCCCCTTAAGGGAGCATTTATTTGATGAAGAAGAACAAGGGGGAGGTGGAGAAAAAAGGAGAAGGAGGAGGAGGACGAAAAGGAGGAGGACGAGGAGGAGGAGGACGAGGAGGAGGAGGGGACAAAAAGAGTTTGAAAACCATGGAGATGCAGCCTTTGGTACATAATATGTGTCCTCCCTCCTTTTTAGTGTTGTGCTTGTGAGGCAGGTAGCAGAACCACTGAGCTGAAACCCAGCCCTCCTTTTTAGTTTTTGTTGGGTTTTCCAAAAGTTTCATCACTGACCTAAAGAGGCCACTCTGAAAAGAAAGATAGCTCTTTGTTCCCCTATCCCTTTTGGATTTGCTTTGTCTGAGCTCTTTTTGAGACTAAGGGCCAAGGATACAATCCAAAGTAAGGAAGGTGGATTCTTTTGAGATTGTGAACAGTTGTGTTCTCAAACTTGATTTGAAATCTTACCATCTGATTAGCCACATGACAGAATATAAAGAGAGAGATGGGTAAGAACCCGAGAAGGGCTTCTGACTGACCCCAGCCGAGCTAGAGTCATGGGAGAGAGAGTGGAGCGCGACCTGGAGCCAATCACACAGCAGATCTGCTTGGCGGCAAGTGTGGCCTAAGGTGGCCTCGGGCTGAGAGGAATCTTGAGCATTTTCCCTTAGGGAAATGAAGACAAAGGAGCAGAGACCCCAACTTTCCTACCCTTAAGGCGAGAGAATACAGAACGGTTTTGGTGAGGGTGGAAACCTATAGGTAGCAGAATTGGGGCTATTTAAATGAGAGGAGCCTGGGCCAGATGGGTCTTGCATATGGAGCAGCATCCCCAGGAAGGCGTCTCTGGTAGAAAGGGGTGCTGAAAGGGAGACAAGGGCGCGCAGACAGCGCTCTCTGCACTTTTACCTAAGTAGGTCTAGAAGCATTGTCTTTGGTGTAAACAATGCATGCCAATGTAAGATCTGTTTTATTTCACTAACATTTGAAGCTTCTGCAAAATTTAGTTATAAAATAGTACAGATCCAGTTACATTTTATTCCACCCGATGTCTTGATATATATATATAGAGAGAGAGAGAGACAGAGAGAGAGAGAGAGAGACAGAGTCAGAGACAGAGAGACAGACAGACACAGAGACAGAGATATTCCCCCCCAGGGTACTGGGATCCATGAAGATAAACTTTTTGTATTTATGTATGTATGTATGTATTTATTTATTCATTGAAGATAAACTTTAAAGGGAGAAATGTAAATGATCTGGAGGGGTCAGAGAGCATTTTGTAAATCATCTCTGGTAACTATGGATCAATCACAGAAGAATTTATTGAGTTCCTAGTCTGACTTTAACAAGGTGGGGATACGGATCAGTCTGCACAGTAATTCTTGCCTCAAAAAGAATTCACAGCTAATGATCAATCTTCTTTTTTTTAATGTCCACAAGTCATTTATTTAACTAATTATACTGTTGACTTTTGCCCAGGCTTTGTATTAAGATCATAGATCTTTAGTATTCATTATCCTTTAATTCTGTTCGCTTCACACTCTCCTGATCAATCTGCTTTTAATCTTTTTATTTAAAGATCTATTTTTCTTACTTTTCTATTCATATATCTTTGTGATACACAGTAAAAGCATTCATCATAGGGCAATCGCTACTTATGCTTATAACATCTTGATAAAGATCTGATATTAAAGCAATTGACAATTTCTTCTTTTCAAAATCTCCTTGGAAATTATCTAGTTGGTACATTTTTTTATTTAAATGAGAGAAAATGAGATATTATGAAATTGACATCATTTTGAAAGAATTGTGTTGTTTGGGGAAGATAGGTTTAATTTTGAATTTGGTTGGTGAATAAAAATATTCCTAGAAACATCTATGGTGCTAATGTACAATTTTTAAAAGGTTAAACACCTAGTTTGCATGCAATTGTGAAATCTTTTCTAAAATGAAGATATGTCAAGGGCTTCCGCAACTCATTAGTGAGGGAATCAGTAAGATATTAAGACTGATTCAAAGGAGAATTTGAAGAACACTTTACATCAATAAATATTAGTATTAATAAATGCACACAGGAACGTTGGAGTGGGTTTGTGAATAGATTCAAAATGAGTTAATGTCCCTGAGGTGCTTGCTCTTTCCCTGGTAATCTGCCTCCCTCCTTCCCCAGGGCCCACAATCTTGGATGAATAGATAGATATGTCTACAATCTTGTCTCTGCAGCAATTTCCTGCTAAGTGTGCTCCCCTTCTTTCCTCCCAAGGAGGGGAAATGGGAACAGGGAGGAGCAACACAGTTTGAAGAAAGTCTCTCCCCCTGACTCCTCCCTGCCAGCCCCAGATGATGTGACACCCCAGCAGGGGAATGGGTCTTTCCTTGTCCTTGAAAACCTTCCTCCCTTTTCAGGGAAATTTCTTTTTCCCTTGTCCTATTCATACTTCTACAGAATGCAGACTTGCTATTCTGATAACATGTTAAATGTGTTACATATCCTAGAAAACATACTTTGGGTTTACCAGGAGCCTTCTATACTTTGGTACAAACAAGTTGTAAGAACAAGGATTTCAGGAAGGATAGCATGTGGTGAATAAGCTAATTTAGGACATTCTTTATTTTTATTTTTTATTTTTTGGACACATGGTCTCGCTATGTTGCTCTACCATTTAGCTACATCCCTTTTATTTTATTGAAAGAGTCTCATTAAGATGCCCTTTCTGGCCTTGGACTTGAGATCCTCCTGCCTCAGCCTCAGGATTACAGGTGTGCACCTGGCTTACTTCTTTTCTTCTTCTTCTTCTTCTTCTTCTTCTTCTTCTTCTTCTTCTTCTTCTTCTTCTTCTTCTTCTTCTTCTTCTTCTTCTTCTTCTTCTTCCTCCTCCTCCTCCTCCTCCTCCTCCTCCCCCCTCCTCCTCCTTCTTCTCCTTCTCCTGTTTTTTGATGCTCACCTTTTCTTTCTTTCCCTCTTTCATTTTGTATATTTATCATCTTAACAAATACAAGATTTTGCATATTTAAAAATAATGTAGTGATTCATTTTAAGTGCCTTGTGTGGCTTCATAGATATTTGCTCTAGAACCACCTGGTCTCAGTGTGTGAGAACCAGCTCTAGTTTGCTGTGAGACCAAAGAAAAGAGGCAGATCCGTGCAACACCATGCCCAGCCAGAGTGCAATTTATTGAGTGACTTATAAAAGTGTGGTCCTAGGCAGCCAAACAACAAAATGAATACCCCTGATTTGGATCAGAGAGACGGGCTTATACAGTGGTCAGGACAGGGGCTGGGGCTGTAGTTCAGTGGTGGAGCACTTGCCTACCATGTGTGAAGTCCTGTATTTGATCCCTAGCACTGCAATACAAAAACTAAATAAAAAGAAAAAAAAAACCCATAGAAATGTAAAGTGGTCAAGACTAAAGTGACTTCATTCAAGCAGGAATATACCTGGTTTATCTCACACTAGTATCAAAGTCAGTCCTAGGCTCCAAATACCACTCTAATGGTTTTATTTGTTTATAGTTTGCTGGGAGGCACGCTGGGAGGCCATATGTCGGGCTTGCAGGCAGAGCCCACAGCTGCAGCAGAGGGCCATGCATGAAAAGAGACAGAGACTACTAGTCTTTGCCCCAGAAACCAAGCCAACTATGTGAGTGTGTGTGTGTGTGTGTGTGTGTATGTGTGAGGGGCAGGATTAGATAACGCATTAATTCGGGATTTTATGTGCGACATAAAGTATGTGCTATCAGCAGCGTACATACAACATTGGTTCCGTCCTCTAGGCGCCACCCACAGAGGGATCCATATGGCCTTTGTTCTCAATTCCCATCATAATTTAAAGGGAAACTTTCACAGTGTCTGGAGTCCTTGATGTCCCGCAAATGAAAGAAGATGAAATCCTCAAATTCCTCCCAGCAGGAACCCACTTAGGTGGCACCAGCCTGGATTTCCAGACGCAACAGTATACCTACAAAAGGAAAAGTGATGGAATCTACATCACAGGTCTGAAGAGGACCTCTGCTGGCCGCTCGAGCCATAGTTGCCATTGAAAACCCTGCTCATGCGTCACCGTCATATCCTCTAGGAACACCGGCCAGCAGGCTGTGCTGAAGGGCACTGTCCTAACGCTGGCCGCTTCGCTCGGGGCACTCTCTCTAACCAGATCCAGGCAGCCTGCCTGGAGCCGCGTCTTTTGGAGGTTACTGATCCCAGGGCTGACCACCAGCCCCCGGTTATGCAGACCACAGCTCTGTATGACAGATTCTCCTCTGCGCTGTGTGAAGGTTGCAGTCCCTTGCAACACACTTCGGTCGGAGGTGGAGGAAGCTGTGCGCATGCGTGGCACCATCTCCTAGGACCCTGAGGGCGGTCAGGCCCGAACGCTACTGCTACAGAGTTTCTGAAGAGGCTGCAGCGCGAGAGCAGGCTGCTGCTGAAAAGGCTGTGACCAAGGAGAGTTTCAGGGCAGATGATGAGCTGCCCCAGCTCCCGAGTTCACTGCTACTTGGTGTCCCGGTTTGGCAGCTCCCTAGGGAGGGCTGGAGCGCTGAGCCGGCCGCGGGAGATTGCTCTGCAGCTCCCAGTGCTCAGGCCGCCGGGACCATAGGAACCAACAGACACTTGCGCAAAATGGAAACGAGATTGATGAAAAAATAAAACATCCGTCGGTTTCTAAAAGTTGTCTGGTTCAGATTTTCCAGTCCAAAATGCCTGGAATTTCTTTCCATCTCCTTACAACATAGCCCACTGTGGGTGAATAACAACTGATTTTCAACAAACCAAACCAGACCAAACTAAAACAAAACAAAACAAAGCATTGGTTCCTGGAACGACAACAAAAAGCCTCGCAGTTATGGATGGAAAAGCAACTGTGTAGTAGGGACTGTGTAGGTAAATCTGTGCTACCCAGCGAGATGATACTAGAGCCATCATCTCTGGGACCACACGGTGGCAGCTGCCGGGCTGAGGCAGTGGAACAAACCCCACATAATGGCCACCAGGACGGGGTCCACGAGTCATTCTTGAAACGAAAGGGGAAAGGCACGCCGGACCGGGAGGCCAGCTGTAGCACCTAGATGTATTTCCTTAAACCACTTAGGGCATAAACCGTGACCACAGGTCCAGAGTCTAAAAGGGCCAACAGGGACCGAGTTTAGAGGGCCAAAGTGTTAGGGACCTGATGCTGCCATCACAGGCTGCATTTTCCTGGTGCTTCTGTAGACCATTGTTTCACTTGTTATGCTGTTCACAATGTCAGGATTTAGCACACTGCTCACTTGTCAGTACAAACAACCAGCAGCCATAGCTCATGGTTACTACCAGCCCCATCACCTGTAAATCTGTCCATTGGCCGCTCTGATTTTCTCCCGTCTCAAACAAGAGAGCCTGGTGGCAGGTTGTGCTGCAGCACCAATCTGGCACTCGGGTTCCCTCTGCTGGACCCATTTGCATACCCAGCATTTTCAGGGAGGGGCAGCACCCCTTCTGGTTCTTGTGAGATCAGAGGCACTGGGGTAGACATGGGGATGATGAAATGGCTTCGCAGGTAACGAAGGCCAACACCATCCACACCCTGGTATCAATGAGCAGTTGGAAAGGACACTGCATGGCTGTAAAACTCATGCCACTAATTTGGAGTAGGAGCTGTGCTTCAGCAGATTGAGGCTGGTGAAACAGGCCATCCAGCCACTCATTTATGGGCAGACCAATTTGCACCCTGCCTGACAGAACCTCAGTCAGGGACTCCTCCTGCAGTAAAGCATTGTACACTGCCAGAAACTGCTATTCTGATGGGGTGTATTTAGTTTCAGCTCCCTGCCAGATAGTCCAACCCATGCCACCTGCCGTATCAGTGATAGCTAAATGCATTTGCAAATCTGGGTGCGTTGACACCCAGAGCCTACACCTGGGCTATCAAAATCTTTCTGGGAATAGGCATTGAGGTAGGTGAGAAGTGAAAGACTGCCGATAATCTAGGAGCCCTACAAAACTTGTATACCCTTGTTTACATGGGAAGATGGTATTTTGCACATATTTTGTACTTGGGTCCAGAATCAAACAAGTTTCACTGAATCTGACCAACCCTTAGCTGCTTCATAGATGACCCAGGGCTTTGAATCTCCCTGGGGTTGGCAGCCTATCCCCTTGCGTGTAAATGAGTGCACAGTCACTTTCCTGTGCCCTGTAAGGGAGTCCAGTCTTCACCAATTACAAATCGTGGCTACAATGGCACCAGGTGAGATTAACCCTGGCTCTGTGAGTCTGCAGTCATTCTCCAAGTCCTGTCAAGGTACTTCACTGGCCAGACAGAGCTACTAAAGGCATTGTAGGCAGGTGGTAAAACCCCAGTCTGCTCTAATTCTAAAAGTCCTGCAATCTCAACACGTTTACCTGGCAGCTTGTTTCACTTCCTATTTACTACCTGCCTCCAGGTGGGAAGGCTAACGGCCTCACCCCCATACTGCCTTTACTACCTGGACTTTGAGCCAGAATTCCACCATGAGATCTGTGGTGTCTCTCCAAGTGGAGTAAGTGGAGGGTGCTCTCCCAATCCTTAGATGCCCTGGCTTGTGTTTTACTCCAACAGTTTTAGCCCCACACCCATCAAAAACTGCCAGGGGGCCGGGGATTTAGTTCGGTGGCCTGCCTTGCAAGCACAAGGACCTGAGTTCAATCCCCGGTATCAAAAAACAACAACAACAACAACAAAAACTGCCAGGGTCCTGAAATGCATTCTGTGTTGCCATGGATCAGGGTGCACTCCAGCACCCCTTTCTACCAGAGGGATAGACTCGCCTTGACCTTGGAGAATCAGTAAGTAGTGAGCTCTGTGGGAGGTCTCTGGTGACTCTCGCTGTGGGGTAACTTTGGGCTCATCTCTCTCTTTTTTTCCATTTTAAAAATCACCTTTATTGGTATATTTAAGGTATATAATAGTTACGTTCATCACTGGGATCTTGTGCCTTTACATAATTTATCTTGGTTCTTGTTCTTTCCCCATTCCCCAGACCTCCCTTCACCCCCTCCACCCTCTCCTGTTTACAAAGACATTGTTTCTATGTTTTTCTTTTTCTCATATTTTTACTTTTCCCTTTTTAACCTTTCCCCTACCACTCCCACTTCCTCTACTCTTTTAGACCCTTTCTTCCTATTACACAATATCAATTATACATTTTGATCCTTATTTACACCTTTACTTTTTCACACCAGAGAAACTATTCAATATTTACCCATGTCCTATTAATTTCACTTGAGTATGGCCTTAATGTGCATCCACTTAGCTATAAATGCCTGTAGTTTCTCAATCTTTATGATTGAGTAGTACTCCATTTTATATTTTAAAAAACACATCTTTATCCAATCTCCAGTTGATAGACAATTGGACTGTTTCCAAGTTTTAGCTATTACTGTGTTGCTATAAACATGGGTGTGAATATGTCACTGTGGTGTGATTCTTTTCATTCTTTTTGGAAGATACCCAGCAGAGGGATGGCTGGGTCAAATGGGACTCCCAATCTTAGTTGAGATATCTCCATATTGATTTCCACAGTGGTTGCACCAGTTTGCACTCCACCAACAATGAAGAGGGGTTCCTTTCTCCCCACAACCCCGCTAGCATTTGTTATTGGTTGATTTCTTGATAGCAGCCATCTTTGTGGGGTGAGGTGAAATCTCAGTGTTGTTTTCATCTGCATCTCTCGAATGACCAGTGATGTGGACCATTTTTTCATATATTTATTTGATGCTTTTACTTCTTTGCCTGAGAAATGTCTGTTCATTTCAGATGCCCATTTTTGAATTATTTGGGGGGCCTGATTTTTTTAAGTTCCTTATATATTCTAGATAATAGACCTTTGTTTGAGGAACAGCTGGTAAAATTTTTTCCCCATATTGTGGGTTGTCTCTTAACTCTGCTGCTGATTTCTCTTGCAGTGCAGCTTTTTAAAAAGATGAGATTCCAGTTGTTGATTCTATGTGCTAGTTCCCGTGCTACTGAGCATTTGTTTATAAAGTCTTTCCCTATACTAATATCTTCAAGAGTCCTACCTACCTTCTAGCAAGTTTAATCCATTTGGATTTTAGTTTAGTGCATGGTGAAAGACATGGGTCTAGTTTTAATCTTTGGCAAGTTGAAATCCAGTTTTTCCAACACAATTTATTAAAGAGGCTATCTTTCTTCCAGTGAGGATGGTTGGTTCCTTTGTCAAAGATGAGGTAGTCTGGAGTTGTTTCTGTAACTTCCAATTGATTCCACTTATCCTCGGGCCAGTACCATGCTATTTTTATCATAGTGCCTTTGTAGTATAGTTTCACGTTGGGGATTGTGATACCCCCTGCCATGTCTCTGTTGCCTAGAACTGCTTTTGCTATTCTAGGTCTCTTCTGGTTCCAATTAAATTTTTGGATTGTTTTCTCTAGTTTTGTGAAATAGCCTGTTGAAATTTCAATAGTGATTGAATTGAATCTGTGTACCAGTTTTGGTAGTATGGCCATTTTTACTATATTGGTTCCTCCTATCCAGGAGCAAGGTATGTCTTTCAATTTTCTTATATCCCTTTCAATCTCTTTTTTCAGAGTGCTGTAGTTCTCAATGGAGAGGTCTTTTGCTTCCTTTGTTAGACCGATTCCTAGATATTTCATTTTTGGATGCTACTGTAAATGGGATTGTTTCCCTAATTTCTCTCTCAGTGAGTGTATTATTTGTGTAGAAGGCTACTGAATGTTGAGTGTGGACCTTGTATCCAGCTACTCTGCTGTAAGTGTTACATCTAGAAGTCTTTTGGGTGTTCTAAGTAGAGTATCATATTGTCAGCAAACAATGACAGTTTGACTTCTTCTATCTTTATTGCTTTTATTTATTTCTCTTGTCTAATTGCTGTGGCTAATATTCCCAAAACTATATTGAATAGGAGTGGTGATAGTGGACATTCTTGTCTTGTTCTTGATTTTAGTGTGAAGGTTTTCAGTTTTTGAATATTTAGTATGATGTTGGCTGTTGTTTTTTCATAGGTAGCCTTTATCAAGTTGAGATAAAGACCACCTATTGCAACAGTTGTAGAAAAATATGAATTAAATGTGAATTCAAGGACCTGAATTCAATCCCTGGTTCAAAAAAAAAAAAAAAAGAGTTCCTTTGAATTAAATGTGAATTGTCCATTTTTTCCTGAGCACTGGTTGCTGCCTCAGGATTCCAGCTGAATATAGTCACAAGTTGCTCTGTGTTTAATGACTGACATGATCTGCTCATTTTATTATTACTTTTTGCATTTTAATCCTAGGTTTATTCAATACAATTCCTTTACCCTACACAACAAAGTACAAACACCACCTTATCTAAAATGCAACAAAGTTACAAAACTCAAATTTTATAGCACTGACTGTACAATAAGCCAAAAAAAGCAATGTATGTGTTGCCAAGGTAACCTGCAAGACCACCATGAATGGCAGATGAAATGCGGGGGGGGGCTCCACGACAACCTGCAAAGCTGGCTCTCAAACTGCTCACCAGCATTTGAGAGTAAAGAAGACAAATGGGGTGGGTGTACAGGTGAGAACATAGAATCATTATGACAATTCACACAGGGCGGGGGGGGTGTCTTTCTAGGTGTTGGATCCTAGAGGCTAGGACTCAAGCAGGGATCAAAGGGCCAGGCCTAATGGGAATGGTGGGTTGGTCCCCAAGGTATGCCCGGATGGTCAGACTGCACCCAAGTCTCCTGAAAAGGTTGGTGCATCCTGCCCCCTGGAGGCTTGCTTATTCCTACAGGCTCCACCACATAACAGATATAATGGTGAGCATGAGATATAATGGTGAGCTTCCTAGACTGAAAACTGCAGGACGCCTTTATGGGCACAGCCCTGAAGGAAGAGCCCTGCTGCAGCCAGAACCCGCCCGCAGAACG
Organism: Fukomys damarensis; assembly: GCF_012274545.1. Lineage (NCBI taxonomy): Eukaryota > Metazoa > Chordata > Mammalia > Rodentia > Bathyergidae > Fukomys > Fukomys damarensis. Next base: position 19,154,692 of record NW_022900938.1, read on the forward strand.
AGTGTCTCCAGAGGGTCCTCTCCTACTGCTCCTCATTTTGCTAGAGAAGTGACAAAAGGGAGATGAGCGGGGACATAAGTTAACAAGAGTGAGCTTCGGCAGTCTTGTTTATAGGGAAGAACTGGAGCTAGAGCGGCTCCTATGGCGTCGGTGGCCAGGAGAACCAGACCCTCTGCATACAGGGGACCTGCGTCTTGGGGAGCGTGACCTTCTCCTCATCCGTGGGGGTGACCTGAGCCGCCTGGGAGGTGGTGGTAGGATTCTCCTGGGAGGGTAGTATCGCCGGGGTGGCGGCTTAGGCCAGGGGGCCAGCGCAGCAGTAGCAGAGATCTCCTGACCACCGATTTGTCCTCCATCCATGTGCTTCAGTGCTTTCTCAGCTTCATCTGGATCCTCAAACTCCACATATGCATAGGCTTTGGATAGATGAGGCTGCGTCCTTTTCACAGGCATGTCGGTCATTTTAATCTTCCCATAGGTGGAATATCTATCTCCATGATGTGATCCTTAGTCACATTCCTGGTTAGCCTCCCGATGTGTGGGAGGTTTGGTGGGTTTAGGGGAAGGGCTTCGCCTTTCCAGCTCCTTTCCATCTTTTAGGTGGTTTGGATTTGTTGCCGTGTCTGCGCCGTGAAGGTCCTGGGAAGCACAGGGGCTGCTGGAACCAGAGCTGCGGGATGGACTGGCGCTTCCAGGGGCTGGAGGCTGAAGAGGAACTGCAGCCATGCTTGAGCCTGTGCTGGTGCTAGAGCCTGAACTTGAAGTTGAGCTGGACCGAGATTGCTCCCCAGACGGGGCCTGTCGTGGAGCCCCAAAGGCTGAAGCCCCGCTCCCGGCGGCCCCCAATTCCCCCAGGCCTGACCCGGCCGCCTTTCCGTCCGCGGATGCCCCGACCACTTCCGGGCCGCGGCCTCCACGCCTCCCCCTCAGCCCGCTCAGGGCCGTAATCTTTCTCCCCGTGCTCAGCTCTGTGCCCCGTCGCCAGGCCGCTGCCACACCACGGTACTGCAGAGTCGGCAGGCTGCATGAGGTACTCCCCGGGGGTTGACGGTGGGCCCCTGAAACTCGGATGCGGTCGGATTCCGCCCCCAGTTTACATCTTCCCGCCGCAGCCACCACCTCCTCCCGCTTTCTGGTCTGCTCATTTAAAAAAAAACTGTTTCTTAGGGCCGGGGATTTAACTCAGTGGTTCCGCCACCTGCTTCGCAAGCTGAAAGTCCTGAGTTCAATCCATTGCGTGGCTTCTGGGTCTCCCAGGGTCACTCCTATGCCGGTCGCAGCCAGCAGAAGTCCCAGAAGGCGGTGGAACGGCATCCGGCAAGCGGGTTAGTGCTCAGGAAGGCCTGGGCTCCTCTCTTCTCTCAGGAGGTGGGCAGAACCCACCCCGCTGGCTGGTAAGGTGGAATTCCTCCCTTCCTCTCTTTACCTGGGGGCCAGCGGGGAAGGCCTGACCTTGCTCAAGGTTACCATTGCTTTAGGCCTTTTGGTTTTTTTTTTTTTTTTTTTTTTTGTATCGGGATCTAACTCAGGACCTTGTGCTTGTGAGGCGCAGTGTGAGCTAAATCCCCAGCCCTTATCTGGCTTTTTTCTGGGAGTGTCAGCACAAAGTGAATCATACCACATCTGTTTTGTTATCTTACTCAGCCCCTCATTTTCTTCCTCTCCCATTTTTATCAGTCCCTTTTTCTTGCCAGGGTTTGTGACAAGACTCACCTTGTCCAAACTATGCTCAGCCTCTCCCACATCATAAACATCCTGTATGACAATTGGGTTGAGCAGGGAGAGCAGAGAGCCGAGCCATTCTCAAGAGCCTTCTCTGGTTTTTGTTCCAGTTGTACAAATGGGTTCATCTGGTCCTTGAAATACTTGGGCAAAATGGCGGTCTGGGCAGATTCCCAGAATACCAGGTTCTCCTGTGCTTTTCTGCGGGGTGCCTGTCCTGGCAGAGCCCTTTCATGTGGCCATGCCTCTTCAGGCCCGTGATGATCCAGTGTATAAGGGAAGGATGTTCTTGGATCTGGTGGGCATTATGTAGGCACTGCTTAAGGGCAGATGAGTGGTGGTATTGCTCATTTTCTCAGCTGCATTCCCTGCCACAGAAATGCCACCCCCTCTCCAGAGTCTCACCATGCAGACAGTCAGACTCTGATGCGGCAGTTATTTAGAAGGGTTTGCAGGGCTAGGGATTTAGCTCAGTGGTTCCACCGCCTGCCTTGCAAGCACAAGGACCCGAGTTCGATTCCCAGTACCAAAAACAAACAAAAAAAGACTAAAAGGGTTTGCAATATCTAGCAATTCTTCAGCAGTGTAATTCCAGACAGAAGCTGGGCCTGGTAGTGCATGCCTGGAATCCCTGTATTTGGAAGGTTGAAGCAGGAGGTTTGCTGTGAGTTTAAGGCCAGCCTGAGCTACATAGTGAGTTTAAAGCCAGCCTGGAATACCAAGACCCTGTCTCAAAAAGCCGAAACCTAAAACAAAAGTTAAACAAAACAAAACAAAAGCTCCAGACAGTGACATTTCCTTGGAGAGGGAGGCCCCCCATCTTGCATCTGCATATGCTGTGGGTTTGCCTTGAATTGCATTAATGGTTGAGTGAAAAAGTGAGTCTAATGGGCATGAGAATTCTTACAACTTCCCTTTAGTTTTCTGTTTGTCCCACAGCCTATATTTTGAAAATTGTCTTTTCTTTTGCTCTGGTGATTATGGCTGGCCAATCATTTTCACATGTTGCTGGAAATAGAGAACGGACTAAGAATGGGCTTGTGGCCTATCTAAGCTGGCCTACCATGTTGTAGGTGATTCATATGTGTGCTCCAGAGGGACCCTTGAATTGCCAGGACCACCACCATGGTTAGAAAGTGGAAAAGCTGCCTGAAATATAGCTGTGCTGAAGCTATCTTAGAAATGGAACTTTAGATATAGTTCTGTGCACAAAAAAACATTTTATTTGCTTAAAAAAGCAGAGTGGGATTTCTGTTACAGCCAAGAGTTCTGACGCTATATTGTACATGTGATTGGATAGTCTTAGATTTCATCATTTAAAAATATTTGGCTTCCATGCAAACAACTTATCTGCAGTGAGGGCAATAAATGTGGTCTAAACACTAAAAAGGACTCCCCAGCAGAATTTGTGAAATGCTCTCCAATTTACCCTTTGAACCCTATTTCACTAAGCAAATATTTATCTGTTGATTGTTTACCATCTGTTAGTCACTCCCACTAAGTGCTGGTCATACAATAGTGAGTGAAACATTTTGTCTTGTGTTTGTGGAACTTATGGTCTCATTGACTTCCTTTCTTGAATTGTATGGTACAGAACTGGCAGTGTAGACCTCTTTTGTGTTCTACTTTGAGTCAAAGTGGAAATAATTTTTCAAACAGCAGATCATATTAATATACTAATGCTTTTAAAAAAATATTTTATGATCATGAGATAATTACAGTAATGACTAGGAATTAACCATCAATGTAAGTCAAATTTCTAGAAGCCTTTGAAATTGATGAATGCTATAACTTTATGACAATATATAACATGTTGAGTTTTCACTCTGGAGAGATACAGGCCTCCCTCAAGTTCCTCTCCTTTTGTTGGTGTGTCCTAAACACCTAGGTATGGGTAAGGTGATGTTGAATGTTTGAAAGGAACAAGTCTTGGAACTAAAACCAGGTTGAAAAGTTCTTTCTCAAACCTGCAGGCAGACTGACTCTCCTTTCAAAGTACAGCGCAGGCCAGGCGTGGTGGCGCACACTTATAGTCCCAGCACTTGGGAGGCTGAGGCAGGAGGATCACTGAGTTTAAAACCAGCGTGGGGTAGTGTGTTTCAGGTCAGTCTCAACTACATAGTGAGACCCTATCTCAAAAAATCAAAACCAAAACCAAACAAAAAAACAAAGTACAGTGCAGGAACATTTAGATCATGATTGGCTCTTCTGCCAGGACAGACTGCCCTGGAGTTCAGGGTTTGGCTCTGTTGGAAGGGAAGGGTCCTGTCCCTCCACTAGTCTGAAAGAGATGGCTGACAGAGCGCCCTCTAATGGGGTCAGTGAGGTATAGCTCAAACCCTTCCTGGTGGTGGGAAGTTCCTATCTTGATGTCAGTAACTTGCTACTTATTTTTAAGTAGGTGAAAGCTAGTCATATATGAAGTTTCTAACATTAGTGATGATTTTCAACCTTGGCTATACATTAGAATCAAGGAGGGAGATTGTAAATGTCCTAATGTTCAAGCTGCAACCGGGACCATTTAGATCAGAATCTTTGAGGGTGGGGCCCTGGTTACTTTCCTCTTTGCTGAGACAAAATACCCAAAGTTCAGGGTGAAAGGGTTTATTTAGCTTGCAGTTCATTGAAGTTTCAATCCATAATCTGTTGGCTCCAAGGCAGAGTGGTGTCACAGAGGAGAAACAGCTCAGGGTGCCAGAAGGTAGCCAAGCAACAAGGGAGCAAGGGAGGGGCTCTCAACAGTGTCTCCTACCCCTTTTATCTCATGCAGACTACTTAGGGCGGGTAGCACTCACACCCTTAATCCTAGTGCCATTAAACCTAGCATTGCATGAATCAGTTCCAGAAAAAGCCCCACCTGTGACTGCATGCGTCTTTGAGGGGGATAGCTAAACACAAGCCATAACAAGTGGTATTTATTTATTTAATTTTGGGAGTTTTTGTTTGTTGTTTTTTGAGACAGGGTCTTGCTATGTAGTCCAGGCTTGCTTTGAACTCACTATGGAGCCCAGGTTGGCCTTGAGGTCGGTAGTTCTCTTGCCTCAGTCTTTAGAGTACTGGGATTTTAGGCGTGTGCTGCCACACCCTGCTAGTTTTTTTTTTAATTAATACTTGCACTTTAGTATAGTATATTATTATAGTTGTTCCATTTTTATTAGCTATTATTGCTTTTCTTTTCTTTCTTTCTTTTTTTTTTTTCTTTTCTGGCACAGGAGATCAAACTCAGGAATGAGCTTGCCAGGCAGGCATATTGCTGCTGAGCTAAATCCCTGAACCTATTAGGTATTATTGTTAGTCTCTTACTGTGCCTAAATTACAAATTATATTTTATCAAAGATATATGTGCTCAGGAAAAGCAAAACATAGTACATATAGGTCTCAGTACTACCATGGTTTCTGGAATCCACTTGGGTTCTCGGAATGTGTAGTTCCTCAGGAGAGTATACCCTGTATAGGCCCAAGGTTGCTTTGTAAGTCCATGAAAACATAGGTATGAAAATGGGGCCCTTGAATAAACTGTCCCTAGGCCTTTTCACCAATCTAAGGAAGTGGGGCTTGGGTTTGGCTTGCCAGAAGGGAGCTGCTGAACAGAGATACAAAGTAGTTTCAGGGCTTCACCAAGTGGACTTTACTGCACTCCCTCAGCACAGGTGAAAACTAACTAAAAGTTTCTACCACAGCTTAGGGTTTCCCTCAGAGGATTTTTCTTTTATTTATTTATTTTTTCATTGAGTTTATTGGTCCTTTTTAAGTATACAGTACAGTTACGTTCATCATTGGGACCTTGTGCCTTTACATGACAGATTTTGGTTCTCATATTTTCCCCATACCCTTGCCCTCCCTTCACCCCTTCTACCCTCTCCTATTTACAAAGACTCTGTTTCCAGTTTTTTCTTTTTCTCATATTTTTAAATTTTTGCTTATTTCCTTTCCCCTACCCTTCCCACTTCCCCTACACCTTTAGCCCTTTTCTTCCTATTTCACATTATCAGTTATAAAACTTGGATCTTATTTACACTTTTAGGGTTTTATTGTTGTTTTTTTTTGTTTGTTTGTTTGCTTTTTTGGTTTTTTGAGACAGGGTCTCACTATGTAGTTGTGACTGACTGGGAATTTACTATTTAGCCCAGGCTGGTCTTGAACTCACAGCGATCCTCCTGCCTCAGCCTCCCAAGTACTGTGATTACAGGCATGCGCCACCACGCCTGGCTTACACTTTTAGTTTTTCATACCAGAGAAACTATTTGGTATTTACACATGTGTCTTATTTATTTCACTTAAGAGTATGGCCTCGATATGCATCCATTTTCCCATGAATGACTCTAATTTCTCATTCTTTATGGCTGAGTAGTACTCCATTTTATAGAAAAAATCTTTATCCAGCCTCCAACTGATGGGTAATTGGGCTCTTTCCAAGTTTTAGTTATTAAAAACTGTGCCACTATAAACATGGGTGTGCGTATATCACTGTGATATGATTCTTTTAATTCGTTTGGAAAGATACCCAGTAGAAGGATAGCTGGGTCAAATGGAACCTCTAATCCTAGTTCTCTGAGGTATCCCCATATTGATTTCCATAGTGGTTGCACAAGTCTGCCCTCCCACCAACAATGAAGAAGGGTTTCTTTCTCCCCAAAACCCCGCCAACATTTGTTATTGGTTGATTTCTTGATAGCAGCCATTCTTTGTGGGGTGAGGTGGAATCTCAGTGTTGTTTTCATCTGCGTCTCTCAAATGACCAGTGATGTTGAACATTGTTTCATATATTTATTTGATGTTTTTACTTCTTTGTCCGAGAAATGTCTGTTCATTTCAGATGCCTAAGTTTGAATCAGGTCTTTATATTTGGGGAGTCTGATTTTTTTTTAGTTTTTCCCCAGCCCTTGATTTTTTTTTTTTTTAATATATTTTAGATAATAGTCCTTTGTCTGAGGAGCAGCTGGTAAAAATTTTCTCCCACATTGTAGGTTGTCTCTTAGTTCTGTTGATGGTTTCTTTTGCAGTGCAGAAGCTTTTTAATAAAATGAGATCCCAGTTGTTGATTCTTTATGCTAGTTCCTGTGCTACTGAGTATGTGCTCAGAAAGTCTTTTTGTATGCCAATGTCTTTGAGAGTTCTGCCTAACTTATCTTCCAGCAAGTTTAGTGTTTCTGTTTTAATATTTAGATCTTTAATCCACTTGGATTTTAGTTTAATGCATGGTGAAAGATAAGGGTCTAGTGTTAATCTTTGGCAGGTTGAAATCCAGTTTTTCCAACACAATTTATTAAAGAGGCTATCTTTCCTCCAGTGAAGATGGTTGGCTCCTTTGTCAAAGATGAGGTAACTGAGTATGTCTGGAATTGTTTCTTTGTCTTCCAATTGATTCCACTGATATCTTGGGTCTCTTTCTTTGCCAGTACCATGCTATTTTTATTACAGTGGCTTTGTAGTGTACTTTCAAGTTGGGAATTGTGATACTCCCTTGTCATGTCTCTGCTGCCTAGAATTGCTTTTGCTATTCTAGGTCTCTTCTGGTTCCAAATGAATTTTTGGATTGTTTTCTCTAGTTCTGTGAAATACTGTTGGGATTTCAATAGGGATTACATTGAATCTGTATAGCACTTTTGGAAGTATGGCCATTTTCACTCTGTTGATTCTTCCTACCCAGGAGCAGGGGATATCTTTCCATTTTCTTATATCCTCTTTGATCTCTTTTTTCAAAGTGTTGTAGTTTTCAGGGTAGAGATCTTTTGCTTCCTTCGTTAGATTGATTCCTTCATTTTTTTCAATGCTACTGTGAAAGGAATTGTTTCCCTAAATTCTCTCTCAGTGAGTCTCTTATTTGTGTAGAAGAGGCTATTGATTTTTGAGTGTTGACCTTGTATCCAGCTACTCTGCTGAAGGTGTTAAGTCTTGAAGTCTTTCAGTGGAGTTTTTTGGGTGTTCTATGTAGAATATATCATCAGCAAATAATGTTTTCTGTCATTAATTCTGTGAACAGTTTTTTTTAAGTCATTTGTACTTTCTCCTATTTTATGGATTCCTATCAGTCTCATGTTATTCTTCTTTGCATTATCTAGGAGTTGTTGGATTGATTTCTCATGATCCCTTACTGTTTTTAAGAGACCTCTCTTCATGGTCACTGACCACAATCCTATCTTCTATATTTGAAATTCTATCTTCACATGTGTTCATTCTGCTGCAAATACTTTCAGTAGAGTTTTTAATCTCCTGGGTATCTGTTTGAATATGTTTCACGGATTCCATTTCTTTTCTGTGTTGGGCATTCATGGTTTCCCTTTCTTTCCTTTGCTGGGTATTCATGGCTTCTGTCATGGTCCTGACCTCATGTAATTTTTGTCTGTTTCTGTGCTAGAGTCTCTAATCATGTCTTTCATTGTGTTCACCATCTCTGTAGTTATCTGGGAAATACTTCTGTTTTGAATTTTTCTAGATCCTGATTGATCTGTTTTGTTACTTCCTGTGCTATGAGTTCAGGGTGTCCTGGTGGTGGATTGTCAGACTTTTCCACCTCATTTTCCCTAGAATTTGCCGTTGGTGAGCTGGAAGTCTGTGTTTGTGCCTTGCTTCAGTGTTTTCTCATTTTTTATTTTTGTTGTTGGGCTGTCCTTGGTTTAGTTTCTGGGTTAGTACTTTGACCTTCCTGGTATAGCTGCTCTTTAGGATTTGAGTCTGTAATGACTCAGAGACACTCTCATTTTCATAGTATCAGAAAGGACAGGGCTGGGGATTTAGTTCAGTGGTTCCACTGCCTGCCTCGTAAGCACGAGGTCCAAGTTCGATCCAAACTACGGAGGTCCAATGTGCCTTTATTGCAGTTGTTCACTTCCATTCTATCTTCTGGAGCTCAGTAAAATGGCCTTTATGACCACCTGTGCCTCTGCAGTGTGGATCCAGTTAACCAGCCCAACCAGGAGGCCCAAGAGCATGGGGTGGGGTGGGGAATGCCAGCTGGGCAGTCCTTACTGGTCTGCTCCAATGAAGGCCCAGAGTGCTGGAGGTGGGGGGAGTGGCTGGGTGGTCTTCTCTGGTCTGCTCTGATGAAGGCCCAGCAGGACTTTACTTTTAAAGCATATTCCCCAATAAGGGCCATGTGGGCCTGAGGGCATAGCTTAGTGGTAGGGCATGTGCATGCCCTGAGTTCAGTCCCTAGCACCTCTCTCACTGTCACTTTCACTCTCTCACTGTCCCTCTCCAGACAGGTCAGTCTACCCCTTGCTAAATGCACATGGAATTTTATGTGAAAATTCATATATTCAAGCTACAAAAAAACCACTGTGATTATGATTTAGAAAGCCAACAAGTTTTAGTTACCTGTCAGTGACTTTCATTCTGTTTGAAAGACTTCTGTAGAAATCAGTGTAGACCTAGAGAGAGAGGACAGGGGCTTGCCTTTCACCCAGATTTGAATCTGTGCTGTTTATTTGCTAGATCCTCTCCTCTGGTTTCTCCTGTGCCTTTAGGCCTTCACAAGCCCTTCTGCCCAAGTTCTCAGCTTGCCTGGCCTGACTCAGAGAACACCGTCTGTCCCCATCCTTCCCAGCCCGCCCCTCCTCCTCTGGGCAGAGGACTTTGTCTCAGATTAGTCTTGTGTGTATATGGGAGGTCTTTAAATTAACTGCCTGGGTGGGAACATTGTGGGAGAGAATGCCTGAATGAAACCGCTAGCTTCACTTGCTTCTCGTTACTTGCCTTTATCACCAATTTGAGAGGTTGCCTAGCTAAGCAAAGCTTGTCCATTAGTTTTGTGGCAGGTAACACCTCTGACCTATGGGTCATGATGCTAACAGTTGCCTAAGTTGTTTTCCAGGAATCTAGAAGTAGCTCAAACCAGTGAAAGCCACTGACCTTTCACTTGGGTCAGTGTGAATATCCAGTAGGTGACCTTTTGATGTCAGCGGGCTGAAATTCCACTCCCAGAGCACGCTCTTGCCTTCGTCTTCGGCACACGTGTCCTGTGAAGAGCCGTGAAGCCTGGTTAGGCATGCACGACCCACCTTCCCTTACTACTGATCACCTTTCCCCATGCCCCAGACTGCTCTGCTTTATATCCCACCATACCCAAACCTTGTCCCTGTGCCTGTGGAGGCAGTTTGAAGCTAGCTCTCCTGTCTTCACATACTTGCTAATTGTAAGTAAACACTGTCTTTTGTAGGGGGCAGAGATTTAGCTCAGTGGTTCCACTGCCTGCCTGGCAAGTGCAAGGACCTGAGTTTGATCCCTTAAAAAAAAAAAAAAAAAAAAAAAAATCGAAATACCATCTTTTGCAAAATTTGTTTCTTGTTTTTTTTTTTGTACTGGGGATCAAACTCAGGACCTTACACTTTCAAAGCAGGCAGCAGAACCACTGAGCTAAATTCCCAGCCCTACAAAATTTGTGGTTTCAGTGATTGGCCATACCGTGTAGCAGGCAATACGGAGCTAGTTCAGACCACCCAGCTCCCTGGCCCCATAAACATAAGCAAACCATAAAAAGCAATGAATTAAATGGGAAGGGGACCAAGAGATGGAGGTGGGGAGAGAAAGGAGAGAAGGAGCGATATAAAGAATGAAGATATTTACATGTACCTACTTCCCATGATGACTGTAGGTGTTATGTACTGAAAATGTGTACTAGTAACACACACACACACACACATGCGCGCGCACACACACACACACACACACACACACACACACACACACTGAAAGGCAACCCAGGGCTTTTGGGAGGCAGAACTGACTTCCAGAACAAGGTGCTTGGCACACAGCAGGGCTCCATGGATGTGTGTGGCTTGGCTCTCAGGCAGGCCCTGGGAAAGGACAGCACTCAGCTCTGGCCTGGCCCTCCCTTCTCTTTTGTTTGGTGAACTTGATCTGCCCAAGAGAGGGCCTGAAAGTACTCAGCTGTTGGTTTCTAGGGTGTATGAGGAAATGTTTATTTCTTGCCCCCTGATAGTATAATCTACATATATATATATATATATATATATAAAGGTGGCTTGAGAAAGTCCTGAGGGAAAAAATGAAGTGGTTATTTGCTAATAAGAAAACACAGTTAAAAAAAAAAAGAGAAAACGGGGTATCCAAGAACTACGAAGAGCAGGGATGTCTACTCCGTGCCCCCCTTATCCTTCTAAAGATAATTACTACGGGACTCTGTGTGGATCCCAGCAAGCCACATATCCTAACCAACATTTGCCTGACCCAGGACTAGAGCAGACTCTCAGATGCCCTGGGGCTTTCTCAGAAAGGAGCACTTCTGCCTGGCCTCTCTCCAGCCTCTCCCAAATCTGAGGCCTTCTTCCTTCCCTTCTAGAGCTGGGAACCAGAAAGGCTTGCAACTCACCCTGCTTCTGTACCTGATCCTTACTGTAGCAGGCTGTACATTGCCAAGTTTATTATAACTTTGGAGAGAGAACAGGAAAGGCAAATGAGGCCGATGAAAAAGAGTTTGAAAGAAAGAGGGAGAGGAAAAAAATGAGAAAAGGGAATAAGATAATGTCTGCGTGCTCTTTTACAGGTTTAAGAGCAATTTTTCCTTCCTTCTTTCCTTCCTTCCTTCCTATTCAGTGCTGGAGATTGAACCAGGGCCTTGTTCATGCTAAGCAAGTACTGGACAGTAGTTACATCCCAGCCCTAAGAGTAACTTTTAAAGAATTAATTTGTATGTCACTTTTAGAATTCCATGTACTGTAATGATAAACTCGAAGGGGAAGATGTATCTACAGTACACATGGGAATGTCAAGGGAGGAAGACCAAAAGATTGCTTAAATGAGCTGGCAAAGTTGTTTATTGCTGGTTACTCAATTCCTACTGTGTATTTTATAAGATCACTTGTTGAATCACAGGATACGACTAGGCAAATAAGATTTCTAAATATTGATAGGCAGCAACTTAGCAGCTTTACAGATAATCATCAAAAAGCCTCCACACACAATGTTTCCTTCTTTTAGTTTTCAAACTGTATGCTTGGAGGCACGAGAGGAGGAAAAGCGTTCTGGGGTGGTGGGATGGTTTTGTGGTGCTGACATTTGGGGAATATTCACACCCGAGACAGCAGCAAACTTCCCAAGTTCCGCGTGGCCAGCTCCTTGTCTAACACTAACCAAGACATCCCTGGAGCAGATCTACTTTTCTTTTTTATTTGAAGAGGATATTTTTAAAAATTGGGCTTTGGAAGAAGGATTTATGGCTACAAGAAAGCTTGGGGATTAATTGGATATTTTTTTCCTTTCCAAGTAAAATACATAGCAAATATTATAATATGAAAGACAATGAATCACTTAATAGCACTTTTTGAAAGACTGCATTCATCTTAATATTTATTAAACCTACAAGTTACCATTAGATTTCTAATAAATCTATATTGGATGGCAGTTAAAACGTTTTAAATTATACCAAAAGGAGGAAAACCCTAGGTTGTCTGTCAGCTTTGAGTTTAGTAAGTGTAGCCTGATTGGATTAGTTGGTTAAGCCATTACAGAAATGGATGTGTTCCAGAAAAACGTCAGTCCTCTGAAAGTTACAGCCACAGAGCAGTGTTAACATTTACGTTCCTGAGGCAGCCCACTTTCTGGGTCCCTTAGAGAGAAGCTATTTTTCTCAATAAATTCTTCCTACTCTTACAATTTATTTTTTGAAATTCCTGCTAAAGTTTTGTTCCTTTTGGGTAGTGGTATTGGAATACGGTATGGATTTATTCCACATTTGTTACATCAGTTCTTGAGGCTTTCCTGCGGGAGTGGCTCCCTAAAATCGGGCTGCATGGTCAAGTGTGCTGGCATTGTTAGTGGGCTTAGCGTGACATCAATCCCTTTGTTCCATCCCTTCCCCCTTTTCTTCTTCTGAGGCTTTGTTAGGCCAGATTTCTGGTCACTAGTTGGCTACTTTTTACTTTGGTGTCTTATCCCATGAGGCAGGCTGGCTGGCTTCATGGAGAAAAGATGTCAAAATCAAGTTTGGGTTTAAAGGGAGGGAGAAAACCCATTTGAGTTTAACCCTAAATCATGTACTTTGCCTCTTTTTTTTGTTTCTGGGGATAGAACTTGGGACCGTGATGTACTTTGCCTCTTAATCAGAGGTCTCTGCCTTGAGATTTTAAGCAATATAGTTCTGGCTTGGCTTGCATTGATGTAAACTAGGTGTTTTGAGCAACGGAAATTTGTTTCTCTCCGTTCCAGAGGCATTAGAAGATCAAGGAGCCAGCTGACTAGTTAGTTGGTAAGGGCTTTCCTCCTATCTCATAGCCAGCCAGCCAGCTTCTCACTGTGTCCCCAAATGGCAGGGAGAGAGAGAAAATGACTCATGTCTTCTTCCCATTGTGAAGGCCCCATCTTCACAATCCCATCTAAATCTAATAAACCTCTATCAAAACACAAATTACAGTGGATTTAAAGTTCTGCTGTAATTGGCTTTTATTAGTAATTCACAAACCAGAGAGTATCTCATCTAAAGCTTTAGAGAAGATTCCCCATGGGCTGGGAGTGTAGCTCAGTGGTTGAACACTCAGCTAGCATGTATGAGACCCTGGGTTTGATCCTCATCACCTCAAAAACAAAAGAAGAGGCACTCTATTGGGCATGGCAGAATAGTTTTTGTAAGGTGAGAACTAGGAAATAGAACAATAATAAAAGTGTATTGGTTAATATCGTATTACTTCAGGCTACTTTCCTGGTAAGGGTTAAAGCAGAGAGGACTTCTTACACTGTAGACTGAGACTGACAGGCCCTTTTCTTTCTTTCTTTTCTTTTCCTTTCCTTTCCTTCCCTTCCTTTCTTTAGTAAATGCAGTTCAGGCTGGCCTTCCTGCCTCAGGCTCCCAAATGCTGGGGTTGCGGGCATGGGCCACCAAGCCTGGCTGGGCTTTTTTTTAAAGTATATGTTTTTGATACATAATAAATACATTCAGAGTGGGGAGTTGGTACACGTACATACAGAAGCTTCTTTTTACCTCCCCTCCCTCTCTTCCCTGTCTTCTACCTCCATCTCTAAATTCCTTCCCATCTCTGAAGGTCTGCCTCCTTTTTTCTTATCATGTATCTTTAAATTATTTATACTTTGGATTTCTCATGTAAGAGAAGCCATGTGATATTCTTTTTGTGTCTGGGTTATTTCATTTAGCGTTATAGTCTCAAATTGTATCCATTTCCTTATAATTGATTTTTTTTCCAGTCCTGGGAATTGAATACATGGTCTTTGCATGGTGCTACATTCCCAGTCCTTTTTGTCTGTTTGTTTTGTTTGAGACAAGGTCTCTCTCTGTAGTCTAGGCTGGCCTCAAATTCTTGGCATTCCTCTCGTTTCACCCTTCCTGGCCACCACGCCCAGCTCCCAGCCCTTAAAAAACAATTTTTTTTTCCACATTGAGATGGGGTTTTCCTAAAGTCTCTAAATTGTTCAGGCTGGGCTTGGACTCTTGATCCTCCTATCTCAGCCACCCAGAGTGCTGGATTACAGGCATGCACTAGTACAGGGTGGTGTCTTTGTCAGTTATGTACAAAGACAAGCTGCAGGCTTTTTTGGTTTGGTTGGTTTTGCTTTGTTTTTATTTTTTTCAGACAAGCTCTCACTATATAGGTCAGGCTGGCTTTGAACTCATAATGTAACAAATTTGAGACAATCCTCCTGCCTCAGCCTCCCAAGTGCTAGGATTACAGATATGTGCTACCATGCCTGGCTGCAGACTTGTTTTTTGACCTAATGTCAAATCCCACTTGAGTTCCTAACAGTGATGATTCTATTGGGCCACAGATTCTGACTCTGTCCCAATTGCCCAGGATTTAAAAGAATCATGAGGAGAGGAGAGATTCAGTCTGTACTCATGCAGTGGAGTCTCTCCTTCCCTGAGATCCGGGTTTTTGTTGGGAGGCTTTTGCACATTTTAAACCTTCTCTGGCTCCCCCTTTGCCTCACTAATTTGCCAGACTTGTCGGGATGTGCCTGGAAGGGACTCAGTTTGAATAGTCTAGGTCTGGGGCCCCTCAGGTCCCTCAAAACCTGTCTCACCAGTTTGACAAACCTGACCAGGCCTGCCAGAACCCCAGCGAGGAACAACAGGTTTTCCACCCTTTTAAGTAAAATGTAGAAGCAGAAGAGAGGTTAAAGGAGAGAGAGGGAAGGGACACAGGACACAGCAGCACCATGTGTGACCTGCCTCAGGTCCTCTTTTCTGATTTTCATTTTGATGGTTGATTTTGGTACAAAAATCGCCTTTCTTCTCTTCACATCCAGACCCTAGTGCTCTAAAGGTCTGGTTCTATTTCTGGTCTGGTGGAGCAGGGATCAGAAATGCTTAAAAAACATTTTTGACAAAGTATTCTGTGTAAGGAAGGGAGACTAAAAAATGAATAAAATGGGAAAGTAAAATAAAAAGGCACCTCACTTTGCTTTGAAGTGAGTACATCGTGAAAAGTCAGGGCTCTTCCTGCAGAGAACCTTAGTTCCAGGACCAGTTTTTAGGCTTTGTCTCCGCGCCAGGCCTGTGCAGTCAGCCCAGGCTGCGGCGCTCTTTCCCGAGCTCGGATACAAGTGGACAGCGACGCCCATTGAGCCTGGATTGTGCTGATCTCTTTCTCTGTAGTTCTTGTCTTTGCAAGGTACACGGAATGTGCGTGCAGACTCACTTGAATGTGGTCCCTAGACTATGGCAAACTTTCTGTCTTTGCCTTTGGTATTGCTGGGATGTTCAAGGAGACGTCACAGTGGGTGACGCACGTCTGTTTTCTGTGGTGTGTTTATCCTTGACAGTGGCTAAGGAACTAAGCACATTGGGCGCCCTGAGAGCTCCACTTCATATCCTGCTAAAGGTGACCCCAGGGACTGCTGTCTCCTGATCTCTTACTGAAACCAGGTGGAAGCCTGAACAAAGCCTCCAGCCTCACTTGCTTGTGGTTGTTTGCCTTTATCAGCAATTTGAGAGGTCACCTAGCTAAACAGGCCGAGGGCACCAGCTTTGCGGCAGGTAACACCTCTGACCTTGGGCAGTGCCACAGTTGCCCAAGTAGTTTTCCAGAAATGGGGAAATAACTCAAACCAGTGGAAGCCACTGACCTTTCACTTGGGCCAGTGTGAGTGTCCAGTAGGTGACCTTTTGATGCCAGAGGGCCAGAACTCCACCCCCAGGGCACGCTATTGCCACCGTCTTCGGCACACATGTCCTGTGATGAGCCATGAAGCCTGGTTAGGCATGCACGACCCACCTTCCCTTGCTACTGATCACCTTTCCCCACGCCCCAGACTGCCCTGCTTTATATCCCACAACACCCCAAACTCTATCCTTGGGGGAGCAGATTTAGGACTTGTGCTCCCATTTCTACAAGCTTGGGTGCCTCTTGGGCAGAATGGGTCATTTCAAAGCTGGACATTCTTGGGGCTGGGAAGTAGCTCAGTAGTACTGCGCCTGCCTTGTAAGCACAAGGTCCTGAGTTCGATTTCTGGTACCTAAAAAATAATCGAATCAAAGCTGGATATGGTGGTGCACACCTGTAATCTCAGCAC
Organism: Fukomys damarensis; assembly: GCF_012274545.1. Taxonomy (NCBI): domain Eukaryota; kingdom Metazoa; phylum Chordata; class Mammalia; order Rodentia; family Bathyergidae; genus Fukomys; species Fukomys damarensis. Next base: position 19,170,895 of record NW_022900938.1, read on the forward strand.
TCGGGAGGCTGAGACAGGAGGATTGCTATGAGTTTGAGGCCAGTCTGGGCTACAGGGTGAGTTCAGGGCAGCGTGGACTACATAGTGAGACTGTCTCAAACATACAGACGCACAGACATACATACCTCAATTGTTATTTCAGTGATTTGCATACTACACAGTGGGCAAACTCGACCTGACTTGGTAATGACCAGTAGAGAGATACTGGGGGAGTTTCCTAGCATGCACAAAAAAAAAAGAAGGTGACCTCAATCTCTCATCAGCACATTGATTCATATTCTAGTTACCTTTTTTATAAAAACAGGGATGAGGACGTGCCATTCCATCCATCCACATTTGCAGATACTCTCCGAATTAAGAATAGCACCCTACAGGCTTTGGCTGGGCCTCCCTCCCGTATTTCTTTCATCGTCCCCTCCTTGCAGCTCTAGGTGTGACCAGGAGATTAAGTTCTGGCCATAGGCATCCAGGTGGCAGGTGACTTCTGCCCCCCCACTTCCTTAGGAAGCGCCCCGCCCTGTGGCTCTTCACCCCCTCTGCAGTCATCATGGACCCTGGACACACACCACCAAGCGGGAGCCGGGAGCTTGGCTCTCTCACGGCCACCGTTATCTGTTCTGCCCACCGCCCAGACTTTCAGGGGAGACAGAAATGGAAACTGTGGTTTAACACAAGTGTTTATGACCACCTTGCTCACTGTGGGTTCTCTGTGAGACAGGCTAACAGCACCCAGTCTAAACCAAGCTTCCTCTGTCACCAGGACAGGCAAAGGGAGTGTGATATTTGTCATTAGAATTTTCCACGGGAAACGAGCTGCTTCACCTTGTTAACAAACGCCGGTCACACGAATCTAACTTCAGAGCGGTACAGTCAGATTATGTGCTCTGAAGACGGGACAGTCCTAATGACTACTGCGGTTTCTGTCTTGTTTAGGCCACTGTTATTTTAGGGTTTCAGCCACTTGTACCTGTGCTGAATCTCATTAATACAGTGTACCCTAGATTTAAGAACTCAATTCATTCCCAAGGCCTGGTTGTAACTCAAGTTGGTCATTTGCCTTCAAAGTCATTCTGTATAATTTTAGGCCACACTTTCTTGCAGGCAGATCTCAGTGTTCTTAGAGAGACCTTGGCCCAGGATTTCTCAATTAATGTCACAGAGGAAAAGATTTTTTTCCAGTATCAGGAATTGAACTTGGGACCTTATGCTTGCCAGACAGGTGTGGCTGCCACTGAGCTAAACCCCTGGCCTGGAAAGGATGTTGTAATGCTCCATCTAGAACTCTTAAGGTTTAAATCTATATCTGAGACCATCTGGAAGCACAAGTGGCTGGCATTTGAGTTGTCTGAAGACTTTGGTTGTAAGTCAAAACTAAAATTCCTGCCATAACCCAAGTTGCTCATATGTCAGGCCAGTCGTAACTTGAGGGTCCACTGTATAAGAATGGTCACATTGGTGCTGTGGTAAGTAGGTTTAAACCGAGCCCTGTAAGGATCCCCCATCCCTGCTGTATACCTTATACCCTCCCTGTGGGTGTATTGCTTTTTCCTAGATGCTTTTTGCAAAAGGAAGATGCCACTTCCACCCCCAGTCCTTTAGTTTTTAAAGGTTTTATTTATTTATTTTTAGGGCAGGGTTTTGCTAAGTCACTAAATTACTCAGGCTGGGCTTGAATTTGCAACCCTCCAGCCTCAGACTCCCAGAGTGCTGGGATCACAGGTGTGCACCAGGCTCATGTCTTTCTCCAGATTCCCTGCCGCTCTCCACCTTCAAGGATCATTGAATCACTGAGATCAGAATGTTGACAAACCTGTAAATATTTCTTTTATTCTCTCTCTCTCTTTCTTCTTCCTCTTCCTCTTCCTCCTCCTGCTCCTCCCCCTCCCCTTCC
>NW_022900938.1:19172954-19186634 GCF_012274545.1 Fukomys damarensis
CCCCTTCTTTTTCTTCTGAGACAAGATCCAGCTCTGTAGTCCCAGCTGTCCTTGAACTCACTGTGTAGCCCAAGCTGGCCTGGAACTCATGACGATCCTCCTGCCTCAGCCTGTGCTGGCATCACAGGCAGGCGCCCCCCTGCCCAGCTGGAATTCCCATTTCTACAGTTTACATTATCACCTCCATCTCTTTCTAAGTTTCCTATTCTTTTGAAAACACAACTTTCATTTTGCTTTTTTCTGCTTTGTTGCCACATTGAAATTTTAGCCCTTGAGATCTGTTGTCTTTAAATATGACTTTACCTCTCTCAATCTGGCAGACATCCTCACTGGACCTGACAACACCTTCCAAATGCACAGAGAGACAGGCTATTCTAGCCTTTCTTATCCTCTCCCTGTTCACCTTTCGTGGGATTCCCCTCAGTGAGGCTTCGAGAGTCATACCTTTCCACTGAAATTGCTTTCAAAAGCCATCCCTGCCCTTTGTCAAGAACAATTTGCCTAACATTTTTGAATTTCCCGGCAACTTGCTTTCATGTAGTTTATATAGTGGGGTAGCAGTGGCATATAAAAACCTTTACAGGTTTAATAAAGCCAGGTAGACCCTCTTGGCATTTGAACAGTATGGGAATGCATTCTGATTTGTGATGGGCAAACCCCATGCCTGTCTGCCCCTGCCCCAGGGCTGAGAAACCATCCACATCAGAGGGCTGATGCATTTGTTTCTCACATCAGAGGGCTCATTATTCTGAAGGAAGAGGAGCCATATTAGATTTGAATATGAAGGACAAAAGCAGCTCTGGAGATACCGAACACCAGTCTAATGTTACAGGTTTAACACACTCACTTAATTTCATTGGAAAAAAACAATGAAAGTGGTGAAAAGTATTTATGGAACCAGAGGAGAGCATATTTTGCTGGTTTTACTCTATGTTTGAAGTTTTGGATATAGCTCTGCCCATAAATACTGAAATGCCTAGCATAAAGAACGCAGCCTGGGGCATACCCCATAAAACTTACAGTGCAATTAAATGAGCAATTTCCACTGGAAATAAAATGGGTGTGTTGAGTGGAATATGAATTAAACCGCATTTGACTCAGGCTTGCACTGGGCTTTGGAGGGAGACCCACAGCACCTAATGCAGGCCAGCTGTAGGTCAAGGCCAGTGAGTAACGAAAGATAACTGCAGTTAGCATAAAGACCCAGGCATTCCAAATGGTGGTTAATGTAGTTTCTCTGTCTTTATATCTCCTGAAAAGGCCCAGCAAATCTGCTACCAAAAGATTAAATCCAAGCTTTCATCTTACTGCAGGCAAGTGAGCTCCTGTATTGTTTTCTATGCACAGTTTTTGATACATTCCTCAAAGCTTGCTCTCGATTTCTGAATATTCCCTCCTACACTAGGGTCACCCAGGTGTCCTCACAGAGGGTCCACAGGGCAGATTTCAGCTGGAAAATCCAAAAGCCATCAAACACAAAGTGAGTTTGTGTTACAGGAACTCTGCCCTGCTGTTTCTGGGACCTCCCGTGCAGGTGAGAGGACAGTGACTCTGATATTTCAGGGAAAACTCAGCCCAGCAAAGGACCTAGAATTCGGAGTCTTTGAGCAATCACATGCAGAAGCTTGGTGGAAGGAGGGACTGACGGAGGCACTGGCCATGCACACTTAGATTCAAGCACCCGAGGATGGAAAATATTAAAACATTGCATCTGCACTGAACATATACAGACTGTGTTTCTTGTTATTCCCTAAATGATACATGATTTACATAAGTGATATATTTATATTTATATCATACTGGGTATTATCAGTAAAGGAGATGATATAAAGTACTGAGAAAGAGGATAGCTACATGCAAAATACTGTGTGCCATTTCATACAAGAAACTTAAGCACCTGCCCGAATTCCTGAACTCCCCCCTCCCATACACAAGGATAATTGTACAGAAAACTAAAAAAAGGTTTTTTTTTTTTTTTTTTTTTTTTTGAGACAAGGTCTGCTGTATAGTTCAGCCTGGCCTTGAACTTACTGTGTGGCCCAGACTTGCCTAAAATTTACAGCAATCCTCCTGCCTCAGCCTACAGAGTACTGGGGTTACAGGTGTGCTGTACCATGCCCTGTTTAAATTATGTCTTTTTAAAGTTAAGGTGCATCACCATGGTTTTGTCTGAATTCACCTCTTACCAAACCAAATGGTATCTGTCACTTTTTCTTCCTTTCCCTCCTTTTCCCCCTCCCTTCCTCCCTCCCTCTCCCTCTCCCTCCCTGCCTTTCTTTGTCCTATCCCAGGGATTGAACTCAGGATCGTGCACTTGCCAGGCAAATGTGGCACCACTGAGTTATATCCCCGGCCCTTGTCGTTTTTCTAATGATAAAAATCTATACAAAAACTTCTTGCATTAAAAACTATTTTCCTCAGCAGCACCAACTCTGAATTTTTCATGTTAGATTTTGTTCTCCCCACACTCAACTCAGTAGCTCTTACTTGCCCGGCCTCCCTGCTGGGGAGCTGGAGGACGGCAGGCAGGGTGCAAAGCCAGGCCCAGCTGAGCTCGCCACGACGTCTTTGCCGAGAGAGGTGAAGTAGGAGGGATGCAGTGAGGTTGCCTTCCCTGTGACCCTGACATGTCCCCCATTTCTTAGACTAAAGGCATAATAAAAAGGGCACTTTATTTAGGTTAACAGAGCATTGTATAACCGGACAATTTTTGCAGTTTTTATGTATCGTGAGTAGTTTGTGGAGAGAAAAAAGACTTCCCTTCGGGTTTTTATTTGGATAAGATTAAAATAAAACCACACATTCTTAAAGATGCGTTTTTTTTCTTTTGAAGACAAAAGCTTGGAGGCATAAAATGTAATTATTTCCCTCGAAATGGCAGTCCTTTTACTGCTTTTGCTTTACTAAATGTTATTGGGAAAATTATTTCTCGGTTTCCTCGGATACCCGTGATCAGCCTGAAATTTTGTTCATTAGCAAGCGATGATGCAATATATCATCGCATCTTTAAGGCTCTGGCGCCAGCTAGAGGTAGTGGTGGGGAACTGCATGCGTCCGCTCTTAAATCCGAGAAGGCGACTGTCTGGCCTCTGCTTTATCTCTTACCCTTTCCATTTATTCCCCCGCCCCTAACGTAATGGGGGAATCGTTGCATTGTGGCTAGAGAGGAGCAGACGGGATTATAGATGAACGTAGAGAAAAACAGTGGGCAGGGGCAGAGAGAAGAAAGGCCAGAAAAATGCAGTCTTTTCTTCGGAGGATCTGAGAGATCATTTATTTGAAACATTCCTGCCACGTTGATGGAGGAGCTCAGTTCTTGCCAGTGAATTCCCAGCCTTTTGTTTTTCATTTGCAGATATATCTGAATATACACTATTACTTAGGACACGTACTACCTGTGGAACTTCACCACAAACAGAGCTGTAAGTGTAAAATTGCGTTCATTGTTAAGTAGCAAATCTTTCTACTGTGCACAGCCTTCCTTCTCACTGGTGCAAGTCTAACATGAACAAATGGTTACGAAAGCAGAAACCTCTTAAGATGATATTTGTAGGGGGTACACCATGAAAACAATATAAAAATTCCAGCCAAAAGACCCTGTCTCTGGGATATCCGAAACCGATGTACTCTTGCAGATTAGTCTGCTCTCAAATAGAAATCGGTTGTGATGGTTTGCAGGAAAACTGAGAACATATAGTATTTATTTTAAGAACAAAGAATATTTGGCAGGCCATTTTTCACTTTTAATTAAGCCATAACTGATGTAACTAGGGTTATGGAGAGACTTCAAATGCTAATAAATAAAACCTGAAGTGGAAACTTTTCTTTTATTAAATAGCAGGAGCTGCTTATAACTCTATTACTTATTGCCAAAATCAATTACTACACTAATATTCCATGTGGAATTTAAAAACAAGCTGAAGGTGATAAAAGAACTTTTCTTTTTAAATGTCTTTCAGTTACCTACATCTGTGTCAATTTTAGAGGATAAGGATAATCCAAACTGAAGCTTCATGCTAGAATACTTTTTGGAAAGCACATGTAGTTTAAGAGGAGGTTTTGGGAAGGAAGAATTGCCACAGTCTCACCTTACCAAATTTAACTTCCTGCACTGTTGGGGAAATCACACTTAAATCTTACCAGTGTGAGACATTAAAATGATAAAAATAGTCATCATAGTATTGATGTGTGAGGTTTACATAAACTATATTTGAAGCCTCTTTTAAACTTCTAAAAAACTGCATATTTCATATTAAAATTCACCCAGCCTTTTGTTTGTTTTGTTTTTGAGGCAGGGTCTCACTATGTAGTTGAGACTGACCTGGAACTCACTATGTAGCCCAGGCTGGTCTTGAACTCACAGTGATCCTCCTGCCTCAGCCTCCTGAGTGCTGGGATTACGGGTGTGCGCCACCCTGCCCGGCTCACCCAGCCTTTTTACCAATCAAGATAAATCTTACAATGTTCCCTTTGATTTTTAAAGCATCTTGTAACTTTACCCCTGGTTAAAAAAATCTTAAAATCTTTAGTTGACCTGTCCTCTGAATGTCTTTTACCTCTGGAGATGGAAACTGACCTCAGACAACTGAGTAGGTTTCAAGTCAGTAATTGTAAGGAGGTATTATTAATTTTTTGGAGAAAGGGAATTGATTTTAATAAGACATTACCAATGACAGTGGGTTAACGGAAGTGGGAGTGAATGACAGAGTTGAATTGTCATAAAATTTTGAGAATTACAGCAAAATAAAATAACTTATGCTCTTTTAAATCAGCTTGGTAGTATGCAAGTACTTATTTTAAGTGCTGAGTTTGTCATTAGGTCTATCTTTAAAACTGTTTAATGGTTGCCTTAAAATATTTTGATGCCTACTATAATCCTTATATAATTTCCCATATGCTACCAACTAAATGTTTCAAAATGTCACTCCGTCATAATTTGAAATTTACTCATAAAGATTTTAGGATTTATCATTTGAGTTTAATTTCTTCTTACTTTTTGGATTTATAGAGTCAGAAATTAACTCTTGCAAATGAGCGCACTGGAAGGAAAGAAGGAAAATATATCTGGGTTTATTTATATTTTTTTCTCTTTGGAGATCATTGCATACCTTGGAAATAGTGGTATCAGCAAACCAGTCCACTCACTGCAAATTCTACTTTCGTGTGAGATACTCTAAATATTTATTTTCCAGTATTGGGGATTGAACCCATGCCTGTGCACTGAACTATAGCCTGTGCTTCCTCCCTCCCTCTTTTATTTTTTCTTTTGAGACAGAATCTTCTGAAATGACTGAGTTGAGCAGGCCGTTCTCCAACTCTGGATCCTCCTGCCCTGGCCTTCCAGGTGCTGGGATTACAGGCGTGGGCCACCACTCCCGGCTTGAGATAAACTATACATTTAAACATAAAATAAATGCATGTAGGGTATCATTTTTACTCGTGGGGATGGGGTGGATGACCCTGAATGTGACAACATAAAGTCAAAGTTACCAATAAACACACGCGCACGTTCGTTCTGAGAGTCACATTGACAGGTCGAGGTATACAGAGATGCACCACAGGAATAATGAACTATTTGGCCTCTGGATTCCATCGACGCGAAATCCAGTGCCCCCTCGCAGAGAGCTGCAGGGGCCCTCTGCAGAGCCTCCCGTTGGAGACGCTGGCACAGGACGAGGGGCACATCTGCCAGCGGAGCACCGCAGATGGCTCCCCTCATTCGCCCGCAGGAGTCGCGCAGCGCCGCGGCCAGATGTGGGAGCCCCTGGGACGCGCTGAGAAGCCGGCTGGGACCCCTGTTCCGTGTCACTGCGGCTGCCCCCGCTGGCTGCACGGCGCGCTCGCGGAGGCTGCAGACGGGGCATGGTGCCCAGGGTGCCAAAGGGCACCCACGATTGCTTTTCAGACGTGAAGTTCCACCCGGGCCGGATTTGCTTTCTTGGGCTCCGTCTCTCAGTGCATCCCAGGTGGCTGCAGGTCTCGCTCGCCTCCTCCCCTTGACTCATTGATTGATTGACATATTGGCATTTTAAATTTATTTTGTTTACCCTTTCTTTATGAAGCAGCCTAAAAAAATCAGGACAGCAAGCCCTGACAACTGGAAACGTTAGTTTAGCAGTACAAGCAGCAGGGGGAGCCCGTACTGTTTTACCTTCTGCAGTTTCTCTGGCTGGATTGTTACAATCATTATTACAGTGGTTGTTTTACATTTGTAGCGTAGATGTCCTCAATCTGTGTACACGCATAACACAGGTGCGTAGCAAAGTCACCGCGTGCTAGACTGTTGCACTTTTAGCTCACCGAGGGCGCATCTTTTATTCTTTAATTATATGAAGTTACTGTACCGGGACACCCTAAGAGCCACTGATAGGCAAGAGCTTGGAAGTAACATCTTTTTCTTGTCTTTTTCTTTTCTTTTCTTTTTGTACTGGGGATCGAGCTGGGGTCCTTGAGCTTGTGAGGCAAGTGGCAGTACCACTGAGCTAAATCCCTGGCCCTTCTTCCTCGTCTTTTAATACAAGGAAAAAAAATCTTGTTAAAAATTTTGTTATTTCTCAAAAAGTGAAGTCAGCTATAATCCCACCTTGTGTAATCTCTGTAGCTGTTTTCTTGGCGCTTCTAGCCACTGCCCCCCAACCCTAAATCAACATAAATTAAATTAAGATGTACCGTCTGATCAGTGTTGAAGTTGTGACAGTGAGGAGGAGTCAGTCTTCCTGCAGTCACAGTGTTCTAGTAGTTCTTAATTTTGTTTTGTTTTGTTTTGTGTTTCTTTTTTTTGAGACAGGGTCTCACTATGTAGTTGAGACTGACCTGGAACTCACTGTGTAGCCCAGGCTGATCTTGAATTCACAGCGATCCTCCTGCCTCAGCCTCCCGAGTGCTGGGATTATAGGCATGCACCACCACACCCAGCTTTAGTAGTTTTTAATTTTTATTTTAATATTGCTTCCATAAAACAATTCAGAGTATCTGAATTACTTTTTGTGCTCTGTCAAACCATTTTAATATCCGTGGGCACACACTTCACATGTCATGGCCCATCTTAGATTATTCCACTCCACCAGGGAAGAAGGAACTCAGGTTGGACATGCACACACCTGGATTGGAGACCCTGTGTGGCCAGGAAGTCACCTCCCAGTGCTATTAAGGAAAATGTCCAGAAGCGTTTCATAAACCAGATTTTATTGAATGTTTTTTGGATTGCATGAGAAATAGCTTAAACCAAAGCACCAACTTTACTTTGATAAGGGCACTGAGTGCTGGTATACCACATACAATGACAAAATTAAGAATAATTAGCTTTTCTTTTTTCTTTGTGGCACGACAGTTTGACGCTTAGAATTTGTTGATGGATCAGTAATTCTGTGGATCATTGTTTCTGGTTATCGCCGTATTGAAAAAAAAATACAATCTCAGAGTGATCAGAAAACTTTAGGGAGGAGAAGAAGCAAATGAGGAAGAAAAGAGGAAAAGAACTTTGTGGGGTGGCGGTGAGTAGTGTGGGAGGATGTGAGAAGGGAAGGCGCTTCAGCCAGACAGAAGATCAAGACCAAAAGCGCAGGGCAGCACTGAAAAAGGCCCCGGTGTGTCCAGGATGTGGAAGTTGGGGTGCAAGGAGGATCCCCGGTCTATTTGTGATGCTTGATGTACAGCTGAACAGCTAGGACTTCATTCTAGAGGACTTTATTCTAGCGGTAGCCATGTAGGGTTTTAGAGGGAGACATAATAGGAATTGTACTCCAGGAAGATTGATTTGGTGATAGGATACAGGATCCTTGAATGTTTAATCAGATTGATTTAACATCTGAATTAGAAAGCAAAATAAGGAAATTATAATTTCAAAGTAATTGTTCACATAGTTTTAGAATATAGTCAAGGATATGATCCAGGAAAACTAGTCTGAGTAATGCTGTGTGTGATTATTTTCTTTCTATGACTGCTAATATCTTACACTTGGGAAGCATATTTTTTTATTCTAAATGTTAACATTATTCTGTTTTGTTCTGTCAACCTGGTAAAGTAAAGAGATGCTTATAATAAAGATATTACAAGCCCCTTCCCAGGCATAGTCTCCTTTTGATAGCACATGTAAACATAGATTTATAGATGTGACTGATAGCTTGGGCTGTTTCAGTGTGTGTGTGTGTGTGTGTGTGTGTGTGTGTGTGTGTGTGTCTAGTTGAGATTATTACTCTATTGCTACTTGCTTGCTTGTTTGCTTGCTTGATTTTGTAGTTCTGGGACTGAACTAGGCAAACACTACCACTGAGCTACATTTTCAGCCTGGCTACTTGTTTTTTTTGTTTTGTTTTGGTTTTAGACAGGGTTTTGCTGTGTAGTCCAGGCCGGCCTCAAATGTGCAGTGTTCCTCCTGCCTCAGTCTCCCAAGTGCTGGGTTTATAGGCCTGAGCCACCACACCCAGCAGGCTACTTGTTTTAAATAAGCATTGAATTTCATTTTATATGTGTCTTACACTACGGTATCACATTAATTGAACTATATGCTCATAGAAAGCATTTTGGAGGAAAGTAAATTACAGTAACATCCAGTTGTATGTAAGTAAGTATTGCTCATTAAAGTCTTTCTTTTTCTAAAATGACTTACAGTTTACAGATGTCACATTTTTTTGGGGGGGTATTGGGGATTGAACTCAGGACCTCGTGCTTGTGAGGCAGGTGGTGGCACCACTGAGCTAAATCCCCAACTCCAGACATCACATATTAATAGTATATTCTACTTGACCCAGAGATAAAAGTACAATAGTGTTAAAGATAAAGACAAAAACAAAAAGGGGATCCTAATCCTAGAAAAAGATCTAAAAAAGTTACAGTAACAATCAGTACTTAAAAATTGTTTGAAGACATCACAGTTCATATCAATAAATTAAAAACCATATACTATACTTTAAAAAGTACCATACCAGGCATGGTGGTGCACACATGTACTACCAGCACTCAGGAGGCTGAGGCAGGAGGATCACCATGAGTTCGAGACCAGCCTGGTCTACATAGTGAGTTCCAGGTCAGTCTCAACTACATAGTGAGACCCTGTCTCAAAAAATTAAACAAACAAACAAGCAAAAAGTACCAGAATATATTGGGTATGGGGAGGAAGCCCAGTAAAGCAATCTTTTTAAAAACCATTTGGGAAAAAGTGAGTACTTAGGATAGTTATCCATTCCGTGTTCAAACTCGGAATCCAGTACATATGTTTATCTGTTGAACCAACAGTGCTTATGGTTTAAGCGAGGCATTATCTTTGGCTTCTGTGACCATAGTTGTCACCCCTGACTTTTGTGTCAGTGCGCGCTTCCTTCTAACTTTATATTAATATGTAACAGTCTTTAGACCCTATGTTTGGCATTATCACAATTTTTGCTTGGCTCAGACAAGGCAGGTTGATTATCATTAAAGTGTTATTTATTTCTATTTTATTAAGCTCCTTTTACATCATGTTACAAGTTAATTTATACTTTTATTTCATGCACTACTTGGCTTTACTGATTAACATGCCCCATGGCATTCAATAAAGTCAGACAGTGGAGGAAATAAGAGTGATATTAATTTCTAACATTGCTATAAATTTGCCTTAATAAAACTAGCTCAATAACATTACAGAAGTAATACAATGGGTGCTCCCAAACTGTTAACAAAGATGCAACCAAACAATTTTCGTTCCTGAGTTTAACATAACTTTATTGCCTGTTTTTGTAGTGTTGCAATGGAACAATCTTGCCATATAGCCTGTTCCTCTTTGAAAGATCACCTAATAGTTGGCACAGTGCCATCATACACTGCTCTCTATTTGACTCATTCCAAAATGCCTTAGTCAGGTTAACCCAGGTGCACAGGGGCCCAGGGGAGGGGGATTTTATTTATGTAAGACTTTCCATGAAGATAAGTTCTATCTCCAGCATCAGTTTTTTGTCCTTCTTCAGTGTATTAATGTTTAATCCCAGTTATGGGCTACTGAAAAAAATCTACGTGCTGGAGTTATCCTTTGTCACTTAACCCACCACTCCCACTCTGATTGCTCAGTTAAATAAGGTTGGATTGAGGATTTAGGAACTTATAAAGACAAGCACACACTACCACCTCCTGAATTTTGGGTTGCAAGATTTGATGATAAAGAATGTACTCCATTATCCCCAGCCAAATTCATGTATTTGAAGAGAACGTTTATTCTCTTCTGTAATTAACTCTACCTAGGCCAACCAAAAAGCTGTTACCAGAAAGGAAGGAAGGGACAAGAAAAAAAAGTGAAAATAGAAGGAAAAAATGCAAACAAGCTTTTCTACATAGAGAGGGGAGGGGGGAATGGGGAAAAAGAGGCAGGAGGTACCACGCAAATGCCCTAGAATGAGCGTTATCATTGTGTGTGCCTGAAATGTACCAATAGATGTTTTGCTGTAAAAAAGAGCCATTGCCAATCAGAAACCTGACTTCAGTCATTATTCTAAAAAAAGTACACTTAACCTTGAAGTTGTCCGCTTCTTGGATTTTCAATAATTGTTTTTGTGTTACTGCATTTATAGACTTAAATTTGAGAGAAACAAAGAGACCAAACAGCATTTTAAAAGCCCCCTTTGGGGGATGGGGATTTAGCTCAGTGGTTCTGCTGCCTGCTTTGCAAGCCCAAGGACCGGAGTTCAATCCCCAGTACCAAAAACAAACAAACAAACAAAAACAAAAAAACAAAAATAAAAGCCCCCTTTGCATAAAAATGTCAGGAAACGTGTTCAGTTGGTAGATATTGGTTGATTGGCCTTTGTGTCTGGCTGGAATAGAGCTCCGAGATGTAATGGTCTCTAGGAGAACACAGACTTTATCTTTAGCAGAATCATAAAATTCATATATTAGGAAGGTATTTGGGGACAGAAAGCAATTTTTTTGTTGCTTTGTTTTTAGGTGTGGATGTGGAACTTCTGGGTCCCTGACATCCTCTCCAGTCACGCCAGACAAAGTGACAGGAACCTGGAGGGCGCCAGCCTCACACCCACCTAGTACTCTGGGGCCTAGTGTGGGATTTTGACTAAATCAACTTAGTGGAGTGATTCTCTCCCTACCTACCCCAGCTCAAATGAATCCAAGTGTATTAGATAGGTAGATTTGATGTTTCCATGTTTCCCATTGCTCAGCTTTTGGATAAAATTATATTTCAGATAATTCACATAAAAAAGACATGGTCCTAGTCAGGCGTGGTGGTGCATACCTGTAAACCCAGCACTTGGGAGGCTGAGGCAGGAGGATCGCTGTGAGTTCGAGACCAGCCTGGGCTACATAGTGAGTTCCAGTTTAGTCTCCACTACAGAGTGAGACCTTGCCTCAAAAACAAAACAAACAAACAAACAAAAAAGCAATCAACCAAACAAAATGACATGGCTCTCTTCCTGTTGATGCATTTATATAACCTCCAGGTGTATGAGAAAATTGACTTTCCATCTTTGCTCTTCTGCTACCAGGACCAAACAGATCCTCTGCTTATAAAAGGAGAATTTAAACATTTCTAAATCACCCCTCAAACCAGTTGTTGGTAAAATATTATCTTCAAGGGAATGATCTCTATCTTGGATCCTGAGAATGCTGATTGAGAAGGAAAGCTAGGCAACTATCATCTTAGAGCTGTCTTTTCCATCTTAGAAAGTGAGTTTTAGGAAGTAAAGAGCCATTTGTTTTTAGAGACAGCCTCATATCCTGAGCCTGGAAGATAAGGGCTTCTGAGGGTTAGCAATCTGCATGTCACCCAGTTCTAACAAACTTTTATTTCCATAAAAGCACTTATTTGTTTTGGGAATTCTGCTTGTTAGCTGTTTTGAAGAGTTTAGGATATCTGACTCAAATTTACCATTAATTTTGTGTTTTGGTAGGCTGTATGAAGTAGATAGACAAAATCTAGTTTATTGAATGTCAGGACAGATTTGACAGTGCCTTTGATTGACCTAGTAGCTGCTCAATGCACAAAGGAATGGAAAACAATCACACACATCTCAGCCATTAGGTTAAACTCTAGAACTATACCTTTTGCATGAAGATCAAAGGAAGACATTTTATTTAGGTAAAAATGGGAAAATTGGGCCTCAGTAGTGAATCAAAACATAAATTAAGGTTGTAGTTTTTAGCTAATAGAAAATTAAAATGCACTATGGGTAACCTTTCAGGACTTTGAATCTGTGTTACACTGCTTTGAATCTAAGTTACACTGCTTGGAATTCTGTCTACCTCCACGACGCCATCTAATCCTAAGTCATTGCAAGTAAAATGCTAAACAATGACAGGAGTTTCCATGTTAAAAAAAAAAGTTTCCATGTTAGATCTTTGCTAGATCTAAAAACTTTAGAAGCCTGTAAACATGTATTATTTTAAAAAGTCATTCTTTGCAGAGCTTTCTGGCCTGTGACACTTAACAGAATAAATCAACTGCAAAAATACAATAGTTTTCCAAAGGCTGATATACATGTAAATAAATAATGCATGAGTAAATCAGATAGAACTTACTTGGGCAGAAATTGTGATTTAAAGCTTCAGATAGTCTCAATTTTAATCTTTTTTTTTTTTTGGTACCGGGGATCGAACTCAGGTACTTGCGTTTGCAAGGCAGATGGCAGAACCACTGAGCTAAATCCCCGGCCCTCAATTTAAATCTTGAATGAAATACATTAATTTTTAAGTGATCAGAACTCAGCAAAATATATGTGAATAAGAGATAAAAGATGCCAACATTTTCCCACCTCTTCTGCTTAAAAAAAATACTATCTTAAGAATTGCTGCTCTTTGAGAATAGGATATTTTCTTTTTGAAGGGAAACATTGTACAGTGTAGTACGACTGGTACTGTCTTTTGTGTCATTATTAATACATTTCCTGTTTAAGGAAATGAGTTTTTTTAAAAAACATGATAGTTTAAACTTCAAACTATTGACTTTTAAAATGTCTTATCTTACCAATGTCATTCTGGGCATGAAGAATAAAGTGTGGAAAATGCTTGTCATAATTTTCTATTGTCATGAAATTATTTTTTGAATAAAATGGCTGCATTTTCTTCTGGGGGGTAATTGAGAGGGAAGTAGGTTTTGTAAGAAACAGATGCTTCTAAGTTAGCAAATGATAATGTGATTTTTTTTTTCCACAAAAGTCAAATACATGGGCGAGGGACTTAGCTCAGTGGTTCCACAGCCTGCCTCACAAGCGCAAGGTTTAGAGTTTGATTCCAGGTACAAAAAAAAAAAAAAAAAAAAAAAGGTCAGGGATTTAGCTCAGTGGTGCCACTGCCTGCCTCACAAACACAAGGACCAGAGTTCGATCCCCAGTACGGGTGTGTGTGTGTGTGTGTGTGTGTGAGAGAGAGTCAGTGCTATTCATCCTAAAAAACAAAACAAAACAAAAACAAAAGGCAAATACATACTATGTCTGCAATGTACATTACAGGTAAGCATTGACTTCCAAAGATTTTTAACTCTTATATACAAAGCTCATACAGATGTCCTCACACAGCTCTGTTTTACTTCTTTTCTATTCCTTTGCATTCTTCCAAATCATGATTTTAAATTTAACATATTTAAATTGAAATTGAAATATTAAGTTTGGAGGGCTGGGGATTTAGCTCAGTGTGCTGCCGTCTGCCTTGCAAGGGTGAGGTCCTGAGTTCAATCCCTGATACCAAAAAAAAAAAAAAAAAAAA
>NW_022900938.1:19188607-19192616 GCF_012274545.1 Fukomys damarensis
AAAAAAAAAAAAAAAAAAAAAAAAAAAAAAAAAAAAGAAAGGAAAAAACAGCAAAAGTTAAGTTTTTGTGACGTCAGATTTTTAATAGTACATAGTTAAGGCATGTTTCACCAATGAACAGCATATATGATATATTTATATATTTAATAATAGTATTTCCTGAGTGGAATATATATTTTCATTCAATTTGCTATAGTTCAGATATATTTCGGTTATTGAATAAGTGAGTTATATATCTATATCCATCTCAACATAATACAGTTTAGGGTTATAGTTACTTAAGTTTCTCTTTCTCTTTCCCCCGAGACCTTCATACTAAGCTATAACTCTATCTCTGTTTATTTTTATTTGGAGACAATGTCTCCCTAAGTCACTGCTTTGCCCAGGCTGGGCTTGAAGTGGTGACCCTGACTCAGCCTCCAGAGTGCTGGGATTATGGGCATGTGCCACTATGCCCAGCTTTAGGGCTTACTTTTTTTTTTTTTTGTACCTGGGATCAAACTGCGGACCTTGTGCTTGTGAGGCAGGCAGTGGCACCACTGAGCTAAATCCCCAGCCCTTGCTAAGTAACTTTTAATTGTGCATTAGTAACCATGGATAATATTTGTTACATACTTATTTGTGCTTGGCATTACTTAAGTGCTTTGAGTTCATTAGTTCATTTAGCTTTACAAGAAAGCTATGGGGTAGGCATTTTTACTCTTATTTTACAAATGAAAAAGCTGAAATTTAGGATTGAATGGCTTAATCAAGGTCCTGCAGCCAGTTATGTGGTATAGTTAGAATCGGAACCCATGGCTGTCCAGTCACTCATGAAATACACTGGACGACAACAAATCATGTATCTGCCTGTCAAACAAGATCACATAGGTTTAATTTACCTGTAGAGCTTTTATTAGTTAAATATGTGGAGAAATAATGCGATCAATCCAATAATTCCGACCAAACTGAGAAATGTTAGAAGACAGGACTTCAGAGATTAGGATGTGAAAACTAGTTCCTCTTCCCAGTCACCCTGCGTGGTAGGCACTGGTAAGATGCCCAGGTCACCAATTCGGTTAGGTAGATTTGCCCTGGACCTGTGCCGCGTGGTGGTGATAGGGTGAAGAGTAGGGCAGGCCTTTCCAGGTACAAAGGGCAGGAAAGGCCAAAGAAGCGCAGGTGGGTTAGTGCAGCTGCAGCCCAGCTCCCCTCAGCCAGGAGAGGGAGGCCTCACTCGGCTTCCATGTTAGGACGAAGGCTGTGGGGTGAGGGAAGAGCTGGAGGGAGCCATCCAGGGGACTCTTTAGTGCGGGACAGAAAGCACGACGGCTTGGCCCTGGACAGTGGGGAGGGTTTTGGTGAAAAGATAACAGCTGAGGGGATCAAAGCAAACAAGGGAGCAAAGTGTCAGGGACGAAGACGTAGTCACAGCATCACATGGTGTAGAGAAAGCGGCTGGTTCATCGGGTCTGGAACCAGAAGGTCCTTGGGGTTCACAAAGAAGGCCCCAGGGGCTGAGGCCGGCCGAGGACATACACTGAGTGTGGCCCGGGCTGGCCGCTCTTCTTTCTGTGATTTCTTCCTCTACCTCTAATCTCAGGGAAAGGACAGACCCCCTCCTGGCCAACGCAGGAAATGAAGAGCCTGGTGTGAGCCTTCTAAGGGGCCCGTGATGCAGGAGGGCCCATTGTGTTCTTCCTAGGAGAGGTGCAGAGGACTTGGGGGGTCTGTGCGTCACCCTGAGACCTGCAGCTGTGAGCTGGTGAGCCCTCCAAAGCTCAGTGGAACCTCACTGCCCTCTTCTAGAACGGTCTTCATCTTGCTCTTCTCTCTCCTCCATGTCAGCCTGCAGTCACAGAGCTAAAAGTCTAAACGTAAAGGATTGGCGAACCTGTTATGTTTTTTTCTTGAAACATTTTTATTTATTTATTTAATCGATCGAACTCCGGACCTTTCGCTTGAGAGGCAGGCGGTGGAAACACTGAGCTAAATCCCCGGCCCTGAGTTATACATTTCTAAACAGCAGAGTTAAGTTTTGCCAGTTCTAGCATGGTGTAAAAGTGCAATTATGTGTGTTCTTCTGTATCTTGCTTCTTTTGCTCAAATTGTCTTTTGAGATTTATCCACCTTGAGCGTGGCACTAACACCTTCTTTTTCAAAGTTGAACGATGTTTTGTTGCATGGATCTATCATGCCCTTGGACCATTTTATTGCTTAGAGACTTAGGAGTTATTTCCAGTGTTGAGCAATTATGACCAATGCTGTACCTTTTTGGGAAAAGTCCCTTTGTTTTTGACTTGAGGCTCTAAGAATGTGATTTTACATATCTTTGTGTATTTTGGGGTTTTGGAGTCTTTTTTCAGATCCCCTTGTACTAATGCCCCCAGGTGGTTCCTGTGGGTCCTTGGTTTGCTTACTCATGGGACCCAGCCTGAGGAGTATGAGGAGCATTTCTAAATTAAAATGTTTACAGAGGTCAGGTGAACTGAACACACAAAGAAGCAGTTATTCCCACATCTCCCATTTCCCCTTGGTCTTCCACTTCATTGTTGCAATCTTAGCTGAATGCAGTCAGCTTGCATATTTTCCTACATCGGTCCTTTGATCAGTAAAGTAATTTCTTTTCCTTCCTCTGTACAAATCTTTTGATTATAGTAAGCTCATTCTTTGAAGAACAGACATGGTAAAAATATTAGCAACTTGAGTAATTTTAGCAACGATCTGAAGTAACTGATTTTGCAGGGGATAAAATTAAACCAATTTTATCCAGTGAATCACTGAAATATAATACAACCAGTAATAAGATTAGAGTGTAGTATGTGTTTAGTCACAACATATAAGATAGCATTTAAACTACAGGCTCCAGAGTCGGAAAGACAGGGTCAGGATTTCAGCTCTACCTATTACCACCTGTGTCTTGGTGCATTTCTTAGCCATTCATGGTGGCTTTCCTCAAGTGAAAAATAAGGCTAGTAGAAGTATATTTATTTCATAGGGCTGTGGTGAGCACCCAGTGAGCGCTTAACATAGGACTTGTGTTAGTACAGCTCGATAAATGCTGATTACTGTTGATACATTAAGCTCCTCACCAGGGCAGGATAGCCAGAGTATCTGTTAATAACCTCGACAGAGACAGCGATCTACTTATGTCATCTGTTTATTCAGCATTGAATAGACCAGCAGTAGAGGCTGAGGACTGGACAGAACTCTATGTGCGGAGATGAGACAATTAGGAAATTGTAAGCAAGTGCCAACTTGAGTGAAATATGCTTGAAAACATAAAGTAGGAAGTGATTGCCTTTCAGTGGCAGTGACAGCTTTCCAGGAGTTGCATTTTTGAATTTGATCTTAAATGGAGTAATAGATGCAACTTTGCCAAGAAGAAAATTGAAGTTCTTTCTTCCAGAAAACACGTATATGCAGAGAGGGAGACATAAGTACTCTTTTGGGGATAACAGGAATGGGAATTGTTAGGAAGGGAGAAATAGTTTGTGGTGTATTTTATAAGCAATTTATTAATGGATGGTAAGGAAAATAACTCAGTTCCATTTGGGCTGGTTTTCTGTATCACAAACCCATTGAGACATAGCATAACTATAGTATCCAGTCTGGTGGATTATGGAAAAATGATAATCCTTCACCAAAATAAACTTTCTATTTTCCCTATTTGTTATCATTAATAGAGATAAAAATAATAAAGCACTTTGACATAGTAAAATTAAAACACATATTAAAAAGCAGTCTGGAGCACTCTGGGAAGCTGAGGCAGGAGGATCACAAGTTGGAGCCCAACCTGGGCAACTTGACTTGTAGAGACTATCTCAAAGAAAAAAAAAAACAAAATAAAAATCAAAACCAAAAAAAAAAAAAAAGTCTTGAAAAAATTTTGAGGGTTATTTGGCTAATTTGCTGGCTTTGTCTTTTTTTTTTTCTTTTCTCTTTCTCCACTTTTTTCTTTCCTCCTCTGTGTCTGTGTCTGTGTCTGTCTCTGTCTCTGTGTCTGTCTCTGTCTCTGTCTCTGTCTCTG
>NW_022900938.1:19192829-19193412 GCF_012274545.1 Fukomys damarensis
TCCGCTCCCGCGCGCCGCCCGGCCGGGGGCGTCCCCGAGAGTGGACGCAGAGCTGAGGCGCGGAGGCCCAGGCTTAAGGCCAACACGCCGATTTGGGCCTGGACACCGCCGTTTGTGGGAGAGGGAAAGAGACGGGCGTCGAGAGGCGGTGATTTCGGGGTCGCCTTTCCCGCAAGCACAGGCAGTCCCACTGCTGCAGGCGAGGCACACTCACTGCCCGCCGTGCAAAACCCAGGGCCCGTTCTGAGGTAGCTGTCAGCGTAGGAAATGGAGCTATTTGGTTGTTCTTTTGAATAGCCCCGGGACAACTTCCTTTATTTCATAAGATGAGAGGCTGAAGGCCTTGCAGGATTACTTTACTCTTATCACTGCTCTCTCCTCTCCGACTCACAGCCTTGGCCGGGGCCTCTCCCAGCCTTGCTCAAGCTCAGGGAAGCCCATCGCTCCTCTTCAGGCTGAGATGCAGACAGGCAGGGCCCAGCTTGATCCTGGAGCTCGCCGCAGCGCGGCTGCTTCTGGTGTGATTAGAAAGAAGCAGCCGGGGTCTTGAGGAGCGCGTCTGACAAAAGGTAATGGAGGCGCA
>NW_022900938.1:19193643-19201087 GCF_012274545.1 Fukomys damarensis
GCAAACCCAGGTGTAGCTGCGGCTCCCGAAGCTCACTAGACCCGGGAGGAGTTTTCTGCCGAGTGGGTGAGCGCGCAGGGCGGCCACCTGCCCACGGCAGCCGCTGGGCTGCAGGCTCGCGGGGACGAACTTGTCCAATTAAAAATCCGCAGACACATTTTGATTTCGGTCCAGATAGGTTCGGTTATTTTAAGATCTCCCGCAGAATCAAAGGGGCCTTCTTATTTCCTTTTCTCTTGCTTGGCCAGCATTCTGCTTTCCATTTCTACCTCCTGCTGTAACGCTACTAGGAGGTCCAGTGTGGAATTCTTAAGATCTTCCCAGGGGTGTAATTTTGGTTTAGGAAAACGCAGAAGTACCCTAACCTCCACAGGAAAAAACAAAACAAAACAAAAAACCAAAAAAAACAAATTCGGCGTATATGGAAATTGTGTAGTAGTCAGAGTTACTTCTTTAAAAATGTGCTTTCCTAATGATTTTGATAGGCTGTAGATAAATGGATAATTATATTCATCTTTGAATTGTATTTTACCTGGTGGTTTGTTTATTGTCTCGAAGGAGAGAGGACATGCAGTTTCATTCAGAAGTACATTTTTTCTAAAATAAAACCTTTACTTTCATTTATTAAAATATGACATTTCAATACACGCTAAGACAAAATGATTTCTGGTATGTTAGTAGAGAAAAATCGGAAAGTGACAGAAAGGATGGCTGAGAGACAGGTTCTGGTTAACAATATAAATCTCTTGAAGTAATATACTTTTCACCTCTGGGTGCCACTGTTCAACTGCTTCTTGTTTTTATGGCCTGGTGAAAGGGGAATGCTTCTTGTAGATGTATTCTTAAAAGATCTGTTAAAGAGACATTTCCTCTATCTGCAGTTATCTGCTAAATAACTTTTTGGCACATGGATGTAAATTCAACATGGTTGTGATTTGCCATTTTAGCTACCAAATGATGACCAGATAATATTAAAGATTGTTTACATGGGCAAATGGCTGGGCTAAAAGCCGAATTCATCTTCCATGGAAATGAATCTTGTATTTACCTTTCTGGTAGGCATGTAACCAGAAAGAAAAACAACAGCAGCAACTTTAAAACACAAAAGAGTTTTAGTTTAAATTTGTTGGCCATTTGTAGATATTTTAATTCTGCAAAAATATTTCAGTAGAAGTCAATTTTATAAGCGAAGTAATGCCTAGCATTGGGAAGAATTAATCAATTAAAATATAATTTTAGGAACCTAACATTGTTAAGCGCGATATTATTTTTCGCTGAACTTTAGAGCTTAACTCCTTCAATATTAAAAAAAACCTGCAGAAGTATGTCTGTACATTTTCAGAATTCTTAATTTCCAGATGTGATTATTTTAATGAATAACAGCAATATTTATAATTTTGAAAAAAGTATAAGTAATCTTTTTTTTTTAACAAGATAGGTAGTGAGTTAGTATTCTGTACCAAGAAACAAATGCACGTTTGGTTTTTTAAATCTCTAATTATTTATTTTAAACTTGGAGTTCATCAGAAATGTCAGAGGAAGGGGTTATAATGCTAAAGTTAATTTTGTTTTGTCATATACAAAGTAGTTAATCTAAAAATTATTGATTGATATTCTCCCTCTTTTAACTCTTTTAGGACTCAATATTTAAAGCAAAACTAATTTATCTAGGTGTTCCGCTGCAGAAAATTAATTCTGCTGGGACTGGTGAGGCCAAGCCTCATTATGAACAGTTCCTCTTGCTGAACTAACCTAAGCCTGATGCTTACCGGGATACTTTTTAAAAATATTCACAACAAAGAATTTAACTCTTGAGGTGCTAGAGAATTGACTTTTACTGTTGTACTGATTAGGCCTTCTCGTGGGACCATGGAAGCCTTCAGATGAGAGCATCTCACCTTTGTGAGTGCTGCTTGGGTCTTTGAAGTTAGCCAACTGTATCTGTACACTGGAAGGATTTTAGCTTTGTGGTCCATATGTCAACGCTGATGTAGTAATTAAAAAAAGTTTCCCCTTCCCTAAACTTGGTCACCATAAGTATATTACTGATCTGATATTTCATGTTTCTGTAAGTGGCAATTTCCTTGGGAGGCCAAAGAGTAATTTGGATTACACAGTAGTCTCAACTCACGTTCTCTGCTTAAGTGTCTGACTGCATCATTTGGCTGCTTAGAGCATAAGAGTGTGACTGTTAAACAACAGTTTTTTTTTTTTCAGCTATAAAAGTAGTGGAGCATCATCATTTATACTTCTCTCTCTTTTTTTTTGAGACAGGGTCTCACTGTGTAGTTGAGACTGACCTGGAACACACTATGTTGCCCAGGCTGGTCTCGAACTCACAAGCGATCCTCCTGCCTCAGCCTCCCAAGCGCTGGGATTACAGGCATGAGCCACCACGTCCGGCTCTCTCTGTCTTTTTTTTTTATTTGCATGGTTTTGTTTCAATGCATGTGGGAAATATTCTTGGGGAATGAGTTTTTAAAGTGTTTTTGGTGCTGAGGAAGGGGCCCAGAGCCTCACATGTGCTAAGAATCCACTTCATACAGCGAGCCACGGCCTTGGCCCCCACATGGCAACTCTCACATTGACTTGTTGCCTGCGACATAGCACTTCCTAAAGATTATGCTGTGGCTCACTGGAAAAATCTCTTCCATTTTAAGGTTCTTTGCTCCTGTTGGGCATCTCACCGTGTTTTTTTCATTGATGTGGTCTTCCTCAAAGTGCTACATCTTCCTCTCGAATGTTACTAATTTGGTGTAATATGTTCTCTTGTTGTGACTGGTAAGAAATATTTATTTGGTGTTAACGAGGAGGGCCAATCCATGAATGGGGCTTTTATAGAGAAAAAGATGTTGGTCAGCCTGGCAGTGGGTAGTGTCTTATTTTATTTATTTTTTTTTGGTGTTATGGATAGAACCCAGGGCCTTGCACATGTCAAATGCATGCTCTACCGCTAAGCTACATCCCAGTCCCCTGATTAGGTGTCTTTATAGTGGAAAGCAATAATTTAGTCTTTAGTAGGTTGCTGGATGTACATGCTAGCAAATGAATACTTTTCCTACACACCCCTCATGCTGGGAACTGACAAATTTCCATTAAATTAGCCGACTGACTTGTTGCCTTGTCTCGCACAAATGTGCCTCCGGAAGGTGTTCCAGTTACGCTGTGAGACCTAATTCATCAATTTAAACTCATTTTATCTGAAAGGCAGTAACAATTGTTGCATTTTCCTAATGTAAAAATAGCTTAAATCAGTTATTCCTGGCTATATCATTAAATCACACTAACTTACAGGATTAATAAGTACACATTTAGGCAGTTCAGTGGTACTTGATAAGAAAATCCCAGTGGTTACACAAAATTAAAATTTATTCATAGTTTCTCAAACAATTTTATCACTTCATGTTTGTAGTACATGATGATTGTATTCATTGTTGGGACTTGGTACACATACAATTAAAATTTAAAACTTACCTTCATAGGTGCTCTTGCTT
Source organism: Fukomys damarensis (assembly GCF_012274545.1). Taxonomy (NCBI): domain Eukaryota; kingdom Metazoa; phylum Chordata; class Mammalia; order Rodentia; family Bathyergidae; genus Fukomys; species Fukomys damarensis. The sequence goes on from NW_022900938.1 coordinate 19,197,138, forward strand.
TAAATAAAGTAGAACTAGCTTTAAAAAACTTTGTAAAAACATAGACTGGCCAGTCAGTTTAATTTCTCTGTAAAATAATAGTTTGAAAAGAAACCATTGCTCTGAGAAACTAAACTCTTAATCTATAAAGTGGTCACACTTCTGTTTTAAATTCATTCCAAAAAGTATTTAAGCCTCACAGGTTTCCCACCTCCTGTATTCTTGTCAGCCTAGACACACGAAGAAAGAATAAGGCTTTATACCCTGTGGACACGTAACACATATTAATTCTAATATAGAATTTAAATATAATCACACAGATGCAGATCTGTATGAGTTTGGATCTTTTCATGATAGACAGTAGTGTATAGGAAACTTCAGATTCTCCACAAGAAAATGTGTTTAGAGCTTAAGGAGAACATTTAGCAATTTCTTTATATCTGTATCTTTCTTCTGCAAGTATCAGAACAGTGCATGCGTGGACAGTGAAGGGACAACTAACTCCTAAAAAAAAAAAAGGAATACCTCCTCCCTACTTTCTGATTTATATTTTATTTTAGCTGGAAAATCCCCACTGGGTGATATTTTTTTTTTTTTTTTTAAACTTCAGTGTATCCTGGGAACAGGCCGTTCCACGATTTTGGAGTGGGAACTTCAAACGAAGTTGGTAAGGGAGGCAAATGCGTAAGTGGAAACTTTGAGGAAACTGGCAGCCAGCGCCTGGAAACCAGACAGCCCTTCGCGCTCTGCTCCACCACCTTCTGCCCGCCAGTACAAAGCGGGGCTGGTGCGCCTGTGAGTCAGAGCCCTGCTCTCAGGAACTGGGCCCGGAGAGATTCCCAGCATCTGTTTCCTCAACTATCACCCGGAGGATACTGGTGCTAAATCACAGCGAATAAAAATAGCCTCAGAGACGGGACTTTCAAACAAATAAGACGTGGATATTCGACAGTGGTTTGGAGTCTCCCCAAATTCATTAGCTACCTAATGAATATATTATTTTATGTTAATGAGTCCTATCGCTGGCTCTCTTCACCTAAATGTTGAACAGAATCTTGACATTTTTATTGATCTGAATCGAGCTACTTCTTAAAATGCATTGTGTTTGATATTAAAGCCTGATCCATTTATTGTATAAAGGTTAGCCTATAATCAATCATCAAAAACGGTTAAGCTTTATTCCAGACACAATAGAATATGTACTTTCTGTGATATATAGTAAAATCAAAACCTCTGCAAACTTCTTATCTTAATGTCAATTGCCAATAGAGTGATAAGATCACCCTTATTTTGGTTGCAGGCAATTTTATGGCCAGAATCTTAACAATTTGACACAATTTAAGATCCTTTCAGGTTCTGTTTTATATATAGGAAAATATTTTTGAGGTCTGGCTGGAATTGTAATATGATATTAAGTTATAGCTTCAGATTTTCAACAAAAACAGCAGCGGTAATAGATGAGATTAGCAAGTGGTGAAAAGTTCAAAGCATTTAATGGAATTGATCTACTAAATTAGCATTGACAACTTTTAGTGGCTATCTTAAATATACATTATTATCATGAAAGAATTAGTCCAATTAAGCTTTACATTTGGAAGATGCCCAGTCTGACCTTGTTCTACGCATTGTGAGAAGTGAGAGGACTTCTGGATTTATTTAAGTTTGGTGCTAAATCAGTAGGTTTGGGGGACTCTTTCGGTCCTTTTTGGAAAAGAAGAGAAACTAAGGCCCTTTATTGTGACAACTTTATTAGTACAGTCGTATATTGCAAATAAGAACAATCGTCAAAGAAAGAGGAATATTTGATAGATAAGAAGAACTAAGAGTTGTGTTGCTTTCTACAAACATATTTACTATGTACGCTACGTACTTTTTTGGAATGGAAAGAATTATATTGGACTTAATATTACATTTTATTTAGAACATACTGAATTAAGAAATAACCAGCTATTTTTTTTTTTTTTTTGGTTTTTTGAGACAGGGTCTCACTGTGTAGTTGTGACTGACCTGGAACTCACTATGTAGCCCAGGCTGGTCTCAAACTCACAGCGATCCTCCTGCCTCAGCCTCCCGAGTGCTGGGATTATAGACACGTGCCACCATGCCTGGCTTTTCCAGCTAATTTTTTAAAAAATAGAAAGCTATACAAATATACCAGAAAAATAAGTATGGGATTTACCAAAAATCTATTTCCTGTGTATCTACAGTAGATTTTATATTCCTTTGATAAAGATTCTATGATGTCTTGAACATAAATATTATGAAAATAAAACTGAGCTTCACCCTTTCAGTTAAATTGTGCAAAGCATCTGATGATGGCTGCTTACTTGTATTTTTCGTAAAATTTTGGTGGCTGGCTGCGGAAGGGGCTTGCTTCAGAGCTAACTCAAAGCTGCTAACGTGCAGCGGCTGTGTGATGAAGCAAAGCCTTCATCATTGGAATTGAGAACTTAGTTCTTGTGCAAAAGCGTTCAGTAGAAGTTATTTCAGCTGTGGTTTCATTGCTTGTTTTTGCTGTTGTTATCCATTACCATATTTACTGCTCCATTTCCCTAGTTTGGATTTCTAACTCAGAAAGTTTTGGACATTTCTAGTAGATCCATGGTGTATAAGATTGCTTCAGAAAAACATGAAACTACTTTAGTCCTAGCTTTCTCTCCTGTAAACTGGAGAATCCGGTTCTCATTTATCAGCTTCTTAGCTGTCTCTCCCGGAATGTTCAGCAAATTGTTCGTTTCCATCTTTAAATAAAGAGCTCATAGGGAACTTAGTGCTGTGGCACTACCCAAGAAAGGTGGGAGGTCATCTCACTCCTTCTCATCCAGCAGTTGCCACTGCTGAGACTCTGTTAGGTGTTGGAATGCAGCAAGATAAAACAAACTTGAAGGAGTGCCAGGCATGGTGGTGGACTCCTGTAATCCCACCACTGGGAAGGCTGAGGCAGGAGGATCACCATGAGTTCCAGGCCAGCCTGGGCTACATAGTGAGTTCAAGGCTAGCCAGATCTGCATAGCAAGACCTTGTGTTAAAAAGAATAAAAATATGAAAATAAGAACTTCAGGGAAACAAAGACTTGCTGCCATGCGATTAATGCTAGTCGGGATGTATACATCACGTCCTTCTGTCAGCACCCTAGTTCTGCATCCATCATCAGCCAGGTTAACTCCTGCACTGCTGTGAGTCGTCAGATTTATACCCAGATAATTTCTGATTCTCTGTCACCTCCAATCCAGGCACACAAGGAGCACGTTTTTCATACTGAGTTTGTTTCCCGCTATCCATACAGCATCATCTTAATCTCAGATGGTTATTTTACTTTCTGAACACCTTCCTGGCTCCTCTGGCCTTCAGTTTGTTATCAGGAAATACCACTGCGACCGTCTTGGTTTGATTGTTTTAGTCATAGCTCCCTAGCCATGCTGTAGTTTGCTAAGTTGTCTGGTCATATTTTTCCAATAAGTCCTGTGGCAGGATCAAAAAGCCTCCCATGTGGGCCAGGGATGTAGCTCAGTGGTGCTGCACCTGCCTGGCAAGTGCAAGGTCCTGAGTTCAGTACCTGGCAACAAAAACAAAAACAAAAACAAAACCAACCCTCCTATAGTCAATCTCGGCTTCAGCAAGACCCACCAGGCTTTTCTACATGAGAAAGACGACTGTATATTACCTACACAGGACAATTTGCTTGCAAACCTATATTGATTATTAATATTGCTGATTGGAAACCTTCTCAAGAGTTCTGATTACTTTGGTCACTTATTTTCAATCTCAGGCATCTACTTAGTTCTCAGTATCACTCAAAGGTAAGTAAGAGCAGTCATTTCATGCCACTCAGCACTGCCACGTGAAAAATCAGAGCTGAGTTGTCAGAGGAGCAGGCAAGTCCTGACCACAATGTATCACATGTTAGCATTATTTCCTTCATGGTCCAGCCCTATCATGGCATGATGCAAGATTTTTTTTTTTTTTTTTTT
>NW_022900938.1:19201136-19213218 GCF_012274545.1 Fukomys damarensis
TTTTTTGAGACAGCGTCTCACTGTGTAGTTGAGACTGACCTGGGACTCACTATGTAGCCCAGGCTGGTCTTGAACTCACAGCAATCCTCCTGCCTCAGCCTCCTGAGTACTGGGATTACAGGCGTGCGCCACCATGCCCAGTGATTGCAAGCTTCTATTTAGTCACCATGAATAAGTTTCCCCCATTTACCCATTTGTAATGCACCACTTAGGTTCATTTTAGTAGAACTGAATATGGTAGATAATACCCCCTATCTGTAGATTTTCACTGCTACCATATTGATACGCCCGTGCAACCTGGAGCATGTGTGTGTAGAATGTGTATATAACACAGATGTATTGTTTTGCAACTTGCTTCATTCACTTTGTACTATATAGAGTTCATTTCCTAAGGTAATGCAATCATTTGGCCTTAAGAATTTACCTTTTTGATATTAAGTCCCAGCTGTGTCCTTTCATTGCTCAGTAATTCTTCCCTAACTCCCTGAGAGAAGGAAATCTGTCCACACATACATATTTTTTTATTATTTAAAAATTTTTTTTGGTACCAGGGTCAAACTCAGTCACTTAGTCTAGTTGGTCACTTTCATAGGATAGAAAGCGGAACAACAGGATTGTAAGTCTTCATGGTCCCCTTTTTGTTCACAGGAAGCTAACTTCAAGATCAGCTGGGTTTGTGGCAGCTTATATACACCCCTGAACATGTAGCTAGTCTGCCCTTTTCCATGCTTTTCAATCTAGTTGCTTTGCATTGTTTCCCCAGGTTTTATATTGCTGAGTTGCAATTCTCAACATATATGTTGCATATATACTTGTGAGACAGGCATGGTGCCACTGAGCTAAAGCCTCAGTCCTCACACATATTTTTCTTATAGAACTATCTCTAAAACAATTTTTTTGAGTTCCTTATTGTCTAGTAACTGTAGTCTCTGAGAGTCATGATCTATCTTTAGGTTCTTTAAATTCTAGCTGGATATAGTGATAGTTATTCAATACATGAGGAACTGAACTTTAGTAACAGGAATTGAAATTTTGGACTTTTGTATTCTGAGTTTAGTTCTGCCTCTGACTTTAGTTGATGACTCAGTTTACCCAGGGATGGGAGGAAAATAAAGCAATTTCTCACTTATCTAGCATTACCAGGTTATGAGATACACTGCTGCAGAGCTAATGTACCACACAATTGAAGGCAGCTTCTTAATACCATTTTGAGTGAAGCTCTTTCTGATGGACTCTATACTTTTTATTTAAACAAGTAAACACTGTAATGTTAATGCAAGACATTTAGAAAATATAAGCAATCCCCATAATTCTATTACTCATAAATGAACATTATTATTTTGATGTATGTCCTTCCAACATTTTATGTATTCCAATACATGTGAAATATGATTTTTGCCATAGTTTTTTTTCCAAACTGGTATCATAACATTATTAATGATATTTATGATTAATGATAATCCTTGTTCTTTCTTTTTTTGTTTGTTGAGACAGGGTCTTGCTATGTAGTTCAGGCTAACTAACTACCTTAAACTCACTGTGTTGTTGAGGCTGGCCTTGAACTTGTGGCAGTTCTCCTGCCTCAGCCTCCTGAGTGCTGGGATTACAGGCATTTGCCACCACACCCAATAACAATCCTTTTTTCACATTAATATAGCTATCTTTACATGATAATAAATTTATGATTGCTAATTAATGTTGATAGTTATGTATTCCACTATGGGATATGTCATAATTTACTTTATCCTTCCCTTATTTAACATTACAATTTTTACATACTTCAAATCTTGTACATTATAAATAATATTGCAATGAATACTGTCATTCATACTTCATCAGTCATTGGCCAAGGAAAATTTTAAATACACACTCAAACTGCCAAATCTGGTAAAGCTTACTGTCCCTTTTCTTTCTACCTTAAGATTTAAAATATATCTTATTTGAATTTTTCAATGTATGAGACAGCTTAAGATTTAAAAATTATCTTTAAATATGGATTTGCTGACCTGATTGATGATGGAGTTACTTTATCTCCCATTGATTCTGGAATACTGGCTTGGCCTCCTTGGATCTTTGGTGGTATGACAAATGGACTTCTTTTTTAAATTTAGTCATGGAAAAGGAAGAAATAAGATTCTAAATGCTCACATTTCCTGAAAGCTGTATCTTTCTTTTTTGGGTCCCTCTTTTTTAACATTACAATTTTTACATACTTCAAATCTTGTACATTATAAATAATATTGCAATGAATACTGTCATTCATACTTCATCAGTCATTGGCCAAGGAAAATTTTAAATACACACTCAAACTGCCAAATCGTAAAGCTTATCTCGAACTCACAGCGATCCTCCTGCCTCAGCCTCCCGAGTGCTAGGATTATAGGTGTGCGCCACTGCTTTAAAGCTGTATCTTTCTATAATTTCTTCACACTATGGGCTGGGAAGAAAATTGGCATCTGGGATCAGTTTCGTTGCATAAGGTAAGTGGGGAGAGAACTAATCACTCTTCCCACAGGGGTGTAAGAGTAACAGCTACTGGAAACAATAGGTCACCATAGATGGCAATCAAATTTTCCAAACAATAAAAAAGTGTTCTTCTCCCTTTAAATACGTACATATTTATCTGTATCATTTATTCTCACAAAACAGATGAGGTAAATGTCACTATTATTCAGTTTTATAAGGGAGTCTACAAAGGTATAGAAGATAGTCTAGTTAAAAGTGAAATCACAGCATACATTGTCAAAATACAGAAGGTAGTACAGTAACTACTTTGAAAAATTATATTCCAAATTAGAAAATTTTGAAGTAGACAAATTTCTAGACACATATACTACCAAAACTAGCCCAAGAAGATATAAATATGCTTAACAACCCAATAACAAGCAATGAAATTGACACAGCAATAAAGAATCTACCAACTAAAGAGCCCAAGACTAGATGAATCCACTTCTAATTTTTGGGGGTCGGGTACCGGGGATCGAACTTGGGTCCTTGTGCCTGCGAGGCAGGAGGCAGAACCACTGAGCTAAATCCCTGGCCCTCTCCACAGTTCTTTGATGTTTGCTAGGTCTAGGTAAAGAAATCAGAAACTGCGGAAGATGTGCAGGATAACCACGCATCATAGTTAAACTTCTTGAAAAAAAAAAACTTCATTCGTTACCAGGCGACACTTTGGAAATCAGGATTTTAGTGTTTGCCCCTTCTAGATTTTAAAATCTTTGGTTTGGTGTGGAGGCAGCACTGAGGTAAGATTGTACGTTTTGGGAACTGATGAGAAAAAAAAAAAGTTGCTATTCCCTTTGCATAATATAAATCACTGTTAATTAGAGACCATAGGATTCTGCAGTGGGGAGCCAGAGAGTGAAGAGAGATCGTTGCATTCTTTTTTTTTTTTTCCTTTTAAAACCAAAGCATTGATTTTGAGTAATCATTGAAATTCTCAGGATGAACTGAATGCTGCAACAGCTGCTCTCTGGGCCTTAGGTGTTGCTCCTTCACGGAGTCCATTCCCGAATCTGCGATACACAAAATTTAGGCGCCGCATTCTCCCAGTTCCGGTGGTTTTTCGCCTTTTCGCCTTTTCGCCTTTGCATTCTGGTTATGGTCTCTCTTGCGCTTGGCAGGGTAGCCACATTTGCCTCATGTCCACTTCTGAAGGCGTAGGCCTTAGAGCCACAGCGGCGGCACAACGTGTGCGTCTCATTACGACGCTTTCCAAACGATGATGCTCCCTTCGTCATCTCGCTTGCGTTGCCGAGACTAAAGAGCCGTTATTATTATTATTAGTAGTAGTTTATTATTATTTTGGTACCGGGATCTAACTCAGGACCTTGTGCTTTCGAGGCAGGCGGTGGCATCCCTGAGCTAAATCCCTGGCCCAGAGCCATTATTTTTATTTTAAGTAAATCAGTGCTATTAGTTGAGCTCTGGTCCCATTCAAAAATTGAAGGAAATTAGAGATTACTTTTTAGTTTTGTCAAGTGACACTGAATAAAGTTGGGTTGATTAGTTTTCCCCTAAACAACCTTTCAAGAGGAAGTGGGCCTCATTGTGATATTTTAGAATTTAACAAATATTTAAAAATTGACAGAATTTCATCATTGTCTTAGTTACTGTAAAAAATATTGTGTTAGCAGAAATAAATGTATAAACATGTCCTGGATTTTCACACAGAAACTTGGAATAGTAAAGTAAAAGTGCATGCCTGTAATCCCAGCACTTTTTGAGACTGAGTCAAGAGGATTGAAAGTTCAAGTCTAGCTTGGGCAATGTCGTGACTTAATGAGACCCTGTCTCAAAAAACAAACAAAAAACAAACCAAAGAAAAGAAAAAAGGCATGTATGTAGCTCAGTATGAAAGAAGGCCTTGGGTTCAATCCCCAATACAGGGAGAAAAACATGGTGGTACAACTGGTTGCCTGGGAATTACGCTCTGCAGGAGTGGTGAGACTGTGTAGTTTTGGGGTACTGTGTCCCAGTGTACTATGAGAAAATGAAATATGAACAGATCCCACAGAAGAAAAAGAGGGCGGTGAAGAGGGAGGAAAAGAGCCATGGTTAACCACTGTGGTACTATGAGAAAGGTGAGAGACATCTGAGCTTTTGGCCAAAGAACTGGGCTAAACTCAGGTCTTGCCAAAAGTCATGGTGAGATGTTTGCAGCCCTGCAGAGCCAACAGGGCTTCTGTTTTATAGGCCACGTTGGGAAGCGATGCATGCTGTAGGTGGTACTGGAGTTGAGTGTATCTACCTTAGAAAGAGGGTACATAATCTGTGCTTGAGTCAGTGACCGTCGGAGAGAGCCATTGTGTGGGAGGATGAATTGTGGTATAGAGGAAGAGCAACAGGACAGGAAATGGGCTGATTGGAGTCTGAACGTCAGTGCGGCTGCTCCCTGGCTGTGTGGCTTGGGCAAGTTTGTATCCAGTCTGTGTTGTTTCCTCTAACATAAAACAAAGAGCTTGGTGTGGACCCAGAAACAGTGACCTCTGAGGCCAGCTCCAAATTTGGGACAGTCCTGGTCTCAGCCTGGCTCTCCAGGGCTGGTAACTATAGCTAGTGGCTAAAAGACAACCTTCACCCTGAGGTTTATGCTTTATGCCACTGGAATCCTCAGGGATGAGGGATGGGAGGGGGCAGGCTATTGACATTAATGCTGAATGTTTTCTACCTTATTTTGATATATTTTGTTCCTCTTTAAATTGGTTTTGTGTAGGTATTAGCAGCACATAGTCACTGTAAACCTATTTCTATTTTCAAACTTAAATAGAAAGAAATGCTATCAGTCAATATTTGAGGTCAACAAGGCATTCTGATAGAAAGAAGTTACTTTTGTTTTTGATAGGATTCTTGGGTTATCAAGAAACAAAGAAACACAAACCCAATCATCAGGAAACTACAGTACCTATAAATAAACTCCTTGATATTTGGTTTCTTGAAATATGATTCTTAATGTTACCCTTTGCCTTTTTACCATTTGAATTAAACTAAAAACCACACCCAGATTATAGTACCCTTTCTGTAAGAGAATGATAAATTATTTAAGAAAAACAAGCCAGGCTCCTGTAATATCTAATAATTCTGTTAAAGAAATCCTTTCTTACTTGCAAAAATTGGAAAGCAATGTTTCTTCACTTGTTAATGTAAAACTGACTGGTTAGCTGCTTTTTAACTAGTATGGATTAGAAATGCTTCTGAAGTAAAATTCTAGCTTCACCTACAAGTTCTTCGTGATCCAATTTTGCATATAGAGTAATGGCCAGGAGCCTGTTCAGCCTTCCCAGTGTTCCCAGGAAGTATCAGTTTTACCATCAGCTAATTCAAACCTCCAGTCAGACATATTTGTGTTTCAGGCCACTGGCTGGAAATACCCGTTGCTCAACTCTTACAAACTTAGTAGTTTAAAATATGGGTTGGCAAACCATTCCTGTAAAGGCCCAGAGAGTAAATATTTTTTACTTTCCCAGTCATATGGTATCTCTTGCAGCTATTCAATTCAATTTGTGTGTGGTGCAAAAGTAGCCATAGATAAAATATAAATGAATGAATGTAGCCGTGTTTCAATAAAACTTTATTTATGGAGGCTGAAATTTTAGTTTCATACCGTTTTAATGTGTCACAACATGTTATTCTTTTCACTTTTTCCAGCCTTTAAAAAATGAGCAAAGCTTTCTTACCTCATGGGCCATATGAAAACAGGTGGTGGGGTAGCTTTCACCTGCATGCTTTCGGCTGCTGGGCCCTGGTTTAGAGAATCGAAGTTATGAAGAAATGTTTGAGTGACACAACAAATAATTTGTGGTGGAGCAATAAATGCTTACAGTTTCTCTAACAGTTAGGATTGGCCATGTTGCTAAGTAGTAGACAGTATAATGGGAGCTCAAGTGAGGTGGTGTTGTTTCCAGGCCTGCATGGTCCTCCATGTTCTTTTGCCATTTGTAAAATATGTCAGGGTCCTAAGATGGATGGAGCTTGGTTCTCATTTTGGTTTTTGAGTAAGAAATAAATTTCTTTTGTGTTAAGCTGTTGAGATTTTCAGAGTTCTTTTTGTTATAGCAGCTAGTGTTATCATCACTAACATGCCATTACTTTTTTCCATTGTTTTGTTTGATTCTTAAACTCTAGACCGTCAAAGAGTACATACTTGAATGGACTTGCTTTTTTCTTCTTTGCTTCTTTTTTTTTTTCCTTTTCTCATTTTGCTGGTAGATGGGAAACTGGGTTGCTTTCTATGTGTTAAGCGATCACAATTTGGTAGCCATTGGTTTCATGGAGAGATGTTAAAAGGAAGAAGATCCATTGTTTCTACCATGGAGACATTGGTGAGGAAACCATCCCACCACGATACTCACCTGAGATACTCTTTTGGGACTCAGGGCCAGGAAAATCTTATCTTCCCGTGAGGAACTTGTATGTTTTTTTATCAACAAAGAGAATATTGTTGAACATTCTGATTGTATTACCTTTTCCCTTTTCCCTCTGGTTGCCAAGAAGCTCAGAGACAAATTTTTGGCTCAGCATTAATAACTTTGTAGGACCCTGTGGCCTACATATCTGAATTTTTAGTTTCTTCCTGATCTTGACCTTCTATTCTGCTGTGTGTCCCTTGTTCCTGATTTTTTAAATTTATATTTTTCAATTTTATTGCTTGTTTTCTTATACACTTCCTCAGATTCTTTGTGAGAACAAACTGGGATTAAAAAAATGGCTTCAGCTTATTAATAGAATACACCAAAAGCATTCCTTAATCACCAGTTTAGTGGTCTGGGAAGTGGGACTTCAGATTTATTTCTCAGGTTCTTTCCTTAGTCTTTGTGTCTCACGGTTTGGTGAAGGAATGGTTTTGCAATTACGAGACCTGAAGGCCTTCTTTTAGAGGAAAGAGAATGTCATTTTACCAACAATCTCTATTATTTACCATGCAAAGTGTGGAAAGGTCATAGATAGGTTTAACTGACAGAGGATAAGGTATTTGCAATTTTTAAAATCACCGAAGAATTAATATAAAGAGTATATGATGATGTGCTGAAAATCAACAAGATAAGAAACCCAACAGAGACATGGTCAAAAGATACAAGTAAGTTATTTTTTCAGGTATAGAGAAGAAAGTCTAGCAAATATATATTGTGTGAACAGATACGGAACCTTACCTGTAACAGGAGAATATTATATAAAAACAAGTTATTGTTTTGTATTCATCTAAATGGCAAAAATGAGAACATGGATGATGACAAGTATTGGTGATGAAGTGAACAATGGGAACCCCATGTCCTGTCGGTGATATCTGTGGTGGAACAGCCACTCTGGAAGGTAACCTGTCAGTACTAAATGAAGTATAGGAATGCCTTAGGATCCCCCCTGGTTGGATATTCCAGACATAGTCCTGCCTAAATCCAGTAGAGGACAAACAAAAACAGGGTCATCACCATCTTAATGTAATTGTGCATTTAAGTCATCATAGGTGTGTTCATCATGCCTTAGTTTAATCTGAAAGAGGGGGCCAACAATGGTCTTACTTCATAGTGTTGCTGAGAAGATTAAACAAGTTAATATAGTTAAAGCACTTAGAATGATACCTGGCACACAGTAAGCATTGTATAAGTATTCACTAAGTACATAAAGCAATTTCACAAATATTTAGGGCTCCAACACTGTCAGGCACTGTGCTGGGCCCTGGGAATACATCTCAGGCAGGAGGACCTTTACTCCTCGCATCCTGGCTTCGATCCTGGGTTCTAGGATCTGACCCATTGCTTCACTACTAGCACCCAGGCTCTACCTACTGCAATACCTTGTTTCTTTTTTCTTGTCTCATGCTTGAACCTGTCTTGATCCTCTGAAAAATATCCAGTTGATGGAAGATTGGGCACCAGGGGAGGTCACATTGGTGTTTGAGACTCCACTCCAGGCTATTAGATGCTCCTTGAATGCAAACCTAGATGTCAGATCTTGCCAGGCTCTTGGCTCTTCCACTGTCCCATCTGGTGGGTGTTGCACTTGCCTTTTCCTTTTTACTGCTGCATAGTTACAGCACCTCCCAGGTATGTACAAAGATTCTGTTTTTGCTAGTCTTTCCCATTTTCCAAAGATTTACGCCAGAATTAGGAATCCTCCTCAATTCCTCCTTTAGTCTCCCACATAATCAAATCCATCAGCAAGTCCTGTTAATCCTATCTCCAAAATATCTTATGAGTCTGCTCAGTTTTGTTGATCCCCACTGCCATCACCCAGGCCCATCTTTCCGCAGTCTTGTGCCTGGCCGTCTGCAGTAGCCTCCTATCTGGCTTCTCGGCTTTCAGCTTTGCCTCCTGCATTTTATTTGCTGCGTGGTAACCAGAAAGGCCTCTTGGAAAATGGGGACTCAATTTTGATTATATCTGAACCCCTGCCCAAACCTTTCAATGACCTTTTATTGCACTTAGAATTAGTGCTACTGAACCATGATTTAATTTATAAGAGCAAGTTTTAAAATAATTGTTTTCTAACCCTTGGGTCAACCTGAGGGCCTTTTGTGTGAAATTCTCAAAATGAAAAAGGGCAAAATTGCAACATTTAATTGTTTAATTTTCTTCTCGGTGACTAGATATTTTGCTGCTTAATTAGTTGGAGTGGGAAGGGGGAAGATGGGGCATAGCGTGTAGCAGCTTCAGCTCAGAGAAGCTGCTTTTTACCTCAGTCTTCAAGAAGGCTGATCTGTCCCCAGTCCCAAGTCTTCTGTTTTTGGAGACAGAGTTTTAGCCCTGAGAAATTCTCTTTTCACTCTGATTGGGACCAGGGTCAATGGTAGTCCTGGTTAAAAACACAGGGTGTGGGTGAATAAGCAGGGGAGCATCAAGCAGTCAAGCCCGGGTTCCCAGAAAGTATCAGAATGGAAAGTGGATGTAGCTTTTGGGGATGAAGCAGACAGAAGTAGAGTGCAGCTGAGTGTACTCAAGCACCGTGATGAAGATGCAGGGAGAGGGGGAGAGAATGACTGCAGTAGGAATCACAGGTGCAGGCTTGGAAAAGGTAAGGCTGTCACAGCCTGGGGAGGAATGATGGGAATCTTCATCTGACGGTCTTAGACCTTTCTCAAGCCACACATCAGCGTATTTGAGCACTGGGAATGGAATCCACTGCCTCATGCTACCTCCCCTCTCCTCCAGCCCATAACAGCTTTTTACTTAGCTTCTCCTGGTAAGCCCAGTTACAATGAAAACCGTGTCAGAATTGCATGTTCTTTTCAATAAGCCAGTGGGTCTCAATTTCATTATAATCTCCTTGGAAGCTTTTTAAAAAATAGGTTTGTGCAAGAGGAACTAGTTGCATTTCCACCTTGCAGATGAGAAAACTGAGGCCTAGGTAAAGTAAACAACTTGTCCAGGGTCTCGGTGCTGCTAAGTAGTAGAGCCAGAATTTGACGGTATGTGGTCTTGTGGAGAAGCTGTGAGCTGTGCCACAATATCCTGGCAAGGAGGGGTTTGGGTTTGGGGTGGATGCTGCAGTGGGAGGGGATTTCAGGGACTTGCCTGGAAGCTGTGTTTGCATGACAGTACCTTATTTTTCACAGGTTGGTATATTTATGTGAGACAGCCTCTGACAAGGGGAATAAAGATAGAGATTAGGGACGAGCTAAAGCTCTGTAAGTTACTCTTTGCCTTGTTCCCAGAGGCCATATCTTCATGGTGGTGGGCAGGAAAAGGATCTAAAGAAGCCAAGAGGTTCATTGCAAGGTGTGTGGTATTCAGTCACAACATACTTCAGGTATTGCTGTATCTCTTGGGTCATATGTAGCCTACTGGCTCTGACCTTGTGGTGACTTGGATGTCAGATCTGAGGCCCTTTGTATAGCCATGAGATGGCTGCCAGCTCCTTTCCCCTTCATTTTCCACCACTTCCTCTCCCACCTGCCCAGCCAGCACCATAATGGTGTACTTCATGAATGCTTTGCTCTCCATTGAATGTCTTTGGTGTCCTTTCCTTACCAGGCTAAATGCTGTCTATTGTTCAAGATCCAGGAGAACGTATCTCTTCCAAGGAGAATTCTCTAACCCACTTAGCCTGGATTAATTCCTCTTCTTTTGACCTGCCATGGCCCCTGCTTCCTTCAGTCATAGCACTTAAGTAATTTTCTTTTCCTTTCATCAGACTGTAATCTCTCTAGAGCTGTGTTTTATTCATCTCTGCATTGCAGGCCTCAGAATAGTGTCCAGTATATAGGGAGATGGCTTCAAGGTTGTGTACTGAGTGAATGAATAAGCCTCTTTTAATCCCACATTCTTTCCAGTGGATCATTTGACTAATGTAGCAGTTTCCAATGCTGATCATGGGATTTTAAAAATACCCGGACCACACCCCAGGTCAATGAAGTTAGAAGCTTTCGGGGTGAGGCCCAGGCATCTGTAGTTTAGTAAAACTCCCCAAGGGATTCTGATAAGCAGCCAGGCTGAGAACAAGTGGATTAACCAGCATCGCTCCTTCTGGGCTTGCCACTTACTAGGAGAAAAGTAGAATAGAAGAAAATATGTCAGGTGAAAATTTACCTAGGTTTTTAAAAAAGTAAATAGATAAAAGAACCATATTTGAGGGCTGGAATGAGGGTTATCATAGAATTCATTTATCAGTTAAAAATATGGCACTTCTAAAAAAGTTGGGAGTCATTTTTCTAAAATGATACTTTAATGACTACCAAGAGTACATTTCTTTAATCTGTGTTATTTTGGGTATTAATGTCTGTACATCATTTGCCTTGAGCATTGTTGAACAACATTTAAAGGCTTTCAGCAACCAATTCATCTTTCTCTTACTTTACTATAATACACTAATTGGCAGCTGTCCTAGGGGTTTTAAAACATGGAAATGATAATATGAAGTCAGTTATAAAGACAGAGTTCTTTGTGACTCTAGATAGTGCTAGGTGTAAGCAAACCTGTAAATACATCTGTCTATCCATCCTCTCTGTAATTGCTTCCAGTTAGCAGCTCTTGGCTAATGTACTAGATACTGGGAGAGGAGATGTGGGTAATAGAGGACGCCCTCTCCCAGAAATTCACTTTTCTATATGTGAATAAATAGTGCACCATGTTGTGCTACAGTACAGGTCCATTCTGGAGACCACAGGATGGGACAGGTGTCAGGGATGGCTTCATGTAGAGCTCAGCTACTTGCACAGAACACAGAACAGTGGTACCAGAGGGCAAGGGTAACATTTCATATGGTACACTGGGTGGATAGCTCCAGGCACAGGGGGCTATTGTGTGTATGGTTAAATCCACAGCACATCATAATGGAGTTTTATTGGTGCCCCATCATCAGGAAAAGCCCCCAAAGGAAGTAAGTAATAGTGTGGCAAAAGATAGCTAAGTGACAAACACAAGGAAAAATCTGGGTTCATAATTCTGAATAATAGTAACAGTTTCTTATGCCAGTGGGGAAAGACTGTATTATTTTTATATAGTCAAAATAAACTAGTTATGCTTGTATTAAAAACAACTCCACCTGGTGATTTAGCTTAGTGGTGCCATACCTGCCTAGCAAGCGCAAGGTCCAGAGTTTGATCCCTGGTACCAGAGAACAAACAACCAAAAAAAAAAAAAAAAAA
>NW_022900938.1:19213388-19216815 GCF_012274545.1 Fukomys damarensis
AATGGGGAAATAATAAGAACCAAGATACATCATGTAAAGGTACAAGATCCCAATGATGAATGTAACTATTGTTTACCTTAAATGTACCAATAAACTTAATGGAAAAACAACAAACAACAAAACAAACACCACCAAAAAACCACTCCGGATGTCAATGGCTTGAATAAGAAAGATTTATTTCTTGCTTACTCTTCGTGTAGAGTGTTGGTTGTTTGTAGATGGGTGGGGAATTCTGCTTCATACAGCCATCTTTTATAGAGATGGAGGTGTGGCCTTCTTAAGATAGTAACCTGCCACTGCAGTTTTTCTGGGCTCACCCAACAGGGGAAGAGAAGAGTCAAGAGTTGCGAATGAATGCTTTGCCCGGAAGTGATGTATTTCCGGTCTGCTCTCTTTTTCATTGGTCAGAAGACATTCATGGCTATGTCTATGTTCAAGGGGACAGAATTATAATCATTGCGTATCCTGAAGTGGAGGATGATGGAGGATTGGGGAATGTTACCAGTGACTGCTGCAACGGATCTTGTCAACTCCACCTGTGTGTATTGCAAATAAGAGGGTTGTGCTTTTCAGGTATGAGGAAGAAAATGCCTTCAGCACAGTTGACTCTTACTATATTTTAGTGCATTTGGAATAAGTTGCCAATCAGATTTTTATTTAGAAGCAGTAGCAAGATCAGGCTTTATCAATATTAAAACTATTTGAAAGCTTTGAAATTAATTTTCCAAGGTTATTACTGGAGGCTGCATGAATGTAAATTCCAAATACCTATCAGTATGATTGTGTGACAACAATAATTTTAATTGAATAGATTATACTGGACACTGGGAGGCTGGAAGAGCAGGTTCCACCGCATATTACCTCAGGAGCTGGCTTGCCACCTGAGTAAGCAGTGCGAGTGCAGGCAGGTCCCCACACTCTGAACCCAAGGTGTATTCCTAAAACCAGCCTTCAAAATCTGTACTGCTCCATACTCAGGAAAAAGGAAAGATTCGGAGAAGAGAAAGAATGGAATCCATTGGGATGACCTGAGAGTGAAAAACACTCTGAGAGGAAAGGGGACTGCCCTTCCCACGTCTTCCTTCTCTGCTTCTTGGCTGACACTTCAAAGGGATAAGGAGACCCTCACTCCCTCCTTAGCAATTTTCCCTGGAGATTGCTGCCCTATGGCGGGTGGTAGCCAAACTTACAGCTAGCAATTGAGCACTCGAAACATGGCTAGGGTAACTGAAGAACTGTTTTTAATTTTAGCAAATTGAATTATTTTAAATAGCTACATAATTCTACGAGGAGAGAGGATGGGTATTCTTATTCCTACCTTCTGCATTTGTAACTGTTTTATCTCCCACACAAAGAGTTAAGGATGAGCTAGGCCAACTTGAGAGGGGCGTGAGGGAGACCTAGTGGGGCTTCTGCAATGCCTCTCATCTTAGCTCTTTTTTTTTTTTTTGAGGGGAGGCTATAACTTTGGGTATGAAGGAAGTTAAAATAAAAGGCAAATGAACCTTGTATAGTAACCTTTTGATGTAGCATCAGCATCTATTTCTTTGTGATATATTTGAATATAAAATCTTTATTGTGCTTGAAATTCTTATTAAAAATGCTGTGAACTTTACTTTGCACATTTGCAGCTTTTCCTTCCTCAAATCATTCTTCTGTAAGAAACAATTTGTTTGATGGTAGTTGTTTAATGAAAGACATGGGCACTTATTGAGAAGACTAATGTCATCAGACATTCATCTGGTGATGCTCGTGTGCAGGTGCTCACTAACAGTGAGTGGCACTTTGTGACACTATTTTAGTTAGTCTAGGCTGTGCATCCTGGAAAACCCACATTATTTTCTACCTTTGTCTTTTACTCATTTGGCCAAACATCTTTACTGTCACATGGTTATAAAGATCAGTGCTCATGTTAAACAGTTTAATGAGTCAGACTTCACTCTCACTCACATGGCCTGACTGGCCTCCCCTACACACTTGGGCAGAGGCCAGCCAGAGCACGTTGGTGAATACTTGGATTTTATTTTTCGGATTTAACTTGAAGGCAAGAGGTAAAAAGAGAGGCAGAAAACAAGTATGGTTCCAAGATAATTTGCTTTAAAAAAGACAGGCCATTTCAGTCTCTGAATTACAACTGTAATTCATTTTAAATAATCTTAGCACAAAGGAAGTCATATTCTAAACACGATATCCAACAGACCGATTTTTTCCCCATCACATCATGCCTCTAAACAGGAAAAGCGTTTTCAATGGGAGGTTAGCTTTTGACACCACCATATTTACACTCAAATTCGACATTCTTAGTTCCACCCTTTTCTGCAGAGCCCATTTTTATTTTATCCCAACATTGTGCTGCATAAATTTCAAGGCTAGAATTATGCTAATTACTTCTCCAGATCATATCATAGTTCGATGCAATATAACAAATGTTAAAGGTTTAGTTTTTGAATTCAGAATAATTGGGTAATTGGCATCATCCTGTGACAGGTTTCCCTTTCTTCTGGTCTTTTGACTAATGGCCTTATTGTTATTGTTGGAGTGCCTCATGCCCCATAGCGCCATGACGCAAAACATGATCTTTGGTAGAAATGCCTCCCATATCTTTTGCCTCCAGGAAACCAAAGGGTAACAAAGCAACATTCCAGGTTGAGAATTTGGCTTTTTGCACCATGACCCAACCTGTTCCAGGTGAAAAATATCAGGTCAAAAATAGCTTCATGAGAAAACATTGACTGAGTTCCTAGCATGATTCTCAACCCTAACTGCAACCACCACAGAGGCTCTGCCAGAAACTTATTAAAAATGCTGATTCCCAGGGGTTCCTATCACATGTCTTCTAATATTCTTTACAGGAGGGCCTTTGGTACTTGAATTTTTTATTTTTTGGTACAAAGGATCAAACTTGGGACGTTGCGGTTGTGAGGCAGGTGGCAGAACCACTGAGCTAAATCCCTGGCCCTGGCACATGAATTTTAAAAGAGTTCTTAGATGATCACAGAAATTTGGCCACTTTGATGTAGGGTATTGATCTAGGGGAACCAGACTTAATGTTATAGTTTTGAAATTGATTTAATGGTCCAAAAGACATATTTCTGATACTGTGTCTTGTCTTCTTTTTCTTATTCACGCTATTAAAGAAAAAACACTTAACAGAAGAGAAGGTTTACAAGTTTTATCCCCAACCAAACCAAGTCTCTGATCCTCGGAATGATTTCATGCATTAAAAATAAAATTTGTGGGCTAAGGGTATAGTTCAGTGGTGGAGCATTTAGCTAGCATGCATGAGACCTCATGTTCAATGCCTAGCAATGAAAAAAAAAAGGCCATTTTCAAACAGCATTTTCAGTGGATCAGATAGTTGATATACTGGAGGTCAGGCCCAGCAGAGAAGTCTCTCTCTGCTTTTTTTTTTTTTTTTTTTTTTTTT
>NW_022900938.1:19216956-19223120 GCF_012274545.1 Fukomys damarensis
TTTTTTTTTTTTTTTTTTTTTTTTTTTTTTTTTTTGAGGGAGCTGATACTAAGGGAGTATTTTGCATTGTTCTTGTGCTTTGAGACCAATTTGTCTTTCCATCTCCAAAGGAAATGACAGGAGGTTAACTCATCTATCCATTCTTCTGCTCAGTAGGTGTTATTTGACTATCTACCATTTGTCAGACTCTGCGTTAGGTGCTAGAGATACTAAATAAAATAAACCGAGGCAACTTTTCTTAAGGAACTGGGAAGCTAAGGCACATGTTAGCTCGAAGTGTGACCTTGGATCAGCAGTGTCAGTATCCCTTTCTACAAATGTGAATTCTCTTGTCCCACCCCAGACCTACTGAATCTGAGTCACTACCAGCCTCTAGGAGGAGCAGTCAGTTCAGCAGAACAGGCATCCGGTGTGACAGGCATAATGCAGATAGGGCGGGGCTGGGACGTTAGGGATGTTTCCGGAAGGAAGCAGTGTTGGAAGGCTTGAAAATACCTGGTACAGAGTCGTGGGAAGGGGCCCTTCCAGGGTCAGTACACCCAACAACACTGAATAGTGGGTGTTGTCACCCTGTGTTTCAAAAGAAACTGAGTCCAAGGAAGAAAGTGATTTATCCAAAAATTATTGGGAAAAACATTGCTCGTTACTCATGGTCAATCTGAGGCGAGGGAACTATGGCTCAGGCAGGTTAAGTGACTCGGTCAAGGTCAACATGCTGGGAACTGGGAACACCTGGGACTCAAAACAAGTCTGTGCAGAAGAAATTTCTCACCATCCTATGTGACCAGAGGAAGCTTGTGTGTCGTATTCAAGGGGTGGCCTGTTAAGTAAATGTCCAGGCTCTCCAGGATATCTCCTTTTCTTCAGTTCATTCTACAAGTCACTTATCTGGCAAATCAGTTGCTATCCAAAGCCGCCCACTGTGAGCACACACGTGTATCTATGCCCAGGCAAACACACAAATTGCTTGTTCTCAAGTTCAATGAACATTTGAATTTAACCTTTTCTATCTTGTAGTTAAGCCAATGGTTTATAGAACTTCTCCTCCTCCTCCTCCTCCTTCTCCTTCTCATTATTATTATTTATTTATTTGGTACCAGGGATCGAACTCAGGACCTTGTGCTTTTGAGGCAAGCGGTGGCACCACTGAGCTAAATCTCTGGGCCTTATAGAATTTATTTTTACTTTATCTAGATTGTTTTATATTTTTTGGCAACATCAGAGTCAGTTGTCATAATAGCCAAACAATTTTGTTGCTCTGGTTTCAAGTTGCAGTGAGCTCTAGGCACAAAATGGACTGGTTTAGTGTGAGTAAGGATTTTATAAATTGAATACAATTGTTGGCATTGACTCAACATAAATGTTGAAAAAACAACCCTTCTATACATTCATGAATGTGGGTGTGAAAATCTATTTTATACCACATTCTTGTACAACACAGTTATGTACTGTATATTGAAGAGTTGTTTTTTAAAAAATCAGAACTGACCTAGAAAAGTATTAAATTGCATTTATTTTAAAACCCCAACTTACCCATTTGTTTTTATTTTTTCTTACAGTTACAATAAACAATGAAAAAGATTTTAGTTAGAAGATGAAACTATATAGTTTTATTTCAAAGAAAAAATTTTTAGAAGATATTTCCTAACTTGCCATTTCTATGTTCTGGTTTATTTTAAAAAATGGCATGATAAAAGCTAAGCAATTATTGGTCAATCTTTTTCCAGTTAGATTACAGAATTTTTTGTGTGTATGTTTTTCTATTATAAAAAGTTGCGGGGGAAAATATAATGGTAGACTAAAAAGAGAAAATGGGAAATCGGAAAAAATAATGCCTTTTAAAAATATGGTGGTGGCTTTAAAAAATTTTGTTCATGGTCTTCATACTGAGTTGCTTCCCTAGCTCTTTTTATTTTTATTTTTTGTTAGTACATGTTTGCAGTGTACAATGAGCGCAATCCTTGTGGGGAGTTAGTATATGTATATAGTGCATCTCAACTCTTTTTCATCCCCTTTCCCTCCCCTGTTTCCCTCTCTTGATATCGTTCCCATTTGAAAAATATCTCCCTACTTCCTATATTCTACCTTTTATTTTGTTCTTTATTTATAGTCTGGGTTTCTTATGTAAGAGAAACCGTGTGGTATTTAAGCTTGTGTGCCTGATTTATTTCACTCAACATTATGGAGACAGAGTCTTGCTGAATAGCTAAGTTGCCAGGCTGGGTATGAATTTTCAACCCTCCTGCCTCAGCCTCCTAGAGTGCCAGGATTGCAGGCAGGTGCCACTGTACTGGAGGGGCAGTCTTTTGAACGTACTGTATCATGGTGTGTCCTGGGAACCAAACAGAATTCTGATCTCTTGCCATGTGGCTCTTGTCATGCAGGGTAAACTAAAAATGAATTCATCATAGCTCAAGAGTTTCTTATCCTTTCTTGTCCTCCTTGCCTTCTCCGAGTTAGAATCAGCTGCTAGTAACTCAGACCAAAACCCACTGTCTAGATGTAAACAGCAGTGCTGATTAAATGGATCACTTTGCCATGGGAGATGCAGCTGGAGCTCCCATTTTTCATTCAGATGTTCCAGTTCGTAGAAGTAGCTTCCAGCTCTAAATATATTGAATCACCACTAGCCCACTGGAGAAGATAGGAACACAAACGCACTCTTTCTTATTAGATGAGCATGGCAGGTTGTCTGATAATGCAAACGATTAAATGGAAGAATTTATTTATACCTCTCCCTCCGAGCAGCCTAACTGGAATCTTGGGGTGTGAGTCCTTGGGACTTTGGCATGTGTATGTTGGTTTGTTGTACTGGGTATTTGTTAGAGGGGCTCCATAAAGAATAAATGTTCTAGGTTCTTATAACCCAAAGAATGAACCAGGACTCGCCAGCCTGTGGGAATTTGTTAAAATGGCAAAACCTTGAATTCCACCTCCCATTAAGTAGGTTAGAATCTGAATTTTAAAAGATCCCCAGGCAATATATATGCCTGTTAGAGTTTGAATGCACTGTTCTAGCAGTGAGTTGCAATGTTCTCACATTCTAACCTGGACAGAAACTCTTGGAGGGCTTTGTTCAAATGCAGGTCGCCGGGGCCCATGCCTAGGGTTGTAAACCAATGGGTCTGAGGCGGGGCCCAGGGGTCCTGCACTTCTCTTGTGTTCTCAGGTGATGCTGATGGTGCTCACCGGACCAGAGACCACACTGACAGGCGCACCTCCAGGGCAGGGCCGTCTGATAGAATTTGACGAGTGCCACTCGTGTCATTGAACTTTTTCTAGTCACCACATTTTTAAAGTTAAAAAAAGATGCCATTTACTAATTTTTTATTGAACTCTAAAATGTTATCACTTCAACATCTAATCAATATAAAAATTAATAATGAAATGTTCTATGGCCATTTGAATGTTCATGAATGAAATGTGCAGTATCGATCTATGTTAGTAAACATCTGCAGTACACGATGTTTACTTTCCTTGCGGTGAGTTGGTAGTATACACAACGCATCTTAATTCCTGTCTCCGTTCCTTTTCCCTCTCCTCCCTCTTCCTCTCTCGATGCCCTCCCACTTTGAGCGAGCTCTATCTCTCTGCTTCCCATTGTCTATCTTTTATTTTGCTCTTTATGTATACATTGGGTTTCTCTTAGAAGAGAAATCATGCGATAATGAAGCTTGTGTGCCTGATTTATCAGCCTAGCCATGTTTAAAGTGCTCCTCAGCGACGTGTGGCTGGTGAGGGCTTCTTAACAGGCATTGTTTTGAAATGTTACTTCCAGGACTTGTTATGGTCGGTGACGTTTCCACTGACTTGGGAGAAATAAGGAAAGTAAAGCTAAATTTACTCAATCGGCCATTCTCCCTTATTCAGAGATTATCCCCCACCTTCATTTTGTTGCTGTTCTTGCTGTTGGGGAAATGGCCTCTCTTCAAGGCAGTCATTTCCGAAGTGTGGTTCCCGCCGTCGCTTGGAAATGCCTGTTTTTCGGCCCTGACTGGGACCTGCGGGAATGCAGTATCTGCAGGTGGACCCAGCGCCTGTCTCTCCAAGCCCTCTTGGAGACTGTGATGCAGACTACTGTTGGAAAACTATTGCTTGAATGAAATGGTGGCAAGAAAATAAGTAAAAGGTTTTCATTTCTTATTACCGTAACTGGGAAAATAAGAAATTAGCAACTTCGTGCTAACCTTTCAACGAAAACCTTTATTTTTATTGGTTTTTGAAGTCTGAAAGCCAGAAAACCAGTACACTGGGGATTATAATACTTTGTGCTGCGGTAGATAAAATGCAATTTAAAAAATCGAGAAAGACCTGGAAAAAGTGTGTGTGTTTGAGTACACAAATGAGTCTTTGGAAGTCAATGCTTAGTTTGCATTAGCGACACCTTTATGTAATTACTACTGGAAAATGAATACACTTCCTAAACAATACTTACTAAAAAAATTCAGGTTTCTTTATGCAAAGTAGTGAAAATGAGTCAGGACAAAAATCCCATCCGTATTGATAATCTCATTCTGCAGCTCTCTGGTAATTAGTCAGTATTTGGCTTTTATTGCTGCAAAAGCTGTTCTACAGCAATCATAATATCTTCTTAAAAAATAAAGAAACAAAAACTTTTGGCAATTGTTTATTTTCTTTTAGCAACCTTACTAAATATTAAATTTGGTTCCTGTAGCCAAGTGCAGGCGGGAGCATTGGAGAATACTGCAATGAATAACAATATGAAAAGATATAAGGAATTATCCATGAGTGACTGGACAAGTGGAACCCAAAGAAAGTCTAATAAACCTAAACTGACACGCAAGGGTGTTGGCTCAGGGGCCATGGGAATCAGAGTCTCAGACTGATTGCCCTCTGTTTCCGTATGTAATATTAGTCATTCTAGTCGAGGGCTCAGCGTTTCTGAATTGACATGAGTTAAAATGGCAGAATATGTTAAGTCTGTTGTAAAGCTGTTGATTAATGAACCAATGGCTTTAAGATTCTTTAGATTCCTGAGGAAAGTGGGCTTAAGATCTCCAAAGCATTATGATTTCTTTTCTGCAAGAAGTTCCTGTTAGGTCCAATGCAGAGGAAATTCAGGGTTATAAGAGAAAAGATACGATAAAAGTGACTAATTGTATTGTTCTGTGTGAATAAGGCGCCTACCTATGCTTGATGCTAACACAGAGCTCTTTGTAGGTTGGAGGCTTCACAGGCCTCTGGGGTTGGTGGGTGTTTCTCTCCTCCTAATTTTCCAAGCTGGAGCTGGGGTCCTTATTCTTTTGGGGACGGTAAAGCTGCCACTATGGGTAGTCCTGATCCTGGTGTGCTGCAAGTATAAAACACACACTGGATTTTGAAACCTTAGTATGAAAAAGAGCATAAAACATCTCATTAATAATTTAAAAATATTGATCAGATTTTGAAATGTGTCTTCTAGAAAGCATAAAATACATATTTGGCTTGCAATATATTTCTGTGGGACAGCATTGCTAGACTATTTCTTGAAGGTTATAAAAACCATTATGAACAAAAAGGTTACATATAATTTTCTACCATGCTTTGAGTAACAGGGAAAAGCTACAGTGCTTAATTAAAACCTATGATTACATAAACAGGGATTGTGCATAGAAGGACTTCCTTGGGGCTGTGGTGTAGCTCAGTAGTAGGGTGCTTGCCTAGCTTGCTTAAGGTCCTGGGTTTGATCCCCCAGTTTGTTGTTTGGAAAAAACAAACAACATCCCAAGCCCCCAGGTAATTATTCCTTTAATTCAGGAAAAATATGTTTACCTGAAACATTCAGATAGTCAAGGCAAATGCTAAGTGTTTTTAATCTTGCTTTTTATTATAAAGCATAGTAGGCATACAAAGAATATATGAAAATATATGCAAAAAAATTTAAAGGAAAATAAAATGGATTTCTTTGTATCTCACATCCAGGCTGAGAAATAGATCACCATGTCCCCAAAGTCCCTGTGTTCCCTCTTCTCCTCCAGAAGTATCTTTGATTCTGACTTTGATTGGGGGGGGGCATTCCTTATAGTTATCACTACCTGTTTATATGTCCATAAACATTACATTGTTCGGTTTGGATTTTATTTTAAAACTATTTATTTATGTTGTTATTTTGTGGTGCTGGGGATTGAACCCAGGTCCTTTGCACTGAGCTACATCTAGCCATT
>NW_022900938.1:19223167-19228789 GCF_012274545.1 Fukomys damarensis
ATATATATTTCTATTTACATATATAAAATATGTAAATATTTTACATATATGTAAATAGAAATATATATACATATATTTAAGACAAGGTCTTGCTAAATGTCTAATTGTCCCAGGCTAAACCAAAACTTTTGATCCTCCTGCCTCAACCTCCCTGATTTTTGGGATTACAGGCATGTGTCACCAGAGCTGATTAAGTTTTTAAATTTTTAGATGAAAATGTACTGTACATATTTGTCTGTGACTTCTTTCTCCTAATTTAAAATCTTAGTTTTGGAGATCCATCCATGTTGCTGTTTGTAGCTCTAGTTTATTAGTTTTTTATTGCTCTATGGCATTTCATTATGAAAATATACTACAACTTATTATTCTGTTGAATGCATTTAGATGTTTTCCAAGCCTTCTCTTCTATCCAGTGCTGTATACACAGCCTCTTGTGTGATTCTTGGTACACATATACACGATTTCTCCAGGTTGTGTACTCAGGGGTGGGAGCATTGGATCGCTATGCAGTGCCATGCTGTCTTTCAAAAGTGTACACGCTTGCATTCTCACTAGTGAAGCATGAACATTCTCACTCTCCTCATCCTCAGGAAGAGTTGCTTTATCGTGCTTCTTAAGTCTGGCAGTTTGGGGATGGTCTTCTACGGTTTTTATTTCCCTGACTTATCATAAGGCTCAACATCTTTTTTTGTGTTTATGGGCTGCTTGTGTCTCATTCTTTTATTTGGTTGTAATTTTTTCTGATGTACAGACTTTTATTAGGGTGGGTCATCATCTCCTCTCAGGGTGAGCATTGCCCCTCACTTCTTTTCTTTCTCTTTTCCTCCCCGCCTCATATAACGAGTTTATAATGAGTTTTGACCCACAGAAGATATTACTTTTTTTTGGTACTGGGGATGGAACTCGGGGCTGTGGACAGGTGGAGGCACCACTGAGCTAAATCCCTGGCCCCAGAAGATATTACTTTCAAAGAGGTCAACATTTACATTTGTAACTTAAACTTTTTGTTGTTGTTGTTTCAGTACTGAGAATTGAACCCAAGGCCTCTGGCATGTTAGGTAAGTACTCTACAATTGAGCTATGTCCCCAGCCCTTTTTACATTTTATTTTGTGTCAAGATCCTGCTAAACTGCCCAGGGAGGCCTTCAACTGCTGCCTCCTAAGTGGCTGGGCCTACAAGTGTGTATGTGTATCTTGAACTTCTTGTGTCTGATTTAAAAACTCCCTCCTCAGTTTGAAATCACAAAACATATTCTACTATGTTGTCTTCTAAAAGTTTTATAGTCTTGGTTTTCATACTTATATCTTTAACTTATCTGGAACTGATTTTTGTTTATTGTGTGAAATAGGAGTCTTAATTTTTTGTTTCCAGTACCAGGGATCGAACTCAGGATCTCGCACTTGCCAAATAGGCAGCACCACTGAGCTACTTCCTTGGCCCCAAGTAGGAGTCTTAATTTAATTTTTTTTCATTTTGAAATAAGTTGTTCAAGCACTATTTAAAGCATCCAGGGGCCAGGGATTTAGCTCAGTGGTTCCGCTGCCTGCCTCACAAGCACAAGGACCTGAGTTCAATCCCTAGTACCAAAAAAAAAAAAAAAAAAAAAAGAATAAATTGTTAATTTGCTACACCTACTTCTGTATAAAATTAAGTTGCATGTACCATCCAGTCCAAGAAGGAATGAATGAAAAATAAAATATAAGGATTCCGAAAGAATACACCTCTCACTATTCAAAAATATAAACTATTAAAATTTTAAAAGTGATAAATGTGCTGATACAAAATCCTTATGCATTTTTTCAGTACTCAGTGATCCACTGTGAACTTCTGAACCTGTGTTATAAAAGAACTTCTGATCTGTAATTATTGATTACAAATGTCATATTGGCAGTATATTGACCTCTGTTGGCCCAAAAAGTTTGAAAGAAAAATGGCAACAAAGCTTTTGTAAATAAGAAGGGGAAGGAAGGTTGAAGGGAGGGTAGGGAATGGGAAAAAATAAGAATCAAGATATATCATATACAGGTACACATTCCCAATGATGAATGTGATCATTATATATACCTAAAGCGTACCAATAAACTTACTTATAAATAAAATCATTGTGCAAAATTTGATATATCTCTATGGAAAAAACAAATTAAAAATATTTATCATAGCATTAAAAAATATAATGTATGCCAGGTGTGGTGGTGCATACCTGTAATCCCAGCACTCAAGAGGATTGCCTCAAGTTTAAGGCCAACCAGGGCTACATAGTGAGTTCAAGGCCAGCCTGAACTGCATATCAAGACCCTGTCTAAATAATAATAATAATAATAATGTGCTTAGGAATAACCCCAACAAAAGAGATGCAAGACTTTAAGGAGAAAACTACAAAACTTTATTGAAATGTTATAGAAGACTTTAATTAATGTAATAGATTTTTAAAGAAGTGATGAGGGTATAGAAATCCAGACCAATGGAAGAGCATGAAATCCAGAAGCAAAATACATCAAAAATTACCATTTCACATATGACAGAGGTACTACTGTAGATCAGTGAGAAAGATGGATTTTTTTTGGGGGGTACTGGGGATTGAACTCAGGACCTTGTGCTTTTGAGGCAGGCTCACTTCCCCTGAGCTAAATCCCCAGCGCAGTTTATTAGTGTTTAATCTGTGATTTTTGCATTTATGTAAATAAGATTGACATATAAATTCTTCTTCTTTTTTTTTTTTTGGTACCAGGATCGAACTCAGGACCTTGAGCTTGCAAGGCAGGTGGCAGAACCACTGAGCTAAATCCATGGCCCATAAGTTATTCTGGATATTGTTGAATTTTGGTATCAAGATAATACAAAACTTAGAAAATGAGTTGAGTGGTACCTTATTTTATTATAATCTGATATAATTCATGTAAAACTGACACAATTTTTCTCGAATGGTTAGTATATCTTACAAGTAAAATCTCCCAGGTCTGATGGTTCCTTTGAGGAAAAATTTTATTTTTGTTTATTTATTTATTTATTTTCCTCTTTGAGTTTATTGGTACATTTAAGGTATACAGTACAGTTACATTCATTACTGGGATCTTGTACCTTTACATGACAGGTCTTGGTTCTCATTTTTTCCCCTTGTCCCTGCCCTCCCTTCACCCCTCCTCCCTTCCCCCTTTACAAGCACTTCATCTCCATTTTTTCATTTTCTCATATTTTTTCTTTTTCCTTATTTCCTTTCCCCTACCCTTCCTACTTTCCCTACACCTTTAGCCCCTTTTTTCCTATTTCACAATGGATACATATTGAGGATATACTCCAAAGTGAAATAAATAAGTCACACATGTGTAAATACCAAATAGTTTCTCTGGTGTGAATAAACTATAATAGTAATAAGATCCTAATGATATAATGGACAATGTGAAATAGGAAAGATTTTAAACTAATAATGAACGTTTTTTTCTCAGTTATAGGATCATTCAATTTTTGGTTACTTTTTGAGTCAGTTTATATAAATTCTATTTTATAGGAATCATTTCAGTTAAGTTTTCAGGTTTATTAATATAATGTTCATTTATCTCTGAATTACCTAATGTCTGCAGCATATAAATTTCTGTTCCATTTTATTTCAGATATTTGTGGAATATTTTCATTTCATATATGTACTATTTAAATTTTATTTTGGGGTCATTTATCTTGTTTCTTAATATTGTTAGAAGCTTTTGCAGATAGCCAAATTTGACTGTTAGATCTGAATTTCTAAATCATTAATGTTTCTTCTAATTTTATTTTTGTTTTCTCTTTTTCCTTGTCCTTTTTACTAACTTCTTAAATTGTATATAGATTTCATTATATTTCAGCTTTTATTTTCTAATTTAAGCATTTAAAGCTATACATTTTCCTCTAGGTTTTCTTTAGCTTCATAATATAAGATTTTTTTTAGCCAGATTTATTTATTTACTTATTCATTTAATTTGTTTATTTTTTTAATTTTAAATTGTATTTATTGGTACATTCTAGGTAGACAATACAGTTACATTCATTACTGGGATCTTGTACCAATATAAGTTTTGATATGCTATATTATGGTTGTTATAGGATCTGAATTTTTTTGATGCCCCTTATATAATTTTTCTTTGATCCTTAAGTAGTTTAGGAGGATATTTCTTAATTTAAAAGCATATGGGAATTTTTCTAATTATGTGTTTCTTTTTGGTTGCAAATCCACTATGGTAAGAGAATTTGTTGAAACTGCTTTGTAGTTTGGCATTTCATAAAAATGTTCTATGAATGATTGGAAAGAAAGTAAATTTGAAACCACTGAGTACAATGTTTTATGTATGCCCATTTTTTTACATTTATTCATAGATTTATTTAAATCTCTATAAAACTACTAATATATATGTCTGTCTCAACAGTCAGTTGCTTAGAAAATGTGTTAAAATTTCTTTTTAAAATTTTATTTATTTATTGTTGGTTTTTTGAAATAGAGTCTTACCATGTAGTTTAGGCTGGCATTGACTCACTATCTAGCCCAGGCTGGCCTCAAACTAGAGGTGCTCCTCCTGCCTCAGCCTCCAGAGTGCTGGGATTACAGGTGTGCACCACTGCGCCTGGCTGAAATCTCTTAGTACTATGGAGAATTTGTCAATTTCTCCATGTGGTTCTGTCATTTTTGCTTTATTTTGGAGCTATAATTTTTCATAATTACACATATGATTGTATAATATTTTCTAAATTAATTTTTAATCATTTCATAATTATTACCTTTGTGTCTAATATTTACTTGTCTCTAAGTGTATTTGCCTGGAACTAATTACAGCAGATTTCCTTCTCCTCCCCTCCCCTCCCCTCCCCTCTCTTCTCTCTCTTTCCTGGGGTTTGAATCCAGGGTCTCATTCTGATCTATATCCCCAGCCCTTTTAAATTTCCTTTATCTTGAAACAAGGTCTCATTAAGTTGCCTTGATCTTGCAATTTTCTTGCTTTAGCCTCCTGAGTACCTGGCTACCAGATTTCTTTTGTTTGGTGCAGGTTGAAGAGCCCTAATCTGAAGAGTGGAAATCTGAAATGCTCTGAAATCTGAAACTCTGAGTGTTTTGGAGTGTTTGGTATTTTTTTTTGTTTGTTTGTTTGTTTGTTTTTTTGAGACAGGGTCTCACTATGTAGTTGAGACTGACCTGGAACTCAACTCACTATGTAGCTCAGGCTGGTCTTGAACTCACAGCGATCCTCCTGCCTCAGCCTCCCAAGTGCTGGGATTACAGGCGTTTCATACAGATTTCTAATTTAGTAATTGTTTTAATAATTATTTTTTCTTAGTATATTTCATTCATTCTCTGTATAGTTATTGTTGAACTCAGCTGTCTAAGATAATCTTTTTTCTTGATTTAAATATTTAAAACATTTACTAGTACATATTTGCAGTGCAAAAGGATTACATTCATTGTGAGATGTTGGCATGTGTATATAATACATCTTATTTCTTTTTTTTCTTTTTATTGAGTTTATTGGTACAATCTAGGTATACAATACAGTTACATTCATCATTGGGATTCTGTACCTTTACATAATAGGTCTTGATTCTCATTTTTTCCCCTTGTCCCTGCCCTCCCTTCACCCCCTCCTCCCCTCCCCATTTACAAA
>NW_022900938.1:19231588-19234122 GCF_012274545.1 Fukomys damarensis
GCAAGGCCCAGATTGAGTTCCCCAACCTTCTGAATGGTTGAACTCCACGATGTTCTATTACAGGTTTCCCCCACCCTTTCTTTAAAGATGTTCGAAATTGGGAACTCAGAAAAATACCCCTGATGACCACCTCTGCCTCTGCAGAGTGGGTCCAAAGACTGACACAGGAGGTCTGAGAGTGCGGGGGCGGGGGATGACTTATGGGGGTTCAGGGGTGCCCATGCGGCCACCTTCCTGGTGCTTGAGCGATGGTGGCTGGGTCGGGAGCAGGCGTGGTTCTCCTTCCTGCGGTGGATGGTGGATCGGGGCCCAGGCTGCCTCCCGGCTCTTGAGTGATGGTGGCTGGGTCGGGAGCAGGCGTGGCTCTCCTTCCCACGGTGGATCGGGGCCCAGCCTACCTCCATCTTATTTCTTTTTATTTCCCTCACCCTCCCCTTCTCTCTGGACTATTTTTAGTATCTCTGTGTCTTTATTTCTACAGTTTTACTATGACCTACCTAGGTGTGAATTTCTTTTCACCTTTTCTATTTGCAGCTTGTAGGATACTTAAACGCAAGGGTTGTTGTCTTTTACTAGTTGTAGGAAATTCTGTCATTATGCGTTTCACATGTTGCTTTTACCCCTCCCTTCCTCCTCTTCTTTCTACTTTCCTGAAAGTTGTTTGCTAATAGTCCAGTCTTTTCACTCCAGTCAAGGTCTTCTTCATAGCTTAGAGTGGCTGTATGTGTGGTTATTCCCAGGCCACGGCTCTCAGGACAGAGATGCGACCCTTTGCTGCACTTCTCCGTGATCAGCTGAAGAGGGATGGTTAGGGCAGTAATCAGGCTGGGCTTGGTGCTGAGTGGATGCTGCAGGCCCTGAATTAGTGCCAGCAAGGAGGCACCTGTGGGCCGGGAACACCCAAAACTCTGGCTGGTCTGGGAAGGAAGAATAAACCTTGCATATATGTGAGCCATCTTGTGTTTTAGGTATTTGATGTTTTTCAAATCGTTGGACTACCTTAATGAATCCATCTACTAATAAAAAACTTAAAAAATTAATCTCTTATAATTCTTAAAACCAGATTTATTGATATATAAACCATATAATCATTTAAAACAATTTCATGTTTTTCATATATTGATTTTTAGAAATTAAGGTAAAATGTATAAAATACAAAAATTCACGTTAACCATTTTAAGTGCTAATTTAGTGGCATTACTTACATTTGTCAGATTGGGCAATCATCATCATATTCAAAACTGTTACCCAAAGAGAAACTCTGAAACCACTAAGCAGTGACTCTTCTGTCCCCTCTCTTTCCAGCCCCCTTTAGCTACCCACCTATTTTCTGTCTCTATGATTTGCCTATTCTAGCTTTTTTGAGTAAGTGGAATCATGCGATGGTTGCCTATTTCATTTAGCAGAAAGTTTCCATTCATGGCCTACCACATATCAGAAATTCTTTCCTTATTATGGCCAGATAATGTTATTATTATGTACACACACACATGAACATATCATATTTTGTTTATCCATTCACCTATTGATGGACATTTAAATTATTTCTACTTTTGGCTATTGTGAATAACGCTGCAAGGACAAACACTTATCTGTTTGACTTTCTGCTTTCAATTCCTTTGCTTGTATAACTAGGATTGGAATTCCCGGGTCATGTGATAATTGTGTTCAGCTTTTTGAGGAAAAATGTTTGCCAGACATTACCATTGCAGCTGCAGCATTTTACATTTCTATAGCAATGTATGAGGGTGCTGATTCTACACACATGTGCAAACACAATTTTCAGTTTTTAGAAATTTCTCATTCTAGTAGGTGTGAAGTGTTATTTCATAGTTTTAATTGCATTTTCCTAATGACTACTAATGTTGAGCATCTTTTCATGTGATTCTTGGCTACTTGGATACCTTCTTCGAAGAATGTTTATTCAATCCCTTTCCCATTTTTACTGGGGGTGTTTGTCTTTTTTGTTTGTTTTTTGTGGTGTTGGGGATTGAAACCAGGGCCTTGCACATGGTAGGCCAGGGCTCTACCGCTGGGCTGTGGCTCCAGCTATTCCTGCCTCTTTTTGTTTTTTGGGGGGTCTCACTATGTAATCCAGGCTGGACTTCACCTCACAGTCCTGTTCCTGTCGCCCGTGTTCAGGGACCTAAAGTGCACACCACCACACCCATCTTTTTCCTGTTGTGTTGCAGGAGTTCTTTGTGTATCTGGATATTAGGCCCTTATCAGAGATATGATTTCCAAATATTTTCTTCCACTCTCTTGTGTTTTCCTTTTCCTTATAATGTCCATTTATACACAAATTTTAAAAATTTGATGAAGCCCAATTTATCAAATTTTTTGCTGTTTAAATTCTTTGTTCTTTTTTTCTTTCATCCTTGATCATTGTTTTGCTACTTTTCTAGTACACTAATTCTATTATTTGTATTTTATGAGCTATTAAAACTGTCAATCAAGGGTTCAATTTCAATAGCTACTACTTTTAGTTTATAGGATTAAGTATATTCAAAAAGTTTTTTAATTCATTAAGGTTT
>NW_022900938.1:19234666-19247409 GCF_012274545.1 Fukomys damarensis
TTTTTTTTTTTTTTTTTTGAGACAGGGTCTCATTATGTAGTTGAGACTGACCTGGAACTCACTATGTAGCCCAGGCTGGTCTCGAACTCACAGTGATCCTCCTGCCTCAGCCTCCTGCGTGCTAGGATTACAGGCGTGCGCCACCACACCCGGCTTAATTCATTAAGTTTATTGGTACATTTTAGGTAGACAGTATGATGACATTCATCATTGGGAATTTGTACCTTTACATGATGAATCTTGGTTCTTATTTTTTCCCCCATTCCCCTGCCCTCCTTTCAACCACTGCATCCCTCCCTATTTACAAAGACTTTGTTTCTGTTTTTTCCTTTTCTCATATTTATTCTTTTCCCTTCTTTCTTTTCCCCTACCCTTCCTACTTTCCCTTCCCCTTCTCCTTTGGACCTTTTCTTCCCATTTCACATTATCTATTATATGTTTTGATCTTCATCTGCAGAAACTGAAAGTATAAATGTTCAAAACATTTTTTAATATTCTTTATCTTATGACTTAGGTATCTGAAGTGTTTTGCTTGTGCTCTCTTTTGTTTCTGCTGGCTGTTATGTGTAACACTCCTTGTTTATTAATTTTGACTCTTGAGTGGTTTAATTTTCTTGGAAATATGGTCATGGAGATTCTTTGTATCCTGAAATAAAAGAGCCTTCCACAAAGAATTTGCATTTGCTTTTGTTATACATTTGGACCTTACCAATCCAGGGTCACTTTACATAATATTATCTTCAGGTTTTAAAAAATTGTTTTTAACCTACTCCATAAGTGCACAGACTTGAGTGAGGGCCAGCTTGTGGTTACAGAAATTGTGGTTACATTTTTTTTTCATTATCAGAGTATAATTTTCTCCTGCTCTACTCACTGCCAAGTTTAGAGATTGTTAAAGGATGCAGTTTCTTGCGGGGTGGGAGTGCATAGTTTATTTTAGTTCCTTCTTTCAACAAGAGTATGCTATTGGGCCCCGATTTTATGAGGGCTCTGATACAGGACAATCCTACTTGGGTGGTCCCTGAGTTTTATCTTCTGTCTCCAGAGAATGAAAGTGCGCGCTCTAGTTTGCAGGGTCCAGAAAAGGCTTGGAGAGCAAAGCTGACACGTCATGGCTTTCCTCCTCCGTGTTCCTCGTTCTTTTGCAGTCACATGGGTGCATCCAAGGTGCTTTTAGATTTTCATCTGGCATTTTTTAGAATTGTCAGGGAGAGTTGGTCCTGAAACTTAGTCTGCTATGTTGCCAAAAATGCAACTCTTTTCGAAAAAAATATTTCGTCATATTTTTTGGACCCTGAGAAATCCCTACTTAGGTCCCTATCACCGATGTGTGGAGGTCGGCGGAGTTTCCACACTCAGTGGCTCTCCTGGGTCCTTGAACTTGGCATTGTCACTGGTGAGGGAGGAAAAGCAAAAGCCACTCAGGAAGAAATGTTAAGGAAGTCCATAGATGATAAAAGGAAAATACAGAGAAAAAGGAGATGATATATTAACCCTTCACTTAATAAATATTAAAGCATTATGCTCGTGTTTCACTAATGTTATCATAATACTGTAGTCATAATGACAGATTATTTTAACAAATGATACCACAGCTAATATTAATGCAAGTAATTTAGGGTTTTTTTAGTTAGCACTAATTTATAGGTGAAGATACAAAGGTTTAGAGAGCACTTTCAGATTCAGGGTAAGATATGGGCATTTGGTGCCCTATTTAAATGCATGCTTGCTTTGCCTTCTAACGTCCTCAGGAAGAAAGTTCTAACCTCTGCAGCTATCACTCTTTTAATGCTAACCACAACCCTCTAAAGTAGGTTCTATTATTATTAACATCAGCATGACACCCGTCCTAGAAACAAGAAAACTGCGGTTAAAGGAGCTGAAGTAACTTGTCCACAGTTCTACACAGACAGGTGAGGGGCTGGGACTCTAGCCTGGACGATCTATTCCTGTTGTCTATGTTTTCAGCTGCCAGGCCACAGCACCTTCAGAATGAGCCTGGTCTTCAAGAATGGGAACACAGCAGAGTCTGCTTCGGGGCAGCATTAGGACTTCTTGCTAACGAGTAGCTAGGGCACAACCAGCAGAGTCGGAGCAGTGAAACAGGTGAGGGGACGAAGAAAGAGTTGGTATGTTTCAGAACTCTTGATTTTAAAATAAATTATGGGGTGGAAAAGATATCTGCCAAGTTTGATAACCAGATAGAAAACGTGTGTGTGTGCGTGTGTGTGTGTGTGTATGTGTGTGTATGTGTGTGTGTGTGTTACCAACTGAATAGGAATGAAGAGATCAGCAAAGAAAGATACTTCTCACTGGGTCTCAGGAAGACCTACTATCAATATTTTCTTGGTTTAAGTATTCATTTGTTATGTTTTCCTAGAAGGTCAACTTTTTTAGATTCACAGATGAATGAAATATTTGTCTTTCTGTGCCTGGCTTATTTTACTTAACATAATGCCTTCTAGCCTTGTCTCATATGAACTGGATTTTATCCTATTTAAAAAAAATGACTGTACTACTTTGATTTCTTTCTTTGAGATGAGTGTGTGCATTAGTCATCTTTTTGTTGTGGGAACACAATACCCAACATCGTGACTTAAAAGAGGGGACGTTTAACTTGGCTCAGTTTCTTAGGATTCAGTCCATGGCTGGCCGGCCCCAAGGCAAGAGCATCGAGGCCAAGAGCTTGGCGGAGCCAAACTGTCCTGTGCACGGCAGCAGGGGAACAGTACCAGATTAGAAGGGCCCAAGGGCCAGATGTACACCCCGAGGTTGTGCTTCTGTGATCCAGCCAGACTCACCCAGAAGTGAGTGTTAGGAATCCTGCAGCGAGTGTCCGTCACCACCACAGGGTGGGTGTAAATTTTAGGCTTTGATCTTAGATGTTGGCCTTGCTCATGGTCCATGACAGGGCATTTGTTCCCTGCTGGTTTTGTGTTATTATTATCAGCACCGAGCTTCACTTTTCATTGGTTTATTTACTCTTAACACCCACTCAGAAAAGTGAAGTTCAATTATTATTGATCCTGAACCAATAATAGGAATCAGAACCTTCCTGTAGCCATGTCATGCTCATTTTCTCGTATTTATGTACTGAAAGCAGAGCATTACAAACTCATTTTCTTTGTGTGTAATGGTCTTTTCCTAAGACAAGATCATCACAGTATTGTCCTTAAAGAAATTCTCCATATAATTGGGGTCAACTTCACATATAGGTTTGTGTCAGTATTTTCACTTAACATGACATTACCTGCATTTTCTTTTTTGGCTTTTTGAGACAGGTCTCACCACGTAGACCTTGAATTCTTGATACTCCTGCCCAGCCTCCTGAGTGCTTTATATTAGGCAAGTTGCTTAAACTCTTTAGCATCAGTTTCCCTTATAGGTACCAACATGGACAACAATCTATTTCCTTGGATTATCCATGCGGAGGAACCAAAAATAGTGAGATCTGTAATATGCTTTCAGTCAACATTTTCTTTATCAGTTACCCTGATTTGTGAAAAGCATACTTTAAAGAGCACGAAATGCTGTTTTATATGTTTATGCATCTAAATAAATGTGTTTCAGAGAGAACAAAGTGATTATTTTTATATGGAGGTGTCATGTGCATTTACATATGGATATATACAAAAGATTTATGGCTTCTCTGCTTTATCTACAGAAATTCTGGGCCATGATGGGCTTGTTGATTATATTTTGTCTTAGATGGGTTCAGGCTGTAGCTACTTGGACAGGGTTATAAAAGTCAAATGTATTTTCGATGTCTTATAATTAGTTGGTCAAGTTTGTCAACAACTAGGAATCTTAGACAGGGGTCTATGACAACGTGGTCTTTTTTTTTTTTTGAGACAGGGTCTCACTATGTAGTTGAGATTGACCTGGACTCACTATGTAGCCCAGGCTGGTCTCGAACTCACAGCGATCCTCCTGCCTCAGCCTCCCAACTCACGTGGTCTTAAATCTACCATAGCTGAGATGCTTCAGGGCTCATATCTATTAGGTACATAAACATAAGGCCTCAGGCCCATAATACTTTTTGGGGCACATAAAATTGTTTTAATTTAATTTAAAATCAGAAAAAAGTGAACTTTAAGGTCAAAGACCATTTATCAATATATGATATTAATACGTTCATCTTTATACAAAGACAGTTGTAAAATATAATACTTATTAATTTTTACAGAGGAAAGACTCACTATAGGAGCCATAATAGAGTGCTGGATGCTTTCATGATATTTTAGATTTCTCTGAGCAGGTGAGGTGGGTGTATCAGTGATGTGTGAACCGGTTTCTTCTCCCTTTGCTGCTATGTGCGAGGAAAGGTAGTTCCTTGCTGGGGTCACAGTCCCATTTCCCAGAATGAGTCTTTCTGTTTTTATCCCTTGCCCCCTTGAGAAAGGAAAGCAAAGCAATAAAAATAGGTGTTTATAGCAAGCCTCAGAATCTCCTAGCATAAGACTAGAATCTTGGGAGCAGAGATTTCCCTCTTATCCCATACTTATGTAAATTACTTATGTAAATTTAATACACAAACTCCTCCATGAATATTAATGAATTTGTAAAAGAAGGTTTGGGGGAAAATTCAACAACAGCCCCCCCCAAAAAGGGGGGGGGTAATACGATTTTGACTGAATAAACGAGACAATGTGAACTGCTTAAAGATAGGAACTGCGGGGTAGAGCTGACTTTCTAAGGTATAGAAAAGCAGATCTTATGAGAAGGAAGCGGTGGCAGAAATGTCCCAGGATAGGGGATTCCGGTGGGAAGCAAGGCAGCCTCTTAAGCCGGTTACAGTAAAGATAGAGAAAAATGGAGACCTGCCCTGCGATCCTCAGCCAAACCGCTGCTGCTCTCACGAGCTCCGTTAACCATAAAGGCAGCCTTGTGTGGAGGGAGTTTACACTGGCTGGAGAGGAAAGATAGAAGTGTGTTCTCCCACCCCTGGGAGGGAGGGTTTAGTTTTCACTTGGAATTCATCATTTTCTTTTAATCATAACTCACCTGAGTAACAGCTAACACACCAGGAGCGGTTAGTCACTCTGTGCCGGACACCGGGCTGAACACTTGCGTGGTGGACTGTTGGGGTGGGTAGGACCTCTCGTCATCCCTGCTGTGCAATGGAAGGAAGGCAGTTTAGGGAGGCTGAGGTCTCATAGCTGGCCGAGGACAGATCTGGAGTTTGTACCCAGACAGTGCAACACCGGAGCCTCCATTTTCATCCTCTGCCGTTTCCCGGAGCAGTGACGGTGAACCTTTCAGATCTTTCAATGGTACAAGCAGCCCGCTGTGTCACACGGGCCGTATGTTTGCCACTGACCCAGAGGGACCCACCCACGACAGGAAATAGAAGCGAAATGCAGGACTCAGGGAGTCTTACGAGGTGAGTTCTGCCCTCCCCCACTGATAGGCCAAATTCTAACCCCAAGTACCCAGAATGTGACTTTATTTGGAGGTGGGGTCTTTATAGAATTAATTGAGATAAAATGAGATCATTAGGGTGGACTCTAATAAATGACTGGAGTGTATAACAAGGAAAATTTGGACACAGACGCATGTGCAGGGAGGAACATGAACACAGCCATTTTAAGCCAAAGAGAGGCCTAGAGCAGATCCTTCCTTTGGAGAACTCAGAAGGAATTTAACCGTCTGCACCTTAATTTTGGACTTCTAGCCTGCAGAACCATGAGTCAAAACATCTCTGTTGTTCAGCACCTCCCCTGGGAGGCTCTGTTATGCCAGCCCCTTAAGTTACTCAGGCTCTGAGATGTTTCTGTGTGGACTTGTCCTGTGACTAGGTAGGTACCCTCAGCACTACACTGCCAAGCCTGAACGCACTGTCCTCCTTGTAGAGAATGATTACATGTAGCAACTGGAAGCTTTTTTTGTTCTTTCAAGAAATTTGGACAAACTGATAACAAATGTGACTTAAGAATTTCAAATTAGCAGTGCAATTACCTAGAAATGATAATTTGTGGTAAGACTTAATATGTAGTATAATTAAGTTGCCTTCCCTAACTTTCAAATAACTGGTTTCTTTTTCTTTTTCTTTTTTTTTTTGGTTTTTTTTTGAGACAGAGTCTCACTGTGTAGTTGAGACTGACCTGGAACTCACTATGTAGCCCAGGCTGGTCTCGAACTCACAGCGATCCTCCTGCCTCAGCCTCACGAGTGCTGGGATTACAGGCGTGCACCACCATGCCCGGCATAACTGGCTTCTTTAATGTCTGACATTATTAACCAAAAAATTTTTCCATCTCAATCTAAATATTTCATGATGGTAATGGTGATGGTAGAGTTGTTTGTTTTTAGGGTTCTTTGGGCACCATTAGGAAAGAAAGAAATTAATCTAAGCTAGTGTTTTAATTACAATAAAAATATGCCCACAATATGTCTAATGATGTGGTTCAGATTGTATCAGATGCAGAATTATTTTGGCACAGATAATTTGAGGGAATATTTGGTAAAACAACATAAAAGCATTTTTAAGGCATATGCCGTTAATGCATTTCTCTGTAAGACAGAATTTAAAGTATTATGTCCACAGCTGAATGCTGTTTTTATTTGCATACTAACGAAGGAAGTAGGTTATTGCTCCTAAATTTTGTCCTCCTCCCAGCATACCAGACAGGATGTTCATACTGCTCTGCTGAGGAAGTCATCCTTGACCACCTTACTGACCGGTGCCTCCGCGAGAGCCGCTTGTATTGCAGGGTTCCCAAGTTCTTATTTAGTATTTGTGTGATTCTGCTAGTCCTCAGGGGCTGTAGCTGGGAAAAGTGGTTTTACCAGGAGGAGAAAAAATCCCAAATGTTTCTTCTTTGATTAATTCCGATTGTTTTGAAATAATTTGGTAAATGAAATTCATAGGTGAAAACAATTCCTTAAGATTCCTATTACACGGCCAAGGATTTAGCTCAGTGGTTCCGCTGCCTGCCTTGAAAACACAAGGTCCTGAGTTCAATCCCTGGTACCAAAAAAAAAAAAAAAAAAAATTCCTATTACACATGTCTTCAAAGGAATTGGTCATCGCAAGATATTTTATTTTAGTTGTGATTTGAAAATAAATATAGGTAGGACATATTTAATCATATGCAAATTATAATGTTGAAAGTTATATTTGACTAGGAAATAAAGTGTAGAACAGTTTGTAGTACATGTAGTATCAGATGCATCCCATATGCTCCCTTAGATTCTGGGTAAATTGCTTTCAGTAGGAGAAAACATTCCATATGGTGAACCTGAAAAGTTAATCTTTTCCTTAAAAACATGGCTCATTTGTAGATAAATGATAGCCACCTAAGTGCCTCCACAAGGCTAGGTAAAACACCTCTATAATTTCTAGTATTCATTTTTCCTTGAGAATAACAAAGTCCTTCAGTGTCTACTTAATTTCAATGGATTTATGGTGTGGGTGTGAGACTGAAAATGAGAAGCAACAAGGATAAAGGAGAAGACAATAATAATTATGTATGTACTTTTTTGCCACCCTCTTGACTTTAATAACTGGGAATTATTAGGAACTTCGATACTAAGTTAAGAAAAGCTGGCTAAGACATCCAAGATGTTAGAAAAAAAATAAAAGAAATCTAGCATTTGCTGTGTATTTTAGTGCACGCCTATAGGTAGGGTCAAGACCTTTGTGGTCTTGGGAAGGTATGCCGGCATTATTACTATTTTTATTGTTGTCACTGTTACTAATAATAAAGAAGATTGTTACAGAAATGAAAGTAAGGAGGCCCCAGCTAAGCTGACCTATATGAAACTTCTTTCCAGTTTAATGAAAACAGACAAGAAGAGACAACATTTAGAGCATGACCTATTATAGTGTGTGTGTGTGTGTGTGTGTGTGTGCGTGTGCACATGCATGCACGTGCGTGTGTGTATGAAATTGGGGTCAAGTAAGTATATTTATAGGGAAAGGATTATGAGGTTAGTCACATGTATAGTAAATGATAAAATTGTATAATTTGACAACTGAAAAGTATGAAAAGAGAAAGCCTTGGTGGGGAACTTTAGGTAAAGAAATCCCAAAGCTCTTTTGTCAAGATACATGCGGCAGAGATTTATTGCAAATCAACTGATCAGATGTATGACTCACATCCAGGGATGTTACTGGAACTGGCTGTTTGGATCTTACCATCACTGGAGGTCATGCTTGATCTTTTCACCGACCGTAAAGATGTTTCAAAGAACGACATAAGCTGCACTCAGTAAAGTCCACCGAGGCCAAGTGCAGCTACAGATGTATTTAAGTATTTAGTCCAGCAAAGATGCAGTGTTCATTTGGCTTTTACCTTTGTTATAAGGCCAGACATGCAGAGACATTCATTTTGGCTAACAGAAAGTCATTACAAATGAGGCAAGAGAGCAGTGGAGCTTAGAGAGAAAGCAGTCAGTCCATCTTAGCGGGGCAGGGAGAGATGATGTGTGCTTCATGCTGGCACAGCTGGTATGAGCAGGATTCACACGGGCATCCATTGCCCTCGTTTCTAGGCTGCCCGGCAGGAATCATAGCTGGACTCAGCTGATCTGGGCAGGGTGGTGTGCTCTAGTTACCTTGGTGTCTTAAGCCCTAGGTGCCATATAGGGGACAAAAAGGAGAGCCAGGAATAGGCAACATCAGCCAGCTGCAGGTTTGGGTAGAGGAGGAAGAGTAAAGGCTGACCTAGTTTTGAGATTATGAAACACGACTCTTCCAGTCCCGACATTTCAGTGTCACGAGATGTCATAGAATGTATGTGTAAAGAAGGTGCAAGTTCACTTGAAAGAAAAATAACTAAAGCAAGTACTTGCTAAGTGACTTATTTCTTGAATTAATTAGTCTTGTTTGGGGGAGATGGTATGAATATATTCCTTTTCCTTTGTCAGAACCTTTAAAATCCATGGAATAGGATTCATGAGAACCAGAAATCCATGCACTGAGCCTGGGGCTGCTGTTAATGCAAGTGTACCTTCCACAATTTGATTTTCTGTAATCTCAATTATTTAGGAAAATTCATGATGTTACTAAGTGGTTCTTTCATCCTGAGATTTCATTTCAAATCTGTTAGAATTAGTTATAATTCTGTGATTCTGACTTATAAGTTTTAGCAATTTCCCATTTTCCTCTAGTTTTTCTTTACATGTGTCTTGAACCATGTACTTTCTCCTACTTTGTAAAGTTTAGCATTCCATGAAGGAAGAAGGTGCCGTTAGAAAGAAATGTTAGTCTACACATTTCTTGCTTTGACACTACTTGTTATTGTGCCTTCAATGATTGAAGTACAGTCTCAAAATCTTATGTAAATCCAAAGTTGGTTTCAAATATGGTTGCTATTCATTAGACTCTTGTCTCTCATTTTAAATATAGTAATTGCTACCTACAGTTGAAGAGCTCAAAACATGAAGAGCTGGTAAAGAAAGGAAATATTTTCAGTTTCCTAGTGCTCCTCTTTGAGACATAGTTAAGAGAATCTGAAAACCCAGAAGTATAGGCCTTGGCAGGACAGTATTTATGGCTGAGGGACCTCATAAATCTCACAGGTTCTTTATTTAAACCCCTCCAGAAAGAAATTAGTTCTAAGGAGGTGGAGGCCAGACTGAAGAGAAGAAAAACATTCTTCCGAGAAAGATATGGTCAGTTTTCTGATGCTTGGAAGCATTTTTGTTAATTTATGACTAACTCATGTCCATTGATAATTGTCATGAA
Source organism: Fukomys damarensis (assembly GCF_012274545.1). Taxonomy (NCBI): domain Eukaryota; kingdom Metazoa; phylum Chordata; class Mammalia; order Rodentia; family Bathyergidae; genus Fukomys; species Fukomys damarensis. The sequence continues at coordinate 19,244,358 of NW_022900938.1, forward strand.
TATCTATTACACTCAGCAAAAGCTGATACAGAGGAGTAGGATGCAAACTCTCTTGCTAAAGAAATAGCAAACAAAACTCAGGGGAATTTTGTATCCAAACCAACCAAACCAACAAGAAAACCTGCTTGGGAGTAGGACTTCCAAGAATAGATCTGAGAAAGCAGTTACCAACTTATTGTTTGTGTTTTGAGTTGCAGAGACTGAACATGAAATGATGTTAATGGTAGCTTTCAGAGGAGGAAACTAAACAATGAAAAGATGGTTTTAAAAGACTAACCTAGGAGTCTTTTTACCTTACCAAAGTGTAAATGTGAATACTCAGGTTTTAGTTTAGAAAAACAACTCATAATTAACATCTTTAGTCTTAAAAGAGAAACAAATAACGTGCGTGCCATAGGTTCACCACCACTGGCCTGGTCCTATAGGACTGGTAACCTTCTCTGAAACGGAAATTTGGACATAGAGATGCACGTACATGGTAGAAAGATGATGTAAACACACAGGAAGAATATACCCTTATGGAGATGAAGGCACAGACTGGAGCCACAGCCGAGGAACACCCGGGGCCACCAGAAGCTACGAGAGTTGCATGAAACAGATTCTGTTTCACAGTGTAGAGATCAAGCCAGCACTGCTAGCACCTTGACTTTGAACTTTTTAGCCTCCATAACTGAGATAAAAAATATCTTTTAAGTTTGTGATACTCTGTTATGGCAGCCCTACGACATTAATGTGTTGTACTTAAATCAAACCTAGGAACTTGGAGTGTTTCTTCCAATCCTTTCTTGCCTATTAAAAAAACCCCAAACTTTTAAAAGAGCTTCTAAAATGCCCTTAGGTCTGTCCTCCACCCTGTTATCTCTGTACAGCTGTAGAGGAATGGAAAGTAAATGTAGTCCCTTTTGGGAGGATTTGCATTTTTTCAGAAAGATTGAACTGTGTAAGTGCAGTGAATTGCATGTGAATCGTGGTGTAGATTACTTCATGTCAGGACCAGTAAAGTCTAGGTCTTAAGAATCTCCCAGATGAAGGAATATTGACAGATCTTAACCAGGGGGAGAGTGTTGCAATAATAACTGATTCAAAGCAGAATATAGCTTTTCTCCAAAGAAGATTCAGAGAGGGAGTCAATAACTTAACCTTCACATCTGTTAGTCCAAGATGAAATACTAGCTCAGACATCAACTAATCAAGATTGTCTTGTCCCTTGTGTTCTTATGTTGGGAAATGACTGAGTTCAGTATCTTTAAGATTTATTCACCTTGTACTTGCACTGATCACATTCATTGAACTGCATACTGGAGCCAAGAACTATATTTTCAAAGCTGACGCCGGTGAGGGCAAATTGTCTCTTGGTCTTTGGAGTCAATCCAGCCATCTTAAATTTTGAAGTGTTTCTTTATGATCCTCTAGGGACATTTTCATTATGCTGTATTCTTTGTGACCAGCTGAACCTAACCACTGCCTTTGAATGCTTTTCTAAGACAGGTAGATACTCTTAGAAAAATGTACTTGAAATGCTGGTATGTATGACTGATAGAAAATACTTATGCGAGTATTTAAGCAATAGAATAAAATATTCCTGGAGAAAATATAAAATACTAATATTTCAATTTGTCATGTGAATGGATATATATATATATATACACACACTCATATTTATACCTGTATTTTTATTTCAGTTTATATATCTATAGGGAGAGGATTGGAGCTATATAAATCCATTTGTCTCTTTTTTTCATGATGCTGCCAATTTCATTTATCTTTTTATGAATACTTTATTCCGTCATAGTCCTTTATCAGCTAGATATTGTTAACCACCATCAGTGCTACTACTAATGCTACTATTCCTAGTATAGTTAACACTTAAGGGATATTTAATAAGTACCAATCAATGTGATAATTGCTTCATCTACACATTCACCTTTAATCCTTCAACAGCCCTGTGAAATCTATATTTCATGAACCAAGATACAGCAATTTAGATATATTAATTAATTTGGACTAAATGACTATATGGGGAGCTGGGATTAAAAATCCAGATATTTCTGACCTTAAAGCTTGTATTCTTATCCATTTTTGCAATTCAGTTTTGAGTTACTGTTGGGAGTAAAAATAGTATATCTGGACAAGCAAAGACCCTACTCTGAGAGATCAGTTTTATAGTGATAGAGATCAGTGCACAGCTGACATACACATAAGAAAGCAATAGAATCCCTCAAGGAAGGCCTAGTAGTGCCAAATGGAGAGAAGACATGCCTGGCACTAAATGACCAGCCATAGGCAAAAACTGAGAACCATGTATGATAAGGGACCTCATACAGAAAGCCCATCTATCACAGTACTGCAGAAGGAAAGAATATGTAAAATGTGCAGAAGAGGTGAAAGGTCTGGCAAACTTGGCCGATTAAGAGGAAGTGGGTGAGATCAGAACATAGAATATTCTCCAGGCCACCTTTGTTGAGGAAAGAGAATTGCAAGTTAATAAAACAAACTCATACCTAACTTTTAAAACATGGCTGTGACTTCTTTGACACTCTTCTTGTGGAGAGATGGTGGTCTATATCTGTCCTAAATCTGGGTAGGCTTGTGACAGTTTTGGTCAAAGAGTATGATGGGAGTAATGCTGCATCACTGAGGTTAACATACAAAGCCAGGCAGTTTCTGCTTTGTCACTCTTGAGCCGCAAGACTCCAGTTAAGAAGTCCAATTTCTCTGAGGCTACCATATGGGAAGGAGCACAGTAGGTGCTCCAGCTGGCAATACTGACAAAGTCCAGCCTTGCAGCCATCTGCCTTCTGCTACAAAGTGTCAGACATGTGACTGGGACCATCTGCCAGCTGCCTACAGAAAAGTGAACTCCACAACATTTATCTGTAGATGAATCACCCAGCTGAGCCCTGCCAAAATTCCAGACAGGCAATATCATGAGATATAATAAAGTGGTAGTTTTAAATCATTGACTTGCAGAGTAATTTATTCCATAGAAATAAGGATGGAATTCAGAGTTTGTTATTCCACCCATTGACCTGGTTGAAAAATTGCATATAGA
>NW_022900938.1:19247654-19262933 GCF_012274545.1 Fukomys damarensis
GGGGATCTAGAAAGGGGTCTTCTTCATCTCTTCATGGAGATCTAGTTTTAGTTCTCTTGACTCACTGTCGGAACTTGGGAAAATCTTGCAACCTTGATAATATTTGGTACTAATACCTGTCCTACATACTACACAGAGAAGAAAATGTGGCCTTGAGAAAAATGTAAGCTAGTGTGTGTACAAGCAATTTAAAAAAAGTGCCACAGAAAAGTATTACTTCTCTGTTCATTCCTGGAGCTGCATTTATACTGCTGTTTAACACATCACATTGTGTTTTAATTAGATAAATGCATCAATCACTTCTCTACTGCTTTTACCTATAATAGTATAGAACTCAGTGGTTGTTTAAAAATATTTGCTTAAAAGTAGCTTCACAGGACATCAGGAGAGGCATAAATTTTATGAGGCAGAGTTAGAGAAGTACATACTCAGAGAAAACAAGAATATGGGTCCTCAAGATACACTGAGGTATAGGGTTTAGGAGCTATATATGTATTCTTGGAGGTATCCCTTAAAATGGGTAATCTCAGATGATTTGCCTAAAAACAAAATAAAAACAAAAAACAAGACCAAACGAAGAAAAATAATTTTGTAGAATTAACACTTAGGTAAGGACCTGGAAAAATTTATAGACCAATTTTTAAAACAGACTTCAGGGCAGAATACATTACAGATAATCAATTTACCCTCAATTTTAAATCACTCAATAAAACACACACACAAAATAAAACACCGCATATTTGAACTTGACCAATTTAATAGAAATTCAGATGGTATATATTATCCAATAGTTGTGGCTGGTGCACTACTTACCAGATCTTCTCTAAATGGAAAGAAACTTGGTAGGAAAGAAGGATAAAGGAAAGGGATGAAGATGTGCATCATTTCAATGTAGTATTGTCAAGAAAGTTTATGGCTTGGAAAATCTACTTTCTAGAAACATTGAGTGTCCTCTACTGGCAGAGAAACACCTTGACTGTTGTCAAGTTACAGAGCAAGTTCATAGGCCTGTGCTGCCTTAGCCTAACATAAATCATCATAAACCTGTATGGTAGAATGTAGTTTGAATATGCCAAATATGTATTCTTTTTCCTTGGAAAGTTCAGTCTAGAGGGAAGGCATCTTCATATAGTTTGTAAACTTAGTTTATGAAATAGTGAAGCCATTCTAGCTCCTCTCCTCCAGCTTGCCACAACTCATGCCAAAGCCTTAAGATGTACATGCAGGTTTTGTGGGTTTTGTTGCAGGTAGAGGGAAAGGAGGAAGAGTATAAGAGCTAGGCTGTTAGTCAGTGAGACGTCCAGCCCCGATAAAGATCACACTCGGGCTAACAGAAGGGCTGTTGAAGGGCTCTCCTTAGACAGTAAGGAAGGAGGAAAAATGGGCAGGCAAAAATAAAACACAGATTGGAGGGATTCTGGATCCATGGATTCAACTAACTTTAGATGAAAACTATTCAAAAGAGAAAATTGTGTCTTTACTGAACATGTAAACTTTTTTCCTTTGTTATTATTCCCTCAAATTCACATAGTTCTTATACTGTATTAGGCATTATAAGCAATCTAAGGATAATTTAGAGCACACAGTTATATGCAAATCCTACACCATCTTGTATAGGAGAAGTTGGATGTTACTGTGTGCAGGCAGGTCCTGGGACCAATTCAATTCCCTGTGGATATTGAGGAATGCTTGTTCTTGGCTTTTAGAAAGTTCCTACTAAAATGTAAAATGCTTTATGCCAGAAGAAGACAGTAGTGTGTTGGAAATGGCAATGAGCTTTAAGCAATATAGACCCAAGTTTCAACCCCAACTTGCCCACTTTATCGCCCTAGGTATGTTATTTAATCTCTCTGGACTTTAGTTGCTCCATTGATAGAGTGCCTTCTGGGGTTGTCATAGGTACACAAGAAATGTTTGTAAAATGGTAGACAATGAGTGGTGGGCATTCATCACAAGCTATCTTGTCAGTTAACAGAAGTGACTATAGAGTAGCTACTTTGGGAAGGAAGAGACAACCAGGAGGTAAAGGAGGACTAAAGTGGAAGGAGAGCAGGCCTTCAAAATATTGCCTGGATCACAGTTTATCCAGAGCAGGGCATCCATGAAAAACAAAAACAAAACAAGCTAAAAACCAAAGAAATCCCCTCGAAACCTCAGATCTTTATTTTCACTGAACTCTAAAATTCGACATTTCCTTTTATTTTTTATTTTGTTTATTTATTTATTTTTGGTACCAGGGATTGAACTCGGGTCCTTGTGCTTGTGAGGCAGGCAGCAAAACCACTGAGCTAAATCCCCGGCCCTGACATTTCCTTTTATTATGTGTATATGAAAGAAGCAACAGAATATCAGCAGCATTTGCGAATTTGTCACCAAATCATGAATGTTTTCTCGTTAATACATTTTAAAATATTATCCATACTAATCACCATTTAAAAATTATGAAAGTCCTTCTGCCACTGCCACTGCTATTTCATATGTTAATAAAACAGCAACACATTACTATGCTACCAATTTGCTTCAAAATATTTTGATAACAGAATTTCAAGATAATCAGCTACTTTTGCAACTCTTTGTATTCTGTGGAGTCCATACGTGTCACGAGACTACCAAAGGAAGCAAAGCACAAGAATTCAAACATTTTCAGCTAGGTCAACAACTAGGTTGGTAGTGTGGCTATTCAGAGTCCTTGAGAAATTTATCGTCTTTTCTGAGGCTTGTTGGTAATGATAAGATGCTTACTTACCATCCTGGACTTCTGTATCAAACCGAGAAAGGGAGACATCTATATATCTCTATTCCTGTCTACATCTGCATCATTTATTTTTCCTTGCTATCATTGTTTATTTATTTTTCCCATTCAGAGGTGGTCATTTTGGATATAAAAAGAGAATTGTATTAATGGAGTGCCTTACAAAGAGAAAGTTAAAACGTTGCTATTCTGTCTAATCTTTGTTTGTTTTTTGTTTGTTTGTTTTGCTTTGTTTTTGAGACAGGGTCTCACTATGTAGTTGAGACTGACCTGGAACTCACTATGTAGCCCAGGCTGGTCTCGAACTCACAGCGATCCTCCTGTCTCAGCCTCCCAAGTGCTGGGTTTACAGGTGTGCGCCACCACGCCTGTCTATCCTATCTAATCCTGAAGAACACATCTCTTTCTTCTGAGTGGGAAGGAAACATTAAACTAGTCTATTGAGGGAACTGGGAACAAAACCAGTTTATTGTTTTTCTGGAACAGCTCAACTACTCTGTTTTTTTCTAGTCCCTCATCTGCCTGATTGCCAAGTTGCTTTGCCTACCGTCCTCAGATTCTAGAAGTAGGGCCTTTTCCAGGCCTTTCAGGTGTGTTTTATTTCAGCGGAGCTTAAAGTGAGGTAATGAGTCCTAGGAACCGTAGAGTTTTTCAAGTACTACGACTGAGAAAGCAATAGGGCAGGGTTAGGGGAGTGGGGGCAGGGCTGGATGTGAGAGGGGCAGATGGGGTGGGGGAGAAATTTCACAAGCAGTTTGACCTGAAAAGAATTAACTAGACAAGACTTCACATTTTTTGCTTATGTACTCCATAAAAGAATTTTGAAAGACTCTTTTTGAGTTGACATCTAAAATTTTTTTTTATCACAACTTTAGATAGTTGCAAAGTATGTATTATATTATATACTGAATATCATATCCATGATTACAATACACTTTTATCTACACTTTGGAGATCAGGGTTTAGCTCATTAAATTTATAGAGTGTGTCCATCATATAAATTAATTGGCAAAGCTAGTCCTTATTGTCAAACCATTGTGCCAATTTGGATTTCCTTTCTGTCAGAAAAAAAAAAATCTGACTTCATTTTAAAATTCAGATAAATGTGTTAGCATGAAATCTCTTGGAACCTTCTAGCTTTTGACTTCTAATTCTGAGAAATGAAGGAAAAAAGAAACCAAGGGAGTGGGAAAAGGGAAGGATGAAAGTTGGTATAGAGTGGGGTTGCCATGAGTTTCCTGTCTGTTTTCAGTATTTCTTTCTTGGCAGTTTCCAAGTGATTTTATTCTGAATTTTGTTGTTTGTTTCTTGAGTCAATAAATACTACAGAAAGCAATGTAAAAATGGCTGCCATTTTTTCTCCCCTGCTCCACCCACTTGGGGCCTTCCCCTTGCGGTGACCTCACTCGGGGTTCTCCCTGGAGATTTGGTCCAGCGAGTGAGATCAAGTTAACATGTTATAACACCCCGGAGTTTTCCAGAGGAATCTGGCCAGGGAAGGGAGAGCTTGGACTTGGAGGAGACTAGGTCAGGAAAATGAATTTGGGAGGAGACAGTGCCTGGGGGCAAGAGCATACCCCAAAGAAAAGGGTGTCTAAAATGCTCATGGTTCCTTCTTTTGCCTCAAAAAGTGACATTTATTTAAAGAAAAAAAAAAGGACAAAAAAATGACAAGATGTCCATCCCTTGGCTCCCTTCCACCCTCCCTCCAGCTGCTCCTCAGCCCCCCAAGATTGGACTCTGATTGGGGTAGGCAGTAGGACAGCCTCTCTCACATGAGATCAGCAACATGAAGGGGCATCTCTTCAATGGTGGTGTTATAGAAAGTCTCCATGTCTTGAAGAGTCCTTTTGTCCTCTTCTGTCACTGTGTTAATAGCCCCAGCCTTACAGATAAAACGCCTACCAAGACCTAGCCTGTGGATATTGTTTTCCCTGTTTGTGGGAAGATCATTGTCAATGACTGAAGAAACCTGCTGCACATCAATGCCCCCGGCCAGCAAGTCAGTGGTAATCAATGCTCTGCTAGAGACAGCCCATAACTCCCTCATGACCACATCTTGTACCTTCCGGTCCATCGCTATGCATGGCAGAGAAGGTGAGGTCTTGGGCATGCATCTTCTCAGTGAGCAAGACGTTAGTGGAGATAACTGCCTGGGTGATGGTCAGGGTTTCATACAAGTCACACGATATGCCCAGCTTCCGTTCCTCTTGTTTCACACTGATATGTGGAATATCAATATCATATCCATATGACATAGAATTGGTGGATACCCTTCAAGGTAGACTCTTTCTTCTTGACAAAAGTCCACACGGGATCCTTCTTGGACTTCTGGTCACCTCAGAAGGCACATCAAAAGGCATTGTAGCTGACAACAAAGCCACGTGAGTGTTGCTGTTGAGCTTTTGGAATATGTCATAAATCTGGTCCTTGAATCCATGATTGAACATTTCATCCGCTTCGTCTATCACAAACATCTTGCTGTATTTGGGAGACAGGTATCTCCAGTTAAGCATATGAAACATGTGGCCAGGGGTTCCTACGATGATATGGGGGGCTTCCCTCTGCACTTTCTGTACCTCATCATACATGTCGATGTCCCCAAAACAGGCACGACACAAGGCACCCATGTAATCTCCTGATGCCGTGACCACCTTTTGTATCTGTTAAGCCAGTGCTCGAGTGGGAGCCAGAGCACAAACCTGGGCAGCCTTTAGCCTAACTCAATGTGCTGCAGAGCTGAGTTGGCGGATGTAGCTGTTTTCCCTGTCCAGACGGCTCCAGCAACCACATCATCACGCCTGATACAAGGAAGAATGGCACGCTGCTGGACAGCAGAGGGTTTCTCAAGACCACAGGCACAGATGCCCCGGAGGAGGGACTCCGAGAGGTTCGAGTCCTCGAAGCTGTCAACAGCCTCATCCCAGTTACTCTCCATGACTCCTTCAGGTTCCATCCCATCTGGGCCATCGTCTCTGGAGCAGGAATCCCGATTCGCAGACATGATCCTTGGAAACTAGCTTCAGTATTTATTTCTGAAGCGCCCTTGCTGTTTTCCCTCTAGACTTTCCTCAGGAGGGAGCGTGGGGGTTTTTACACCCCAGAAAAATTAACCTGAGCTAAAACTAGGGCAAGTGAAGCCTGGTGGGTATGCTTTTTCTTTTGCAAAGCAGGCAAGTGGAGAGAAAAAAAAAAAAAAAAGTACACCATCATTGGCAGATTGCTCTCAGCAAAGAGGACATAGTGTAGTCGAAGCTTTAGTGGTTGACCTCCCGAAGTTCTCCCTGCCCTTCCTGCCCATGTACCTCTTGGAGCCTTCATGAGCAGGGGTGTGTAAATGCCCCAGAGCAGAGAACCCTGCGCTAGTTCAACTCCACCATGATTATTGCAATGTGCTCCTGTTCATCTTGAATTAGTGAATTGAGTGACTGAATGCAGAACAATCTCCCAAACCCGTATTCTTCCCACCACTACATCTGATACTGCTCCAGGTGGCTACAAACCAATGGTCTGAAGCTCTGTGACCACTGGGAATTGGCCAAATTCAGTGTATTATTATTATTTTCATTGTGATCCAGCATCTTTTATTTCACAAAACATGAATGTCTCAACTTTTTTTTTCTCCCTTGAAAAGAGCACTGCCTTTGTTCTCATTGCCCCACAAGAAAAGAGGGGATCACAGTTTCTCATTTTCATATAGTCCTTGCTACCAAGCAGCAGTGTAGCCCAGGCAGGCAGCTCTTTAGAAAAACAAAAGCTAAAGAAATAGGTGGGCCTCTGTCTTGGAGTTCTGAGTTACACCCCACTGGAGTGGGAATGGGGTACAGCTTCAGTACAAGATTCTCGGGCCCATTGCATCTTCTCCCACAGGCAGGAATTTGAATGGAAATTGCTGCTCAATGTTGTCAGGACTCCTCTAAATATTTCGCTCAGAGAGTTATGCCCAACAAGGGAGTTTGCCCTCTGGGCTGTGTTTCTGTTGGGCCAGGAAAGTGAAATTCTTACCTGAGAAAAACTTGTTTCAGAGTGTCTGGTCCAGGATTCACACACATGACAAGATACAGATTTTTATCTGGCTACAGAGTAGTGCTGAGAGGGCGGGGAACACAGGGCAGGGCTTTGATCTTGCCTTAATGACTAGAGGAAGTGTTGAAGTATTTTCCCAAATTTTCACTCTTCTGCACTGGTGTGAAGTGTGCTCCAGGGTTGCAGAGGAATGGGTTCTGGGCAGTGGAGTGCATTCCCTCACTCTTGTGAGCTGTCTGGGCCCCTCCTGAGCAGCCTCCCGCCTGCCTGCCTTGCCCCAAGAGGGGTGGTGACTCTTCTGGAGATTCAAGCTTTGGCCTCAGTGGTCACTGCCTAGGGTGGACGGAAGGGGGCCGAAGCTCTCCTGGGGCACAGACTCCTTGCAACTCCCTTGGGGAGTGAAAAACTAGGTTCCAGGATTCAGCAAGGGTGAACAGGTAGGGACTTTTTCAGTTTTTATTTTATTATAGTTTGGTAAATCGGAGTGTGTAGGAAGCTGTCTTGGTGCAGGATTGGCATTATTTTTAGCATTTCTATCCTGTGAAGTGACTCCAAATTGTGACAAATCCAAGACAGGAAAACTGCAGGCACCTTGATGGGATGGAGTTGTTTGTCGAGGTGCTGGATAAATAGTGACATGGTTTCCTCCGAGAGGGTTCAGCCGTAGCTCCATTCCTCAAACGGGGCCAGAAGACTGAGAGGCCTAAGGAATGCCAGGCCCTGTGTCATCTGGGTCAGAGGAAAGGCCTGAAGTCGAAGCGGTTTTATATTTCTGGAGGGGAACTGGGACCTGAGGAAAGTGATGTGGTTAATTAGGAAAAGCCGACAGGGACTTCTCTTCAAGGAGAAAAGACACTGTATATATGAAGTGATGTCAAACAGGAACAGAAATACATTCAATTGTGGTATGAGCCTTTGGAATAGTAACACTTATAAAGTACTCATGGGGGACAGACAGCAGTCTACTAGCTGCCTTTTAATGTAGCTCGTTTTGATTTTTTTCATAAATTGTTTTGTTTGACCTGGAGGTTGGGTCTTTTTATATAAACATTATACTGGAATTTTGAAAAGAAGATGGATGGTATTAGAGGGCTTGGGCTGAAGGAATTAGGATGACTTGAGCGATAACAAAAAAGGAAAAGCCAAAAGGAAGAGCAGAGGCTGATGAGAGAGCTGGGTAAAGGAACAATCCAACTAGGACTGGTGACTTTAGGGCAAGAGGCAGCGGCTGCACTCTGGGGCTAGTCACCACTCTGCAGTTGACAGTCAAGGGCATGTCACACTTGACTCACAGTTTTGAAATATATCAAAATTGTTCATTACATTTAGAAGCTCAGCGACGTCACAGCACAATTTGGCGTCCTGAGTTCTCTAGGAAAATCAGAGGAGCTGCAAACTCAGGCCATAATCCTGTGTGTTAATAATTGGGTTAATATGAGGGTTGTCTGGGTGCACATAGCACTCCTGTGTGCCACACTTTCGGCCACCTCACTCACCCACCTGCTCTGTCGGTGTGGACGCTCAGTTTGTGAGCTCCAGGCTCAGCCCGAGGGGTCTGGAGGAGCTGGATGGCCACCGCCTGGCTTCCCGGGAGACGCAGGTCTGTGCTGATGCTCGTGTGGACCCCTCTAGTCACTGCAGGAGTAACCGCCTGAGGGCTGAAGGGACTCAGGACTGCTACCCCCAAATACAGTACCTTGGCATTTGAGAAAACAGCAGAAGCAAGATGGGTGCTCTCGCCTCCCTTGCCCTTCCATAAAACATTCCAGAAGTATCCTCCCTGGGTCCAGAGGAAAGAAACATCCTTACTCCCAAAGCCTGGAGACACAGAGAAGAATCCAAACAAACAGGCCCTGCTAAGCTGTTCTCTGCTTTATTCCCATTAGATCACACCCTCTGTGTCCAATCACACTCTTGCGGGACTTTCCAGTCTCTTGGTCAGTCTTAAGCATAAAAATACACAGCTTTCCCTGTTTCTCTGGGTCTTTATTTCCTTAGTAAGACATCCGTATAAATAAACTGGTTGCTCTTCTCTTGTTATCTGTCCTGTGCACGCCTCAGCTTGGATCTAGTGATGGGTAAGAAAAGAAATCTTCCCTCCTCTACCCGCCCATGGCCCATGTCACAGTGGGAGATTAAGAAAGTTAGGAAAACATATCATGATGTTGCTCATATTGGTGGCGGTTGTAAGCTCTGTTGAACATGTTAACATTAGAAATTGGAAATGGTTCTTAAGAGAAAGGAGTTTGTCCCCCCAAAGCACAAATTACTTCAATCATAATTTTTTATAAGTAGACGTATCAATAAAGCTGTGAGCAGAGTAATCTTCTTGTGCTTAATTTTACTTATTTATTTTGAGATAGGGTCTCACTAATGTTGCCTAGGGTTCTTTTGAATTCTTGGGCTCAAAGAATCCTCCTGCCTCAGCCTCCCAAGTAGCTTTGACTACATGGATGTTCTATTGCACCCGGTCATCCTGTACTTTAAGTAACTCCAGAGGTGCATGTCATTTATGCAGTATTCAGAAAATAATATATTTAAAAATAGGCATTGAAGAATACATATGTATGATAGGCGAAATACTCAGTTCTACCTGAGGTATTTTATTCTCATGTTTGTGGTCTTATGAATTTCATGACTTGGCATTGTTATCGCTTTAACTGAACATATTCCTAGACCTCTGCAAAACAAGGTGATTTAGTACCATCTCAAGGCAGGGGCTGGGGAAAGTGTTTCTTCATAATAAGATAGAAGGCCTTGTGGACACAGACCAGCCTGTCTAGGACATCGGAATTCAAACCCTATCCTTGCACTTTACCAGCTGGTCATCTCATGGATGTTACCTAATTTTTCCAGGCTAATTTCTAAAATGAAGATAATAATACGTTGGACTGCTGTGGGGATTAAAGGATAAATACAGAAGGCACACAGTTTAATGTACAAGACCTAGTTAGTCTCAATAAATGGTGGCTTTTATGATAATGGTGATGATTTGTATTGCTCGTCCTGGAGCCACTTATGGAAGCTCCCAGATTCTCTGGGTCAAGCTAATTATGAACCTATCAAGCTGTGTAGCATCTGGAGAAGACTGCGGACAAAATGCACGGACACGACCGCTTTCATTGCATTCGCTTTCAACACCAGCTCACCTGGGCAAAACATCCATAAAATTGGTGTTTACTGAAGAACCCCAGTGGGTAAGACTAAAATGATCGTTAGCACAAGGGGGTGGGGAGTGAGAGAGAGGGAGAGGGAGAGGGGGAGGCAGAGGCTCCTTCCCTCTCAGCACGTAGTGGAGAAGGAATTTACCTGGAGGCAAAAGAGAGTTAGATGTGCGGATTTCCTGCTGGGCCCTATGGGCCGCGCTGGGGAGCCAGGGCTTGAATGCCTTCCTGAGGTTTGACCTTCTCTCTAGCCTAGAGGCTAAATGAGCCTAATTAAGCAGACAAACAAGCAAGCAAACTAACTTTACAGCCCAGGGGTCTCAGCTAGCAGGGCAGTAGCAATAGCCTTAGCCTTGGCAAGCAGTAACTGTGTTCTCAGGTATCAGGAGTGACTAGGAAAGAGCAGCAGGGTGGGAACACAGCCCACAGTCAGGCCACCTGGTGGGGCCAGCAGCCCGGCTCCAGAGAGAACAGCTCAGGAGCAGAGCGAGAAGCTCGAACACACACATCTTCTCATAGGAGTTGATTTTCTATTAATAAAACTCTGTGATTCATGTGGCCAATATGTTTGCAGGTGGGAGAGCTGGTGCCAGCTTTCTGGGCTATCTAAATTTGGTTCCAGACTGGGTCTTAGAACATTCAAATGCTGACCTTCCCTGTTAAAGGGCACCCTGAGGACCAAGTGCAGGTATGTTCGAGGAGACTCGGCTTTGAGATCTGGATAAATGCAGAGACGACTCCTGCCAGAGAGCTCAGATTGGCCTCCAGACTGAAAGAAAAGAGTATAGACTCTTAAGAACCTCTCTCCCACGTTCCCTTTTTTGGAAGCACCAGAGTGGACTTGGTGGCCCAAAGCAGGTCTTCTGGGGTCCTTTATCCTTTTATGCCCATCTCTACAAGCATCCAGGGCCCTTAATGGCTGTGCCGGATGTTCTCAGTTTCCCCCTGCACACTTGTCCACCCCGCTGCGTGCTCGAGAGCCATCTTGTACAGACTGCATCAGCTGGGCCCCTCCCCCTCTGTTGCATCTGGCCATCAAAGAGGATCAACAAGAGAATTTGTAGTTCATATCCCCGTGCTCCTGCATGTCCCGACCTTGGCCTGGCATCGGCTGGGCTCCTCACGGAAGGCCACAGCTTCTGTCCCACAGCCCTCTGTGGTAAGGTGGATTGGGAATGTCCCCCAGAGGCCCCTGTGTCAAGAGCTTGCTTAGGGCTGTTAGGAAGTGGGAGACCATTGGCTCCTTCCTTTCTGACTGCAGTGGGGTTAACAGTTCACTCCACCACAGGCCTACTGGTCATGATGCACTGCTTCTCCATTGTCCAAGGAAATGGGGCCAGGCAGACATGCGCGGAAACCTCCCAAATGGTGAGCTAAAACAAACCTATCCTCTTTTTAAGTTGATCACCTCAGGTATTTTTGTTATAGAAACAGGAAGCTAACACAACTTCTCTTACAGCTGCAACTGTAACAGACAACTTTCTGGGCCAGATCTATGGCTGCAGAGGACCCAGAACACATTATTGTATCAACTTCCTTTAAACTCTGTCCTTCCTATTGGAAACAGTCCTTTCTGCCTGCTCCTCTAATTGCTTCCCCCGCACGTGGTTGGATACCTTCAAACCAATCCAGTGTCCTCCTCATGAGGGCTGGGATCTTTGCTCACTCCTCCCGCCCCATCCCCCAATGGTACAGACCCCCAGTTGTCTTCCACTGGTGTCTAGCTTTTTCGCCATTTTCCCTGCCCTGTCTTGTCTTGTCTTTCTGAGCCTGTGTTGTGAATGGCACCGCCCACCTTTCCCCTGCTCAGGCTGAGCTGTGGCGAAGAGCTGACTGCCCGAGCCTCCAGTGGAATAACTTAGGCAAAGCAAGAGCTTTGATACCACAAAAAGTGACTTCGGAAGCTTCCTTGGAGTTTGGAATGAAGATTATGAGGTGAAGCTGAACAAAGAATCTTTCTCAAAAAATCTAAAGCAGGAAAAAAAAAATCTAAAGCAGTTGCCCAAAAGCCAAGTATATTGTCTTAGGTTACCCTGACTTGGCATACTACTACTCATTTCTGAGATATTTTCCTACAGTTTGTCAAACTGAATAAAAATACATAATATAAATTTATAAGTGAGTATACGTGGCAGACCACTACAGGATACAGTATACATTTTGCTCCTTATTGAAAGTGTGTACTCTTCAACAGGGAAAGCTAACAGGGCAGACACTGCTGTCCCACTCAGCCTCACAGCAGTGGCTCCCTATAAGGTCTGTGTAATCAACCAACAACCCACCGTTTCCCTACCATGGGTGGAGAATTCTGCAGTGCACGGCTTTACTTTCTGCCATTTAATCTAAGGAGTTCTCTCAAACTCTAGTGGCTGACATGTAGTCAGTAAGGAATAGTTCTGGACTTGGTGCAAAGAACAAAACAAAACAAAAACACCCTAGGCATTTGTGATTGGAAGAAATTTCAAGGAAGTAGTCAGGGAGAGAGCAGGTTGGGAAGAGGGAATTTAGGGCTGGAGTGGAGGCCTTGGAGAACCTGAGGAGTCTCACAAACTTCCTTTCAGTCTTGAGGATTGTCCAAAATTTTTGGCTTGGTAGCTGAGGGAAACAAAGCATGTCATTACTTGAAAGGAGTCAAAGAGAACTAAGACTCTATAGATAAAGACCTTGATGCTATTAGGGGGTGCCACAGACCTGTAAAGAGATTACACTCTAAGGACCTGGTTCACTGACATGCCTGTTTCCAACACTGTACCCACTCTCTGAGCTAAAAGGGCTCCAATAGCCATTTATTTTCTGCTTTCTGTAACGGTTCCCCTGAATATGCCCTGATAAATGAGACAAAGGGAAGAAATAGAATTTTCATCTGGAGCTTTCCAAACAATACTAGCTGCAGCTTTGCAAAAGAGGCCAAAATAAGCAGCTGTCATGCATTCATCAAACTCAGGACTCTCTCAAGTATTAAATCAATTCCGTCAAAGCAGTTTTATTGCTGATGGATGAATGGATTGAGGGAGATGCATAGCTGTAAAAGGGCTTGCGATTTGGACTAGAAAACCTGCCGTGCGGCCCAGTGGCTTGGCGTCATTATTTCAGGGCCTAACACCATTTACTGGGTAGACTGCAGTTCTGTTGCTCCTGGGCTTACTTTGTTGAGTTGCACTATTTTAAAAGTATTTCACTTTCCATCAACTTAAAATCAAA
The DNA here is from genome assembly GCF_012274545.1 of Fukomys damarensis. NCBI lineage: Eukaryota > Metazoa > Chordata > Mammalia > Rodentia > Bathyergidae > Fukomys > Fukomys damarensis. Next base: position 19,260,798 of record NW_022900938.1, read on the forward strand.
TTAAAAATATTTCCATGATTCTGATGTGCTGCGAAGAGCCATAGTCGCTCACTGATCATTAATATTCAGGGAAGGGCTTGTCCCAGCTTCTAATCTTTTGGTGACTATAGCAGAAAGAAGAGTATCTGGGTCTGACTTTATTGTAATAGTTATCTTATTGTTGCTTGAATTAGCAAGTTAACTCTTTAAACATAGGTAACACATTGGGACTCTCCTCTTAATGGCTTATTCCTGAAATCTAAGTGGAGTGAAATTTAAAACTGGGCTCCATTGTGTGTATTAAGGATGACCCAGCATGAGTAAGGCAGACATGCTTATTTTCTGGAGTTGTGATGAATGTATTTTGATTACTTCTTTTCTTTCAGTTAGCCATTATACTTGAGTAATAAGTGGCTGGATTTTTGGACTTTGTCTAGAGCACATGAGAAGGGGCCTCTAGCAAAGTCAGTTGATCATAGTGATTCAACCAAACTAAGCAGCTGCTGTGTACCCCTGAGTTTCTGGGTCTCTAGGGGAGGACCCTGCAGGATGTATGTTTTCTAGGCACTGGCAAATTCAGTAGAGGTTGCAATGAAGAAACTCCGACTTTCCTCTATCTTTATAGAACAACTTTCTTTTGACTGATTTCAAATTTCTTAACTTTAAAATAGCATCCATGTACTTATTCAAGAGATTTTAGTATGGGAGAGTTTGGGTGAGTGAGTAGAATTTCCCAGTAGCAGAACAATTCCCATAGCACATTTGTCCTTTATGGAGGTGCTTTGGATTAGCTATAATGCTGTTCATAAAAGCCAAAAGATTTAACCCCTCCATACATGTTAAACACAGAAGCATACATTATTCTGCTTGGAGAATGCTAGCCAGCTGCCTGAAGATAGTCAGAAATAAATGTGCCTGTATGAAGGGCAAAGCAGGTGGGTCTCTCACCAGAGAGATTGGCAAACACCAATACAAACTACTTTGGGAGACTATGGAGCTTTTGTTAAAAAGATCTTTAAAAATAAGACTGTATTCCCATTGTTCTATAGAGTATTTGTTTTATAGACAGGAAGGAATGGATGGAAGCAGGTTTGTTTTTTTTTTCAATCGGTGCCCAGTGGGGCTTCTTGGGGCAGGTGGGAGAGGAGGATCTTGTGGCGGGCCAGCTGGTGAGTCAGTACAGCCACTTCTCCATCTCGGAGGCAGGTGCTGCTAAACTCAGAAAACAGTTAGGAAATGCTCAACTCTTTACTTGGTTTCAAATTTAGGCAAGAGATGATCAGGAAGTCAGCACTGATGGACAAAAAAAAAAAATTGAAACATTTAGTTGGAAAATATCATCTCCTTTGGTTTGTATGTATGTTATAGGTCTTTGAAAGGACTACTGTGCATGGTTGCTGGTAGGCATTTAATATTTGTTGAATAAATGGGCATAGAGGAGAGTAGATATAGTTAATGAATTTAGCTTATTTATTGCTTGATGTTATTGGGCAAAGGAGTGTTTTGATATGTTTGTTGTATAGAAAAGGAGTCAATTTTTTTCACTTAGAAAGTACCAGATAATAAATATTAAAAGTATGGTATTGTGGATCATACTATACATACTCAATACTGCTATTATGGAGCCATACATAATATATAAGTGAATGGTTGTGTTCCAATAAAACTTTATTTGCAAAGCAAGTAAGTAGCATGTTGGATTTGGGCCCGGAACATACTGTGTTGGCCACTGGTATGGCATCCAGAAGGGATTAGGTCTTTCAGCTTCAAGGCATTTCGAGGTTAATCACAGTGAATCACTGTTCAGTGGGAGAAACATCACTAGTAGTGGCTTATTGTTGTATAAACATTTTGTGTAGGGCCTAGACTTTTATTGCAGAATAGTTGAAAAGAAATCAACCATATGTGTATGTTGGCAAATGTTCATTTTACTTTGCTGTCATTTTAGCAAAGTTTCCTTTCTGCTTTTTAAACTCTTATAAGATGCTGCTACATAGTAAAGTATTGGAAAAATATAATTATCTTTCAGAATATATTTGATTTAAGAAAAGTTCTGTGTGCTACAGATGTGAGGTTGTTGTTTTTTTGTTCACAGAATTAATTCTCTTTCTCTCTTCACAGATATAGGCACTTCTTTTTTTTTTTTTTTTTTTTTTT
>NW_022900938.1:19263065-19275174 GCF_012274545.1 Fukomys damarensis
CTTTTTTTTTTTTTTTTTTTTTTTTTTTAGGAAGGAGCCAACAGTGATGGAGCCAGATGAAGTCAGAGTGTTTAACACCAGGCAATCCAACATGAACAAATTCAGGATGTTGAACACATTCCTGGCAGAAGCAGAAATGGCTGACTCATAAATCAGCAGGGATTTTGCAAATGTCTCAGATACTACAAAGCTGTTCTCTTTATGGAAACCTCACCATATTTATTCTTATTTCTCTCTGCCTCTAGCTCTGTCTCATCTCTCTCCCATTCTTTCTCTCCCTCTATTCCTTCTCTGTTTTCTCTCTCTCTCTCTCTCTCTCTCACACACACACACACACACACACACACGCACACACACAGAATAATTAGTCACTTTTTTGTTAGTTTACATTTTATTATTGTTATGGCATTTCAGCAGTTTTATTGATTGTGATAATTGCATAAGTTCAAACCATTCTAAATTTGAGCTACTTGTTAAAAATCAAAACATTATTTGTCTTTGGATTGGAATGGTAAAAGGAAGTAATCTTTGTGATGGTTCGACTTGAAATACAAAGCTATCTCATTAACTTAACCTACGGAACTATTATCATGGTTAAAAAAATCTAGACAAGTGTAACATTTTTTTCTTTAGCACTGATACCTAGCTACAAATAAATTTCATTTATGCAGATTCTTTTTTTAAAAGCTTTTACCAAATAACAAATAGCTAATAAATATAAACTTTCATGATTAATTCTGCAAACTGCCTGGAAACTTAACAAATTTAGTCCTAGGATTTCTGTGGCCCTAAGCAAGTGTTTTAGATTTTACCTCAGTTTTTGCATTTTAGAATCACAAATTGAAAATAAAAAGAAAGGGCTAGAGACGTATCTGATGATATGTCTTTATTATTATTTTATGTTCACTAATAAGGTGCCTAAAATTTAGGTAAGGTGATTTGCTCGTGAGACGTATTCACAGGAGTTTTGGGGTGTTGGAGTTTAGATCTAGGATGTTCCCGAAAGGCTTCTTGTGTTCAGAGGTGGGTTTTGGAGGGTGATTGGATCATGGGGGCACCATGATTATCAGTGAATAAATTCATGGATGAATTTAGAGGCAAGTGTGCTGCTGGAAGGGGTGCCTGGTAGAAATAGGTGAGTCACTGGGGGCGTGACCTGGAGGGGTATATCTTCTTCCCTCCTTCTTTCTCTACTTCCTACACCATGATGTGAACAGCTTTCCTCTGGCAGGCATTTCCTCCACGTTGCTTCTGCCTGGCAGCCACCTCACAATGGACTGTAACTGGGAGCCAAAATAAGCAATAAGAATGTGACCAAGACAGCGTCTTTCTCTACACCAGCTGGGCCTGAGCTTTCACAAGAACAAGGATTTCTTAGAGGAAGGCAGGTGGCTCAGGCAGGAGCCATGTGATTGGTCTCCCTCACATGTGATTGAGGTCAGCCTCAATGTGGTTCTGTGTCCCAACAGTTCTTCCTAAATTTGGCCCCCTCCTGGTAGAGTGACAGTGGGGAGGTCTTGTCATGGCTTGTCTGGGGTCCCGGGGCCCTGAATTTCTATGGTAGCCTTTCTCATCATCTCAAAACAGAAAGCAACAAACAAACAAACTACAAATCACTTCTGTTCGTGCAATAAGATGATTGCCAAAAGGACATTCTGGGTAACAGAATTCTGTTTCTAGTATGTGTCAGGCACTGTGCTAGCACTCTTGAGCCTCACAGTTTATGCACACATTATACATTTTAAAGGATGAAACATGAGTATAGCAAAGTACATTCTTCTTAGATAATGTACAGTATAATTTTTCTTTTACGATGTTGCTGTGTCTTGAACATTTATGTCTCTTCCTGAATTCATGTGGAAACTCAACTCCTGTTGCAATAGTATCAGGAAGTGGAGCTCTGCACACATGAATGGATTAGCAGTTCACAAAGGGCTTGAAGGCGTGAGTTTCTCATTCTGTGCCTTCTGCCATGTGAAGTGTACTCAAGGTGCCATCTTGGAAGCAAAGGATAGCCTCCATGAGACTTGACCTACTGGCTTCTGAATCTTGTGCTTCCCAGCCTCCAAAACTGAGAAATGTCTTATAAATCACCCAGGTTCCGGCATCTTGTTAATCAGTACTGTATTGGTCAGCTTTTCATCCCTGGGACCAAATACCTGACATATACAACTTGAAGGAGGAAATGGCTTATTTGGCTCATGGTGTGAGGGGTTTTGGTGTAAGGCAGAAACGTCATAGTGGAAGGACTTGGTGGAGCAAAGCTGACAATTCACAGGGGAGGGTAGAGGACAACAGGGGAAGGGCCCTAGTGAGGGACACACCCTCCCAAGCCATGTCCAGTGACCACCTCCGCCTGGGCTCCACATCCTAACAGCACGCTGAGCTGTGAACATCTGAGTACTAATGCACTAATGAGTGTAGTACCCCTATGATCTGATTCCCTCTCCAGGAGTATCCTAATCCAATCAAATTGATGATTGAAACTAACACACACACAAGTAGATTAATGTGTGTAAGAGGTCTTTTGGATTTGACAGTGTCTCCGGGACTGTTATAGCACATGATTGCAAAGACAGACAGTGAATGTACTGCATAACTGTTAAATGACATCCAGATGGACTCGGGCCTAGAAGAGCGATGGTTAGGGTTTCTGTCTACATGTCCCCCAAGAGCCTCATGCACTCATAGGTGGGGCTTTTGGAAGGTGGTAGGATATGAGGGCTTACGGAAGACTTGTTGTTAGGAGGCAAGGCCTGGGTGGAAACTGGGGGTGTGACCTGGAAGAGCACATCACGCACTTCTCTACTTGCTTCTTGGCCACCCTGATGCCAGCAGCTTTCCTCTGCCATGCCATTTCCTGCCTTGGAGCTAGCCGGCCACAGACTGGAAATTGGAGCCAAACTAAACCTCTCCTCCTTTAAGTTAGCAGTGTCTTTTTCCCAGTGAAGAGGAAGTAACCAAGACAGTGATACAAAAATATTTTTAAAACAAAGGCTGCAAGTAGCTTTTAAATTACCAATTGCTTCTGACTGGTAAGGGCTTCTGGGAATATGGTGATCCAATGAGATGGATTCCTAAATCTTACTCAAATTTAGAAGAAAAGAGCAATTTGTGTTATCTGACATAGTCACAGGAAGGGGTAGTGACCACTGGTTGTATATTGGTGATACAGGTAGAAGGACTTTTTCCTAAGTTTGCATCTTCTCTTTTTGCCTTCCCCTCTCTCCTTTTTACTATAGCCCCCCATCCTCTTTATCTTCTATTTTTCTCCTATTCTCCAGGAAATGAAAAATTATCAAGAAAGAGCAAAGATTATATCCTTTCACTTTCTCCGAAAAGAGGCTATAAAATTGCAGCAAGATAGGCTACCAGTAAGAGTAATACACAGTCAATTCTTCCAACAATGAAAACAAACTTAGCTCAGCTCTGTTTTGATGTGGCCAATGAAAGCCTACAAGTTTTTCAGTGATTCACAGGGTGCAGAGTGAAATTCAGGTGGTTTGGTGAAATTGTTGGTAATGAGGTGGGGAAGGACTTTTACAAATGTTTCTACCTTATGTATTTGCAAGTTTGAAGTGGTACAGAATGCTTATTAGGTAAATGGATTGAAAGTATGTTCAACTGTTAATGATTTATTGGATGAGACTCATACTACAATACAGCCCATTGGGACAACAACTCTAATGTTGTGCTCCCAGGTTGTAAAGATGAACAACAGTAAGGATGTGGGTTATGTGTTACTGAGATTACTGGGAAGTGATTAGGAGGCAGTTGGCTAGAGGTTCTACAAGTTCCTGCTGTGTGGTTTCTGTCTAATTTATGTAGCTGACTCTTTGGAGGAGGACTTATTGGAACACTGTGCCAGCTATCTATAAATAATGAATGGTTCCGCATGGAGAAGAGGACTCTGAAGCTCCCAGAAAGGGATTGGTACCCATACAGCCACCTCATCCCATCCCTGTCTGTCTGTCTCTCTATGGTGTCCATCTATCTACCATTGCTCTTTTTAATCTATTCATTTATCTGTGCATCTACTCATCTGTAATCTCAGAGGCAATTGAATCCAAAGAGGCTGTTACAGAAATTGTTGAGAATTCACACTAAGAATCACTTACAGAGGGTGCTCTAAGTGTCCATAATCCTCATGGAGGACAAACTGTGAAATGAGTTTGGATGCAATTAATCTCAGTGGTGTGTTATATCCACAGTTCAGTAGAGAAATCGCTCATTTGCAAATTGAGAATGTCTTCACTAGAGAGATGTGGTATAACCGATAAGAGCAATCCCAAATATCATCCTGGGCTTGAGCAATAATACACATATTTAAATCCCCCAAGAATGTGTTTATGTAGAGAAGAACAGCAGTGGCCTATTGTGCCCGTAACTTGTGTGGTAAAGAGGCCCACAGTGGACGTTTAAACAGCAGACCATGGCCTGACTTCAGTGGCAATGAGCCGTGGACTGAATCTCATTGAGAACTACTCAGCACTTCCCCTCAGCCAGGAGTAATAGCTCCAGTGGAACCCTTACACACTTAGGATCTTAGTGTAACAGGCAGGATGAAATAGATGCATTTTTGTCTTTACTTTAACAAAGTTTTTCCCCCTGCCTTTAAAGGCTTATTTCTATTGGCATTAAATAAACAGAAGGATCCATACCACCCCCAATTGGAAGTCTAAATTTAGAATGAGCATTTGAATCGATACTACCAGTGATATTCAAAATTGAGTCATGCTATAATATACCATATATCATACAGTGTCAAATACTGCTTTGGTTTGCAGACATAATTAATATAAGATAGCCATTATAGTATGATGTATGATCCAGGAACCTTTAATATAACAAAAGCCAACTAATATTTATCTCTAATGTGCTATAATCTTTTCTCACATCAGAAAGCATTAACAAAGGGTATATTCTTTAATGTTACACTCCCATGGGTTTATTTGAACTTTTTTCCAGTTTAATTAGCTTATTCATTTTAATTAAAGTACAGTGCAACATTTACATGGTGTTTAATCTGAAAGTTAATCCTGTTTTCTTAAAAGATTAAGTACAGTAATAAATATAAAATAACGGTGGCTGTTTCTCATAGGACTCGTACTTCGGCTACATCAACAGTTTCTGGAGGAAATAGTAGAAACATAGACTTTCTCCAGTATTCTTTCTCTAATATTCTTTCATTAAGACATGAGTGCCTCAAAAACTAGCATTCTAGCCAATAAAGGGATGTCAAAAAGCCACACCACCTTATGGATGCTCATGTCTTTTGGATCTGAGGCCAAACCCTCAGACCTGCTGCAGTAACCTATTCTCCTGTCCCATGCCCCGTTCTTCTTGATCAGTGACTTTAAGTTTTCCTAGGGACAAGCATGGCCACTGAGTGTCTGTGTAGACAACCTGCAAAGCCGTCACCCTGTCCCTTAGTTGTTTGACCTCAGTGATGATGATTTCGTCCTCCACTCTGACGTAGCCTCTCACTTCCACGGTCATACCCTAGACTTGTCCTTGCCAGGGACTCACTCAAACTTACCAGCCTTCAATTGCTACTTCTGATCCTTTCTGTTATCACTCCAGCAGCATTAAGACCTCCTCTCCATGACCTCTCCATCTCCTCTTGCTTTTATTTTCTTCCCAATTCACTTACATTTCAAGATTGTTCCCACCTGTTTCTTGCAAGGTCCCTCAATTCCCTTGTCCTACTCATTCCAGGATAAAACTAAGCTGGATGAACCTAGTAATTCTCCACCTTCCCTGTCTCCACACTCACCTTGAACATTTCCCGTCATCCTTCAAACACGCTTTTGTACTTTCAGTTTAAGAGTTCCCCTAACATTGCCTTCTTCTCAGTTGTCTCATTCAGTTTCCTAAGACAACTTTATACACATATTTGTTTCACTTCTTCTCCTATTATTTGCTTTTTGACTAGTTCTGGTTTGGTTTTCAACCTCAACTTTTCACCAGCTTTCCTCTTGCTAAGGTCATGGGTCACTGGCACCAAATTTAACCGACGCTTTTCAGTCTGCATCTACATGGCAGCATTTGTCAGAGCTGTCATTTCTTGCCATTTTGAAATCCTTTTCTCATGTCTTCAATGACCCCACACTTAGCTGCTCTATTTCCACTTCTCTGGTTTGCCTTCCAATTATGTCTTAGGAGTCTTCCCCTCTTCTATCCAAACTCAAGTTAGAATACTTCACTGCTTGTCCTGTTTGCTCATGTTCTCCTATTCCATCTGTATACAAAACACAACTGCACACACAGACTTGTGCACGTGTTCATAGCTGCTTCATTCACGATGTCCCCAAGTTGGAAACAACACAAAACTCATTATCAGGTAAATGAGTAAATAAAACTCTGTCACCTACACAATGGAATACTATTCAGCAAGCATTAAAAAAATCGACTCCGGAAACATACAACACTCTATCGATCTCTATGTACAATGCTTAGTAAAAGAAGACTGATGTGAAAGTGTGTGTGTGCTGTATAATTCTGTTTATTTAAAATTCTAGAAACTGTAAGCTAACCTACAACAATCAGCATTGCTAGGGCACTGGGAAGGACAGACTGCACAGCAGCTCAAGGAAACCCTTCAGGGTGGTGAGAATGTTCTGCATCTTTATGGTGAGGATGGTTTCATAAGTGTGCACCTTCCACAGCACTCACGAAACTGAACACATTAAACGGGGGCAATTTATTTTAAGTTGCACCTCAATAAATTTTATAAAAATCTATATGCTGACAGTTCATGCATTTATGTCTTTAACATAGACCTCTCGTGTGCTTCACACGGTGGGTCCAATTATTTACTTGATATAGCCACTTTGATATTTCATGGGAATTTCAAGCTTAATAATTTGTTTAACATGAACCTTGAACTTATTCTCCACAGATTCCCCTGATTGCAGTAAATTTCTGTCTAAAAGAGATGTCAAAATACAGTGGCTTAAATAAAATAAGGCTTTGTTTCTGTATCATAAGACGATTTAGAGATAGGTTAGGCAGCGATGTTAGAGTGACTCTCTGTTATTGCAGCTTCTGGATGCCATTTCTGGGTTCCCGGAATGCTTCAGTTTTCATCTTACACTGGCCAGCAGGGTCAAAGCCGGGTCTGCACCTTTCTTTCTAGGGCATAACCCAGAAATGCTAAATGGCCATAATTCACAATAAGACAGGCTGGGAGCTGCTATCTGTAAGCAGCTGTGTGTTCAGCTGAAACTTTATTTCTGAGGTAGAAGGAGAGAACTGATACAAAGAGATGAGGATTCTGGCTTTCTCTAGGACATGTGGCGACCTGGGCAGGCATATTCTTGTGGGACCCCTGTCTATCTATGCAATATAATTTAAAATGTATTATAGAATCCATGAATCTATGTGCAGTGATTTATTGGTGAAGATTTAGAATAATGGGTGCAGAAGAGGTACTTGCATATTTATATATTGTCTAGTCAGTGTGCACATGTCCAGGCATCTCTTCATGTCCCTTATTGTCAATTGTACCGTTTCTGGCTAATTTTGTGTCTCCCATGCAAAAAAAAAAAGTAGCAACCCAGTATTATTCACAGTGACCTGGCGCTTCAGAACTTTTTGCATTGAAACAGTATAGATCTTCTTGCCACTGCAGTACCCTAATGTCATTTATTTTAATGCTGGTTATATCATTACTCATGACACTGCATCATTTATCTACTCGACCACCAGTGACTAGTGGCTTCCAATGAGTCTCTTAAAGATTTTCACTGTGCTTCCCTACAGATGACTATGAAGGCAAGTCTCAACCAGAACATGAAGGAAAATGCAAACAATCATTTTCTTGTAGTTTTACCTTTCTGATTCTTAAATTTATGACATACACATAGAACAAGGCATCTTCTGAACATGGCTTTTCTTCAACTCTTTAGGTTGAAACTGCTGTCTGTAGACTGTGATCTCTTATAATGGTGACTGCACCCTTGCAGGGTGTGGAGGAGAGGGACCAAGGCCAGAGTTGTTTGCTAAAGGAATTGTCCATCTAAGCATAGCTCGAAATGACCTGAGAGAGTACAACATCGCCACACCCACTGGACATCCACGGAGGTCTCTTGCCATTGGTGAGCATGGTCCTTGGAGCCCTTGGAGGAAAGCGAGCCCCCTGTTCTGGGTGGCTCCTGTGGTTTCCTTTTCCTCGTGGGTGCAGGCCTAGGGATGCAGACACACTCTGGAAGAAGCCACCAGACACATCTTAGCCTGTATTCTCTTCTTCAGAAGAGAGCTTGTTGAATGGGATATGGTGATGTCACTGTTTGACTGCCAGCTGCCTTTGACGATCCGCATCCAGTCCTTTTACCTAAAGGCAGACAGGCAAGCTTCCAGAAAGAAGTTCAACACGTTCTCACAGTCATCACTCTTAAGCTTGGTAGTGGTGACTAGACATTTCTTTGGATTCCTATTCTCAGTTTATATTTCTGAAGATGGAGTTTATCAAACTACACTTCCTTCTCCTCCCGGAAGTCCTGTCCAGACCTGGTCAGCCAGCCTTGGCAGAATCATGGTTGTCATCTATCTCTGGTGAACACCTTTGCTGTCCTAGCACCACCACCCCAGGACTCAGCACTTTGGCCGTGGCCTAATAGTTTTGAGTATAAAAGAGTCTGTTGATGTCAACACAGTGAAGCCGATGATTTCTATTATCTGTTGCATTTTACAATCATGTGTGATGGCCCTGCACAGCTACATTATGGAAGAATGACAGTTTTCTCATTTTAAAGATGAACAAGATGAGATACAGAAAGGAGTAACTTTCCAAAGTCTAACTTGAAAGAGCTTGTTCTCGCACAGGAAGGGAACAAGGTGCAGTTCATGCATTTTACCCTGAGTCCACTGGAGAAACTGGTTTGGACTAGTCAGTGCCAAATTCCTGTCTCTCCGGCCGCTTGTTTTGGGGGGCTGTGAGCTACAAAAGGAAATACACCTCCTTAGGAAAGTAAGCTGGGCACAGCCTGGCCATCTGCTTGGTTGGCAGGGGCTGACTTCTTGGATAAGGGAGATGGAGAAGGGCATGTCATTGGCCAGCAGTGCCTCTGGCAGTGAGGCATAGAGACAGATGGACCCCTAAGCAGATTGATTGCTGTCAGCATCTTAAGAGTCCATGGGGAAGACATAATGCATAATGCATACCTGGAGAAAGGGGGATACAGTAGCGTCTTGACAACCATATAATGGGTTCCAGTGGTGGAAGGAGATTCCCTTTAGGCTAGCATCCTGCTAGGTATCAAGCCAGGGAATGAAGACAGGAAATAAACAGGAATGCACACATTTATTAATTACAGGGGTGATAAACTCTCTGTTGAAAGTAGGGTGGCCTTTGATAGTGTGTAGGGGAGATCTGAGTCTGTGTGGGAGTCAGGTTTAGGATGGGCTCTTTGGACGAGGAAACATCTGTAACATGCCCCATGGTTGTTCATAACAGATGTTATAGTTTGTCCACCAAACAACTTTTTCCCTTCCTTCTTTCTTCCCTAGAGTAACCCTCCCAACTTCTGCTTCACTTTTGATTTTCATGTGTCTACCTTCCTCTATGTAGCTGAGATTTGGGTCCTGGTAGATCAGTTCCTTGCCATTGGTTGGTTTGGGTGTGAGTAGGGCATGTGATTTGGTGAGGGCATGTGCTAAATATTTGGTCACACAACAGGGAAGTCTGATAGAAGGCCTTCTGGGGAAAGTTTCCTCATTCTTTTCAAGGAAGAGGTGGCTCTTTGTGCTTCTGAAAGTTCATGTTTGATGACCTTAAACGGGGCTTGTTTGAAGACAGCTCCCACTCATCCAAGGCAACACAGAGAGCTGGAAAGAATCTAGATTCTTATTGGCTTCCTCGACTGTATAGCTGATATGCCTGGCTTTAGGACAGCAGATATGTTTCTCATTGCATGAGCCAGGTGAGTTTGGGTTTCTGTTATTTGCACCTGCAGGTATAATAAGAGTTGTCCAAGTAAGGAGCGAGCTTGGGAAGGGCCATTAGGTGGAAACAGAAAGTGATCCCTTGTGGCTAGAGAGCAGTGAAGAAGAGGGGGGAGAGGAGCAAGTGGCAGGGATCAGATACTGTTATTCTTGGACGTTAGCTAATAATTTGCATCTGGGCTCCTTACAGACATATTTCCCCTTGTAACTTTTCATTTGTTTTCAGTGACTCCAACAAAATGCTAGTTAATTCTTTCTTTTACTCTCGTATAGTGGGGACTAGGAATAATTATGTACCTTGATGCTCCACAATATTAAATTCACTGCTGATCACTCAGTTCTTCAATTTACTTGGCTACGTACAGATAGCCTGCTTTCTATGTTGTTGGCTTCAGTATTGCTGCTCTTGGGCTTGCTGTTCAGTGGAACTGCCTGAGGGTTTCCCAGTCTCACAGGCAATTGAGTTGAATCTTCAGCACCTAACTGTTTTGGGTAATAGTTTAGATAGCAGTTATTCTATCTAGTTATGTTAGCTATAATGAAACTGGAGATCTTAAAAATTTTTGGTCTAGGGATTTGAGGGACAATCTGAGAATTTAAAAATGTGATGAGAGAGGACTAAAGCTCCATGGCCCTTGGGGAAGAGTTCCCATGTGGTTCCAGGAGCTGGGAGCAGCTCAGGGAAGAAGTGGACTCAAAATATAACTGCTGGGTGTGTGGTCTCTACTAAGCAAAATCAGCTCAGACAGGAGGCCAACCTGCTCGGCTCAGCCTTGCCCTTTGTCACCAGCTCTTTGGCGCTTGTAGGACCATAGCCTATTTCTTATCAGCCACCACCTCCAGCTGTTTGTGTCTTCTGGCGGGGGAGCTGCTCTGGATGATGGCCAGCAAAACGTGAACTCTAGCTTCCCAGTACAGCATGGGGTTTAGGGCTCAGGCTTTCGAACCAGGCATCACTTATGAGCTACATGGCCCAGAGCAAGTTATTTAACTTCTCCGAGCTATAGTTTACTCATCTGTAAGATGGTAGTAATAATAGTACCTCACTTATAGAAATTTTGTGAGATTTAAATGAAGTGATCTAAGGTGGGATTTCAGTATAGCACAGATTTCAAACTATGACAGTTATTAGTATTTACAATCAGTATTATTTATCACCACGGCCATTGGTATTTGTAGGTTGGGTCCAGATCCTTCTATGATTGCAATATAGAAGTCCCTGCTGCCTTTGCAGTTGTCACGGTTAATACAATGCCACAACACAACTATTTACTGAGCCACGCACTAGGTAACACATTGGGGTCAGGGAACCTAAGAAAGAAAACAAACAAAAACCAGAACCAAAACAAAGGAACTAAAATTCCGTAGTTTTCAAAATAGCTTGGTTTTACCATGAACATTCGTTTCTCACAGTGAGCTCTAATTTGAGAATATGATTGTGACCCTTGGTCTTCATTTTAAAAGCTATGATCGTGAAAATCTTTGTAAAAGTTTCTTGGCAAGAAATATTTAATCATGTGATTTGTGTTCTTTGATAGTTAGGTTAAGCCACCTAATCTGCAGATTCATTACAAGTGCCTCATATTCAGAGAGAGTGATTTTTTAAAAGTATGTGTGCACCCTTCTGGGAAGTCTCCAGCGTAAGCACAGCCCCAAGCAAAGCACACTTTGCAAAGCCAGTTGTTTGTTTTACTTCTGCCAGAATATTGAAAGTTTGCCTGGCGAACATTCCCTGAAATCAAAATGACTTATTCTCAGGCTTCCTTTGCTTTTGATCCTGCTGCAGGATGGTGTGTTTCCCTAATGATGCAGAATCTCTCGTTAAGTTCAGGAAACAGGATATAAGGATAAGTCAATTGACTCAATTTATGGACATAATAAAATGCTCCCTATTACCTTCAGCAGTCAAGGCAAGACAAGGTGAAACACAGTGTTGTAAAGTTATTATGACAAAATAGTTTAGTATTTACCTGACCAAATAAAGTGAAAATACTGCATTTATTTTTGAAGCGGCATTTCAGACATTATGACCTAAAATTAATAGTGGTAGACGATCATTTATCCTGTCGCACAGGGATATTGCAGAGTTCACTCAAAGCCAGGAATATCTGCTATTAAATCATGGCAAACTAAAAAAAAAAAAAAAAAAAAAAAAAAAAAAAAA
>NW_022900938.1:19275341-19282398 GCF_012274545.1 Fukomys damarensis
CTATAAAAAAAAAGAAAAAAAAAAAAAAAAAAAAAAAAAAAAAAAAAAAAAAAGATTTTGAAGTATTTCCTTGCGTCTGCTCTATGTCTACTGTTGGCCCCACTGAGCCAGTGTTAACAGCTAAGGCATTTCTTTTTCCATCTTGTAATATAATTAAAAACAAATTTAGAAGCAGAATAAATGTTTTGTATGTTACAGCCCTGGTAGTTTTGGGGAAGGTATTGGCAATGTAAGTAGCTGTTCCAGACAATTATAAATGCAGAAAAGGAGAAAAACTGGGCATGGGGGAAGAAACCAAATTGACCAAATATGGCTGCTTTTGTCCTCCAGTAGAAAATAAGTCACAGAAAAAATAGAAACAAATCTGATATATTTAAGTCGATACGTTTCAGAAGGGTTTGACAGAAGGTAAGGGGGCACAGAAAGTTTCGAGTCGCTAACGGCATCTAGCTGGTATGAATGGTATTAGTAGCTTCTGAAAATAATTGGAGGTAGAGCCAAAGTTTTAGTTTATTTCTAGCTTGGGTTATTCTCTGGAATCTAGACCATAAAGTGTGAAGGGTGTTGATGTTTGTGAATTAAAATAGGACCAGGACTCCAAGTTACCAAAGCAGGGAGCTGTGGGCATAAAGCAAGTGTCAAAGAGTTTCACTCTGAAATCTAATGATGGATTTGCCTATGTTGATTGCAAGTTGCAGGGTGATCAGTAAAAACCCGGGAGCCTCGCTGTCACCTCCTGCGTAACGTCTGCTCCCAACAACTCTGTTTAAAATTGCATCTGGCCGTGTTCATGGCGGCCGCCTCCACTCACTCCAGTTCAGTTTACCCTACACAGCCTTTTCTTTTTATATCTCTAACACCTTTGACCATTCTACATAGTTTACTTTCCCCCCTTCCCTGCCATCAGAAGCCAGGACCTTTGATTTGCCCACTGACTTATCCCAAGGATTGAGAGCAATACCTAGCATACAGTAGGTGCTCAGTAAATATTTGTTGAGTGAATGAATCATATCTTCTGCATAAAACACTGTAATTTCATTAGCTTCATAATAGAGGTTGACTTTGTGTCTCGTGTGATCTCACTCCAGCTTACCTACCAAATACATTTGTTTTCATTTATGTGCTGGACGGTTCTAGTTCTTCCAAACCATGGGTTATTCTACTTGTGGGTCTTGTCCATGCAATTTCTTTGCCCGAAAATCTCTTTGTCTTCTTTCCTCTTGGATAACTCTGATTAGGTTCTTCGAACTCAGTGTAGTTATTTCTATTTTTTCCCCTTCAGGAAGCCCTACCATACCTTCTACATCTATGTATTCCTAAAGCACACTGCTTCATCACAGCAAGATTATATATGTCAGCGCTGCCTGTCCATCCATTTTTCCATTAGGTTATATGCTCTCTGGGGTCAAGAGCCTGGCTTGCCTTGTTTATGGTTTCTGTTGTTCCAAATGCAATGCTGGGCACATTGTGGGAGATTTGGTAAATATGTGTTGAATCAATGAGTCATGAGAGGAAAAGTATACACAATTCAAAGCAAGGATCATCCTAGCCACAATATCTGAGAAAAGAATAGAATAATCTTTTCGAAGATGTTTGACTCTCTTGAGGAACGTGGAAATTTCGGGCCCCATTTTCCCCTTTGCACTGACTTGTTTAGAACAGTGCAGCAACTGTACAGTGGTAAGGCACTACTATTTAAGTTCAAATCCCAGCCGTGCCACTTACTAGCTTGCTACTTTTCTTTACATTCATTTCTTCATTCATAAAATGGGATGCTTATGATGACAGCATCTACTCGTGGCACCTTGCAAAGATTCAGTTAGCTCATACCTAGAAAGTCCTACCACCAGTTTTCCCCCAGGGCTCTCTGCAGTGCACTTCCTCTCCTGGGTGTCTATGCCTCTCTGTACCTCTCTCTACAATGGCAACTAGAGAGGTTGGATTCCTCCTCATCTCTTCTACAGCACACGCACACTCTGCTGCTCCATGCTGGCTTCTGAATGGGTCTCCACACCTTTCTTTAGCTACTTAATTTTAAAAAATAGCCCAGTTGGGCACAGTGGCACTTGCCTGTAATATTTGACCAGAAGATCGTGAGTTCAGCCCGACCTGGTAATTATAACAGTGCAAAATGCCTCAAAACCTAAAGCAAAATGCAAAGCACAAAGCAAAACCAGCGAAAAACCAAAGCAAAGCAGAGCAAAACAAGAAGATGTAAACCTAAAAGCCTGCCCGATGCTTATCTCCCCTTTAACGGAGCTATCTTTCTTAGGGGACATCTGTGCTTTTAAATTGCAATTTTCTTTTCTTCATTGCAGGTAGAAGGGAAAACAATGGGTACCGGAATAAGGTGAGTACTAAGCAAATGCTTTGTGAAGCAGATGACATTAGGGAAGTACCCAATCTTCAGCTTTGGCTCGTCCTTCGGAGGCAGGAGCAGGGCTGGTGGAGGTCTTCCCCCAAAAGAAGCATCCCTTTGCCT
The DNA here is from genome assembly GCF_012274545.1 of Fukomys damarensis. Lineage (NCBI taxonomy): Eukaryota > Metazoa > Chordata > Mammalia > Rodentia > Bathyergidae > Fukomys > Fukomys damarensis. Next base: position 19,277,824 of record NW_022900938.1, read on the forward strand.
TCCTGTTCACCAAAGCGCAGCACTGGAAACAGCCACCTTAGCATGACTGAGCCGCTGCAGCATTGTAAATGCCAGCAAATAAAAGTGTCAGCAGCCCTGGCCGAGGGCGTTGGGCAGGGCCTGGGGTTTAGTGCTCTTCTGCAGAGATCTGGCCTTGTAGGGGCTGCTTCATATCCAGTCCACATGTGTAGTGATTCAAAGTTATTTCCTACTGATGGCTCGTCCTGACCCCACGAAAAGGCCTTTGGAGGCCTCCCTGCAGCCGCAGCCCACCAGGGAGGAGGGTTACCCACTCAACCTGAACTGCCCTCTCTCTCCAACAGATGGCCCCATCCCAGCAAAGGGATGGCTTGTTTGCAATGGTTGGGGAGCTCCCCCTGCCCCACTGCCTGTCCTGATAATAGAATTTTTGTGCGACTTCTCAGGGGACCTATAATCAGGTGGAAAAAAAATACAAGAAGACTCATTTTCTTTTCACCATTGGATGTATTTATTTACAAAGAGGGACTCTAAATGGCCAGAGGCACATACACTTACTGGCAGTAAAACCCCACCCTGTGATGCACTGATTCTCCAGCCTGCTTCCTGCCATTGAGGCTCTGTGTATCGCAGTGCTCAGTAGAGGTTCAGCCATTTCTGCCCAGTGCCCCTGGACAGATGATCCCAGTACTGGGCGAATTTGGCAAAAGCAAACAGTGCTTTAGGCCAAAGGGTACCTTTTACATTGCAATTTGAGAGAAAATGCGGCTTTGGCCCTTGACTGTGAAGAACAAAAAGCTTGTGTCTGTGCAGTGAGTCTTCAAAGCTTTCTGTGCATCCTGGAAGGTTTCACCAGGGCGAGGTCTCCAGAGGGAGTAAGACAGAGCCACGTGTTGTTAAACACTCTGTGTAATGGGCACATTAACGACTTGGAGATCACAGGCAGACATTTCAAATGATGTTTTCAAAGGCATTTGAAGACAAGAGAAGATGCCTCTGATCATTAGTAGGATACAAAATGTACACAGTTTAATCTTAACTCTGTAAGACAATAGATATTAAGAGAGACATACACCAAAATGCCCATACTGGGTGGCAAACATACCTTTAGTTTAGACTTGGGTCTATAAATAATGTGAGATTTGCAGTCTTCCTGCAGTGACTGAGTGTATATTATTTTAAAAATCTGCATTGCAGTATGTTTCTAGAAGAAATAAAGGGGAACCATCTACTTTCATCAGTAACAATTTGAGAGGGTTTGATCTTTTACACAGAGGCAAAAACCTATTCTTACCCCTTTTTGTCATTCTCTTTAGGTATGAAATGGCTCCTTTCTACTTCAGCCCACTCTTGTGACTTGCTGTGTAGTTTCTCACCTCAGAAATAATGATATCTTACATGTGAGCTAATTTAGCACATTCTGTGGCAGATGACAACTCCTTTGGACAAATCAGGATCATCTGAGCTTAGCGTTGATGCTCGAGGTCTGTATCTTTTCACGTTAGGCAGTGTGATAAAATTTCACACAGAAGGATTGCAAGACACACACAGTGGATATATTTACATGCCAAAATTTGCCAGTTGTTATTACTGTTAAAATAAAATCTTGTTTAAAATGTTGAGTGGAAAAGTTGCTGAGTTACTTTTGAAATGTAACAGTTTTAGGGACAAAAGGCAAGTTCACGGATTTGTTCATTTCACTCTTTCCCCTCATCACAATAGTGAGACTATTATGTAAGTTTTAAAAGAACACATTACTAGATTTATCCTCAGGTCATATCTGTCTGGTCTAATCTAGTGCACTTTCCACTTCTACATGTTATATTCTAAAGTACAGATTCCAGAAATGTATTTCGTGAAATAATTGTTTCATGACATGTGTTCACAAAAAAGCTTGCAAACGCTGCACACTGCAAATCTCCCAGCTCTATTCTCAGTGCACAATGCTCACATTATAAGCTCTGAAATGTTTTGTAATAAAGATATACTTTAAGATCAATTTGAACCAGTATTTTAGAACCTTACACAGCCAGGATATTCAGAAGCACCATTTCCAAAGCACTACAAAGACTTCTTTTGCTGTGCTTAAGACAAAGCAGAAAAACAGACAAAATAAGCAAGATTTTTCTATAAAAGTAACTCTGTGCCTCAAGCGATTTGACTACTGTAGGAATCCCTCAGATTCTTAAATGGCTGAAGAAATCATTGCTTTTAATCCAGGCCACGAAAGCCCTGAAAGGAAGAGTAGCATGCTCCTTGGCCACTTTCAGTCTGATTTCTACCCCAACTTCAGGGGCACCTGTGGAGGGGTGGAGCTGGTGGGTTGGGTGTAGAATGTCAGCACTGCTTCCCCACCCCCACCTCCTGTTCTAGAAACATCTTCCTTCTGCTCCTTCTAGCTTCCTCTCTTTTTCCTTTTGTCTCAGACCCAAAAATGATTTCGTGGTGCCAGAAGCTCTCCTGTTAATCCTCTTTGGATCCCAACATAATCCCTTCTGGGGGTAAGCCAATGGCTCTCCCTTCTAACAGGTCCATGCTTGCTTGCCCTGTTTAAGGGCTTTGATTTGCAGCAAATCTTTGAGGATGTTGACTTTGAATATCTGTGAAGGCTTTGGGGCCATTTTTTCCTGTGGCATTTATATTCAGAAACGATGGTTCTATTTGTGCAATGCCTAATGCATTAGAATTTTCCAGTATTATCTCTTAATGCTTTTCAAATCATGTTTATTGAGGTGTGGGCAAGTCCATAAACAAAAAGAAGTGGTTGAGATGTCCGAGTTGTTTCACAGAAGGTATCCATGACAAGGCTAATTGATTCAGGGGACTTTGTTTTCAATAAAGGAACTGCGATTAGTTTACTGTCGATCTTAATTATTCTGTCCATCAACCATTTGTTGCCCTGGGCAACTGGCATCATTTTTGCTGCTTGCTAATTTCACTCCTTTTACTTCTTAGGGTTTATATCTTTTGTTTTATTACTGTGAATTTGGATGAAAAAAAAAGAAATCTTTCTAAACTCTGCTATGCTGAATGCACTGACAGAAGACATTTGCTCTTCTGGTATTTTTTTTTTTTTTTAGCCACTGATTGAAATTCATAAGCTGTAAATGTTTGTGGATGTAGATGTACAGGTAAACCAGACAGGAACCTGTAAATGAACACAGTCTTGCCCACAAAATGAGTGAGGGTAAAGTGTAATTACTGTTGGTAGAGGGAATTTGGTCACAATCTCAGCAAAGTACTGAAATGCTGGCTCTCTGGAATTTAAATGTCTTTTTTTCTACGTAGCATTTAAGTAATTTTGGTTTTGTTTTGCTAATCTCCAAAGACCCCTGCCTTCCCGCAGCACGTCCCGTTTCCATTCAAGTGCTTTGATGTGTCTTTTTGCCGGACTGGCTCTGTGTAGCCCTCTTTCCTCCCTCCGTCCCTCCCTCCGGTATGGCGGTTAATATAATAATTCCCAGGTCACACGTACACAACTCATGTGTTTGTTAGGAATTGTTTTTTTTTTCAAGGAACACAAATTCACTTCAAGGAAGCTCAACTCACTTTAAAGAAACAAGTCAAAGTAATATAGTTTGAAAGGAAATAGGGTCAATTTCATGGAACTCAGGTATGGGAGATGTAGCAGGGTTTCCTGGAAATTAGGCCAACACCTGCAAGGGACTATCTCTGTATCTCTGGGCCTGCATATCTTTCCATTTCTGCTTTTCCCCCTATAAATATATTACCTTAGTGGCAGATCAGCTTTCCTTGTAAGGCTTTTAGTTTTATGTCCACAGGGTCTGACCACCATTGTATGTGACCCATGTAAGACTCACACGTCTCACCATCTAAGGAACTCTCACTGACTAATTTTTGTTTGATCTCCTTTACCAAATTGCCACCATGTATGCAGGAGCTGTAGCTGTTTTACTTATCGGTAGGTTCTCATTGCCTAGTTCACAACCTGTGGTAGGTATGCAATCAGCTGGGGAGTAAGTAGCGGCTCCGGTACCTGGATCTCCTGAGGGTCTTTTCTGTTGCCTGATAAATTCTCTTGTCTTGGTTTTGGTTCAGTGGTTTCTCATTTTTCATACTGACCATTGTATGAAAGATTGAAGAGGTCATTTATGTTTCTACGTGATGTTATCATTCCCGTTCTCTTGTTTCTGATGTTTAGATGCATCTATAAGATAGAGGCTAATTAACTTAACCCAATTTAAGATTGAGCCAATTCAAATTTGTGTTTAAATATTTACAGAGATAATTCTTAGCGAACTCTTAGGGTATAGCCCTTCAGCAATTTCAGGAGAATTTTTGGCGATTTCCGGGAACTTTATTCTTGGTGGGCGCTGACTTCCTCAGTTTTTAAAATCTCAACCACAAAAGCTCAAGAGCAAAAAGCTCTCTACAGCCTTTTAGCCTCATCCTTTCCTTCTCTATTAAGATCTTGGCCCTTGAGTGTAGTTATCTTGGTAGCGCTCTCTCTCTCTCTCTCCTTCCTCCTCCCCCTTCTTCCCCCTTCTTCCCCCTTTCCCACCTTTTCTTCCTCTCCTCCTCCTCCTTCTTCTTCTTCCTCTCTCTCTCTCTCTCTCTCTCTCTCTCTCTCTCTCT